>NC_051414.1:5093058-5093321 GCF_015228065.2 Penaeus monodon
TTTTCAGCATAATATATTCCTATTTGTTTTCCATAAGTTTGTTTTCTAGCACGGAATTTGACAAATTTGAGGCTATATGGAGACCGGCAACTCCTCTCGTGTTTCGAAATTATAACAGCTTCGGGAAGTGTTTTCTAAAATGTTCCTTATTCGCTGTAATAAGCCATCTACTTCACTATCTCTTCGAGCTTCATTTGGATAATGGCGTAAAGCTATAGTAGGGAGTCGCTGCAACACAACTTCATGATTTCGCAAACACACAC
>NC_051414.1:5098023-5099032 GCF_015228065.2 Penaeus monodon
AGTAACGATATACTGGCTGGTAGCTCTCTGCCCATCCGTTTATCTCTCCCGTTTCCTTTCTCCTTCCAGATCTCCCTTTCTTCCTCTCTACTACGGCGAGCAACATTCACCACTGAGAATTAAACATGCTGCGAGATCGAGAGTCAACACAATTAGTGATCTAAACTGCTCTCCTAATTCCCAACTGCGAATACACTAGCGCACACCCACGTTGGATGGTTTACATATGCTACATGCACACCTACGAATGCTTTAACTTTGCTGTTACTCCACATAAACAAACTGTCTGATGTAAAATCATTTCAGAGAAGTACAGTTTGCGCATAGGTATCCGTACTGGACTGGGCTTCGTATAGAATGCTAATGCTTTTCAGAAATTCCTACAGCTTACCTCATATATAAGATTACGTTGTTACACATAAGCACACATTAAAGCGTTAAAAGTGCAGTTAAACTTGAATAGGATCGTATGTAAACTTAAGCCAAAATCAGCATAATAACAGGGCCCTGTGTTCACATGTATATGCCTCTACACACGCGTGCTAATGTACATTTAACAATTTAGTCCTCTCGTACATACTTGCGTATGTTTCAGATGCAAATTACCAAACGGAAACATCGCTAGATCCTTGCATACGTCCATGTACGCTTTTGGATATACAAGAGCAAATGTACACATCATTCCAAGCCCTCGTGTTTCCTCGTTCTCGTCAGCGCCCCTTTACAGTCGACGAACATTCCAGAATAATCTTCAAACGACACACTAGTTCGTGTAGAAATAATATGCGATAGGACGTTTAGGTTTCCAGTATGAAAATTATCCAAGTCTTTGCAACTGATACATGCGTCCTCAAAAGCATGCTTAATCAAGTAAGATAAAGCCAGTTAGCAAGTTGTTCAACTGGCTAACCATTTAGCTATATAGACATTTAACTATTTATCCAGTTAACCAGCCAGTCACTTAGTGAAGCAACCATCCACATAGCTTGCTTTCAAGTAAAGAAGTATT
>NC_051414.1:5099128-5099435 GCF_015228065.2 Penaeus monodon
ATGCTATTCTTGCCAAGCCTAAGAAAAATAAAATAAAATGTACAAATGTAAAATTTCATCGTCAACAATAGATACTAATGTAACTAACCAATGTCATGCACGTATAACAACTCAGTGGAGTCAAAAAATATATTTTGTTCTTTTACAGACAACGGTTAGTGAAGGCCAAATATTTTTCTTCCTTTATCATATTTTCAAAAAGTTTTAATGGCTAGTATAAGAATTACAATATCCTAAAACCGTACAGTAACTGGCCAATAGTCATATGATGCCCCCCAAAATACAAACATTGTAATATGTAATACGA
>NC_051414.1:5099493-5099648 GCF_015228065.2 Penaeus monodon
TCCTTCTCCTTTTTTGTCTATACATGTGTTGCTGATTCAATATAAGGGCTGTACCACCATCTGCATAGGGATAACACCATTCCTTTCCAGTGGGTGCCATTAGTGCGGGCATATTGAATAGCTGTATAATTGCCATTCGGATTTCATTGGGTATC
>NC_051414.1:5101705-5101866 GCF_015228065.2 Penaeus monodon
GTATTCTGTTGGAATTCAATTGGACTATATTTATTTATTTTTAAGAATATATTTATATCTCATGTCGTCAAAAACAAAGGAAATTTAATTAAAGTGTATACTGTTTATGCTTATTCTAAAAGAATATGCCATTCATTATCATAACAATGACGTTATGCAAT
>NC_051414.1:5101945-5102270 GCF_015228065.2 Penaeus monodon
AATTTACTCTCGACAGTTTAGAAAATTACATAAGCATTTCGTCTTCCCTTCACAAGCGGTAAAATGAACATAGTAAACAGGGAACAGGAAAGGTAGATTAATCCATGTACTTGCACACAAAGGTTTACTAATACTATATGAAAATAATTTGAAAAATTTTAAAAAAGAAAACATAAAACAAACATCACTATACTTAACCTTGAAATAAATAAGTCACCATCCATATATGCTACATTAAATTCATGGTTTCTGATCGAGGATTATTTTTATTCACTTGCAGATTACGAATATACTGCCCACAGACACAGCAGGCGTTATCTCCCAC
>NC_051414.1:5102299-5102503 GCF_015228065.2 Penaeus monodon
CGGTTTTAGGGCCTTGACGAGGTTTCCTCGGTTTCCATGACTAACTTGTTTACCATAAAAAAAGAAAAGAATGGTTGGTTGGTTAGAACGTATTCTGTTTTTGGGGAAAAATCCAGACAGGACATATCCTATACTGTGCTCTGACCGTGATTAAGAAAACCTTTTGTATAGGAGGGTATATGTAGGGTCTTTTTTCATTGCGTT
>NC_051414.1:5104998-5105064 GCF_015228065.2 Penaeus monodon
TTCATTGCGTTTTTATGTTGGTTCGTGGTCGCAAGAAAACATGAGATCATCGATTTATAAAAGAAA
>NC_051414.1:5105242-5105405 GCF_015228065.2 Penaeus monodon
AAACCATCTTTTGTTCTCTTACTCTTTACATCTATTGTTTCTCATATGGAAAATGATTACTTGGGGGTTTGCATCATTTAATTTTTGTATCCAGCACGAGTGAGTTCCATAGAATCGTAATCTCACACAAGATAATCTCCGAAAGATAAATTTTTTTTCCAAA
>NC_051414.1:5105934-5106081 GCF_015228065.2 Penaeus monodon
GAGAATGTATGGAAAGTATAAGGACTTTGTTACATATGTTACAAGAAAGGCCTATAATTTGAGATACAAAACAAACATGTGCAACCGGTGAAAATACATAGTATAGCTTAGTTGAGACGACAAACAATCGATTCGATGGGCATAGTA
>NC_051414.1:5106213-5106533 GCF_015228065.2 Penaeus monodon
TATATTCAATCATTTTACAAATTAATATTCTTGACATATCCTTGGGAGAGATAAAACTATTTTCAGAGAGATGCCTTATATATATCTTTTTTTCTGGCTCGTGTTTTCAGAAAGTAATATGAGAATTATTGTGAGAGGTTACGTGGGGAAGTGGAGATAGTGAGAATTCTAAGATAAGGTTGATCTATATATTAAGCGACGCAGGTGGAAGGTAGAATAAAAGGCTTGCGTGTCAGGAAAAATAGAACAATCGTGTCAACGATTTCGTGTTCAGTGACTCGGAATATCTACGTTGCTAGGGTAAACAGAATTATGAGAGG
>NC_051414.1:5106700-5107526 GCF_015228065.2 Penaeus monodon
CTTTCAGAACCTTCATTGTAACAAGCTATAGTAATTTTTACATATTATTTTCTTATTAGCTTTTAGACTTTGTGACATAATATACAGAGCCCGATTATACAATGATAAATGACAAAAATTTAAATAAATCGTTGCGGTTACTTGTTTAATCTCGTTATTTTCTGTGTTCTACACAGGTGCCTTTTTTCTGCTATTTCTGTTAGTTTAAGGAAAATTTAATAAAAACATTAACGACAATATTTACTTCGTTTTCAATATTTTAAATAAACCATAGAATGAATCTCACAGTGATACTTCTTTTCTTACAAAAAAAAATTCTTGTACAAATATGTACTGTCTACTGCTCCGGATAATGTGAAAGCTAGGCAATTAAAAAGTGCCGGTCTGAACATCACGGTTACAATTTATCTTTCTATTTATCTCCAACAGACGTGTAGAATTTCTAATTATACAATATGTCCGCAAAGCATCCGCTTCCATGGATCCGGGTGTGGATGTTAAAAGTGATGCGGGTATCCTAAATACCGATGCGGATATCCGGTCTGCCTCAAGTAAACTACACATTTTAATAGGATAAAAGGATAATCAAATACATGTATTTTGGTTCAAAATTACATTTCGATATTATATTCTATAAAATATGACATAAACGTCTATAGATTTTTAGTAATTATGATAGTAAGCAAACAACATTAAATAGGTTACTTGTTAAGATATATTACTCATGATTTACTCTTAAAGGAATCCTTGTTCTTGATACCCAGAAAAAAGTGGCTTCACTAATTACTTGAAGCTAAATCGTTAGAAATGATTACTGTTTAAACTG
>NC_051414.1:5107558-5108178 GCF_015228065.2 Penaeus monodon
CTCATCTCTACACCTTTATTTCCCTTCTGATTTTTTCACATCAAGTAACAATCTGCAACAATGGCCTGTAAATTATCGTATAGTTGACCTTTAGATTTTATCATAACAGCAATTTTACTAACTATAAATTTTAATTTCAGTAGAATTTACACTTCTAATATTGTGTTAACTGCCTCGGCTAGGTACATGCTTGATTGAAAATGCTATAAATAGGTTAAAAATATAATTTTTGTGACTTACCAATTAATTTTTCATTCTAGAGTGAGTAAGATATCATCTGGACTACTTATCCCAACATTTACTTAGTTCAAGTATAAGATTTTAAGTCACTGCATGTTATAGATGGTTTATTTGCCCCCTTGGAGTATCATGCTTATATATTTAAAAGATCTAATAAGTTATACTTTTTTCTATTTTCCCCGAAATGTTGTCAAATATTCTGTCATTATTAAAATTTAAATTAGCAGTTACAAGACCGACTGCAATCTTTGATATCCTCCGGTTTTCCATAATCGTCTGAATCAGTCGGGAGTTGAAAGAAACATTATTTATAGTGTTGGAGTTTTCCATTTCGTCCTTTGTCAACCTGTGAAATCATAAGCTTTCTCGTTCAGTCGTGT
>NC_051414.1:5109226-5110154 GCF_015228065.2 Penaeus monodon
CTCTCTACTACGGCGAGCAACATTCACCACTGAGAATTAAACATGCTGCGAGATCGAGAGTCAACACAATTAGTGATCTAAACTGCTCTCCTAATTCCCAACTGCGAATACACTAGCGCACACCCACGTTGGATGGTTTACATATGCTACATGCACACCTACTAATGCTTTAACTTTGCTGTTACTCCACATAAACAAACTGTGTCTGCTGTAAAATCATTTCAGAGAAGTACAGTTTGCGCATAGGTATCTGTACTGGACTGGGCTTCGTATAGAATGCTAATGTTTTTCAGAAATTCCTACAGCTTACCTCATATATAAGATTACGTTGTTACACATAAGCACACATTAAAGCGTTAAAAGTGCAGTTAAACTTGAATAGGATCGTATGTAAACTTAAGCCAAAATCAGCATAATAACAGGGCCCTGTGTTCACATGTATATGCCTCTACACACGCGTGCTAATGTACATTTAACAATTTAGTCCTCTCGTACATACTTGCGTATGTTTCAGATGCAAATTACCAAACGGAAACATCGCTAGATCCTTGCATACGTCCATGTACGCTTTTGGATATACAAGAGCAAATGTACACATCATTCCAAGCCCTCGTGTTTCCTCGTTCTCGTCAGCGCCCCTTTGCAGTCGACGAACATTCCAGAATAATCTTCAAACGACACACTAGTTCGTGTAGAAATAATATGCGATAGGACGTTTAGGTTTCCAGTATGAAAATTATCCAAGTCTTTGCAACTGATACATGCGTCCTCAAAAGCATGCTTAATCAAGTAAGATAAAGCCAGTTAGCAAGTTGTTCAACTGGCTAACCATTTAGCTATATAGACATTTAACTATTTATCCAGTTAACCAGCCAGTCACTTACTGAAGCAACCATCCACATAGCTTGCTTTCAAGTAAAGAAGTATT
>NC_051414.1:5110246-5110545 GCF_015228065.2 Penaeus monodon
TCTTGCCAAGCCTAAGAAAAATAAAATAAAATGTACAAATGTAAAATTTCATCGTCAACAATAGATACTAATGTAACTAACCAATGTCATGCACGTATAAGAACTCAGTGGAGTCAAATAATACATTTTGTTCTTTTACAGACAACGGTTAGTGAAGGCCAAATATTTTTCTTCCTTTATCATATTTTCAAAAAGTTTTAATGGCTAGTATAAGAATTACAATATCTTAAAACCGTACAGTAACTGGCCAATAGTCATATGATGCCCCCAAAATACAAACATTGTAATATGTAATACGA
>NC_051414.1:5110605-5110865 GCF_015228065.2 Penaeus monodon
TCCTTCTTTCCTTTTCCTTCTTTTTTGTCTATACATGTGTTGCTGATTCAATATAAGAGCTGTACCACCATATGCATAGGGATAACACCATTCCTTACCCGTGGGTGCCATTAGTGCGGGCATATTGAATAGCTGTATAAGAGTTGCCAATTCGGATTTCATGTCTCTGACACGTCAGATCGAATATATATTAATTCTAACTGGATATTTGAAGATTTATATTTACTATCAATATTACAAACATTGCTTATGATCGCTGT
>NC_051414.1:5111191-5111519 GCF_015228065.2 Penaeus monodon
TACCAGATAAACACTAACACGCTAGTTGATTCGCCCATACATCTCCATAAATGTGTAAAATGATTTAGTAGAGGAAATGCTTCGGCGTGGAAAAAGACATAGCCCACGTCTGGTACCACATACTTCTTTCTGCTTGAACACGATACGCAGATGGTGGAGCGATATCCCTAAACGCATGCAGGTGCGGATGTCCCAAAGCAATTTGTTGAAAAATGACCCTAATGGACGGTATCCCAAACGAGACCCGTTCCCAGCTACACCTAAACGTTAGGTTGTTTACGATAAAGTGTCAGATGAACAGGGTGATGGGAGGGTGGGGGGAGTCCTT
>NC_051414.1:5114156-5114340 GCF_015228065.2 Penaeus monodon
ATTGCAGAGTTATGAAATGTATTTCTGTTGGAATTCATTGGACTAATATTTATTTAGTTTAAATATATTTATATCTCATGTCGTCATAACAAAGGAAATTTAATTAAAGTGTTACTGTTTATGCTTTTCTAAAAAAAATACCATTCATTATCATAACAATGACTTTATGCAATTTTTATATAAA
>NC_051414.1:5114399-5114725 GCF_015228065.2 Penaeus monodon
AATTTACTCTCACAGTTTAGAAAATTACAAAAATTTTTCGCCCTTCCCTTCACAAGCGGAAAAAATGAACATATAAACGGGAACGGGAAAAGGGTAGATTAAATCCATGTATTTTGCACAAAAAAGTTTCTATACTATAGAAAATAATTTAAAAAAATTTAAAAAAAAAACTAAAAAACATCACTATATTTAAACCTTGAAATAAATAAGTCACCATCCTAATCTACATTAAATTCATGGTTTCTGATCGGGGGATTTTTTTATTCACTTGCAGATTACGAATTACTCCCCACGACCCAGAAAGGGCGTTTCTCCCACTTCATCTG
>NC_051414.1:5114757-5114935 GCF_015228065.2 Penaeus monodon
AGGGCCTTGACGGGGTTTTTTCCTGGGTTTTCCTGCAAACTTTTTACCATAAAAAAAGAAAAAATGGTTGGGTTTGGGTTTAAAAAATTCTGTTTTTGGGGAAAAAAAAAAAATATTTCTGGCCGAAATTTTAAAAAAACCTTTGTTAGGAGGGTAATTGGTCTTTTTTCATTGCGTT
>NC_051414.1:5117667-5117738 GCF_015228065.2 Penaeus monodon
TTCAATTTCGTTTTTTATGTTTGGGTTTGGGGGTCCGCAAGAAAAAAGAAAATCCCTCGATTTATAAAAAA
>NC_051414.1:5117849-5118185 GCF_015228065.2 Penaeus monodon
GCGCCCTTTTTTCTCCAAAACCATGTTCGCTTTTTTTAAAGGGTTGGAACTCTCATATGTAATTTCCCCCAGACCCCAAACCTCTTTTTTTTTTTCTTACTCTTTTTCATCCATTTTTTCTCATTGGAAAATGAATTTTCTTGGGGGTTTGGGATCATTTTAAATTTTGGGAATTTCCCGCAAAAGAGGGGAGTTCCATAGAATCGTAATCCACACAAGATAATTCCCCAAAGATCGCCGGGATTTTATTGGGCTCAATTCCTGTAAATTAAATTTAAAAAATCACTACCTGCTCTTTTATTGGGGGTTTTTTCCCGAAAGAAAAACACCAGGGCG
>NC_051414.1:5118505-5118589 GCF_015228065.2 Penaeus monodon
ATTTAAATTTTTATCAATCCAGGGTAACAAGGAGAAAAAAAAGTTCCCCCAACCCTTTTGCCATTTTTTTAGTGTGCACCCCAT
>NC_051414.1:5118927-5119201 GCF_015228065.2 Penaeus monodon
GCATTATAATAGAATGAACATTTTTGCTTAATTTTAAGTTTGCTTATAGATTACTTATACATAAAAAATTCATTTATTTTCTAGTGAAATTAAACCACACTCCGAATAATTAAATAATAAAATTAAATAAAATAATAAAGATATAAAATTTAATATGCTTTTTTCTATGTTACAGAAGGCATAATTTGAGATACAAAACAAACATGTGCAACCGGTGAAAATACATAGTATAGCTTAGTTGAGACGACAAACAATCGATTCGATGGGCATAGTA
>NC_051414.1:5119315-5119672 GCF_015228065.2 Penaeus monodon
TATATTCAATCATTTTACAAATTAATATTCTTGACATATCCTTGGGAGAGATAAAACTATTTTCAGAGAGATGCCTTATATATATCTTTTTTTCTGGCTCGTGTTTTCAGAAAGTAATATGAGAATTATTGTGAGAGGTACGTGGGGAAGTGGAGATAGTGAGAATTCTAAGATAAGGTTGATCTATCTATTAAGCGACGCAGGTGGAAGGTAGAATAAAAGGCTTCGCGTGTCAGGAAAAATAGAACAATCGTGTCAACGATTTCGTGTTCAGTGACTCGGAATATCTACGTTGCTAGGGTAAACAGAATTATGAGAGGTTTTCCATTCTTAGTCTTGTGCTGTATTTACTCACTG
>NC_051414.1:5119788-5120632 GCF_015228065.2 Penaeus monodon
TTATCATTATCATTTCAGAACCTTCATTGTAACAAGCTATAGTAATTTTTACATATTAATTTCCTTATCTAGCTTTTTAGACTTTGTGACTATAATATACAGAGCCCGATTATACAATGATAAATGACAAATATTTAAATAAATCGTTACCGGTTTACTTGTTTAATCTCGTTATTTCTGTGTTTTACACAGATGCCTTTTTCTGCTATTTCTGTTAGTTTAAGGAAAATTTAATAAAAACATTAACGACAATATTTACTTCGTTTTCAATATTTTAAATAAACCATAGAATGAATCTCACAGTGATACTTCTTTTCTTACAAAAAAAAAAATTCTTGTACAAATATGTACTGTCTACTGCTCCGGATAATGTGAAAGCTTGGCAATTAAAAAGTCCCGGTCTGAACATCATGGTTACAATTTATCTTTCTATTTATCTCCAACAGACGTGTAGAATTTCTAATTATACAATATGTCCGCAAAGCATCCGCTTCCATGGATCCGGGTGTGGATGTTAAAAGTGATGCGGGTATCCTAAATACCGATGCGGATATCCGGTCTGCCTCAAGTAAACTACACATTTTAATAGGATAAAGGGATAATCAAATGCATGTATTTTGGTTCAAAATTACATTTCGATATATATTCTATAAAATATGACATAAACGTCATATAGATTTTTTAGTAATTATGATAGTAAGCAAACAACATTAAATAGGTTACTTGTTAAGATATATTACTCATGATTTACTCTTAAAGGAATCCTTGTTCTTGATACCCAGAAAAAAGTGGCTTCACTAATTACTTGAAGCTAAATCGTTAGAAATGATTACTGTTTAAACTG
>NC_051414.1:5120664-5121269 GCF_015228065.2 Penaeus monodon
CTCATCTCTACACCTTTATTTCCCTTCTGATTTTTTCACATCAAGTAACAATCTGCAACAATGGCCTGTAAATTATCGTATAGTTTGACCTTTAGATTTTATCATAACAGCAATTTTACTAACTATAATTCTAATTTCAGTAGAATTTACAACTTCTAATAATGTGTTAACTGCCTCGGCTAGGTACATGCTTGATTGAAAATGCTATAAATAGGTTAAAAATATAATTTTTGTGACTTACCAATTAATTTTTCATTCTAGAGTGAGTAAGATATCATCTGGACTACTTATCCCAACATTTACTTAGTTCAAGTATAAGATTTTAAGTCACTGCATGTTATAGATGGTTTATTTGCCCTCTTGGAGTATCATGCTTATATATTTAATGATCTAATAAGTTATACTTTTTTCTATTTTCCCTGAAATGTTGTCAAATATTCTGTCATTATTAAATTAATTAGCAGTTACAAGACCGACTGCAATCTTTGATATCCTCCAGGGTTTCCAGATAATCGTCTGAATCAGTCGGGAGTTGAGAAAGAAAACATTATTTTATGAGTGTTGGGACGTGTTTCCATCTTCCGTCACATCTTGTCAACCTGTGA
>NC_051414.1:5121481-5121839 GCF_015228065.2 Penaeus monodon
TATTAAGCTTTTAAGGAGATTAAAAATCCTATGGACTTCTCAAGGAATCAGCTATGCCACTGAAAGCCACATTTATGCTCTTACTTTACATTAGCTTATAACAACTGAATAATCTCTATATAATCATCATAATCCTGAATTTATTTTTTATATTTTCTATTTATATAAAACTAAGATGAATTATAACTTACTGTATGTTATTACTGAATAATATATGAGGACAAGGATAAAACTAGAAACCAAAAAGCGAGAAAATTAAACTAGTCACTCAGATCTTTCACCTTTCACATTCTACGTGTCTGAGAAATTTAAACAACTCGGGGAAAATCTGTTATAGAGGATTTAATTAAAATTCATC
>NC_051414.1:5122513-5122590 GCF_015228065.2 Penaeus monodon
AATCTGAAGTAACTTCGAATATGCTTCTAATAATCCTACTACTGTAAATACATTAGAAAGAAAAAAGAGCAAATATG
>NC_051414.1:5122781-5123002 GCF_015228065.2 Penaeus monodon
TATCACTGATGTTGCAGCATTAATTATAAATTGATTACACGCAACAGTAAGACGATAAGAATGGTCAGAATTGGAGCTACTCCGTCCATGTAAATATTATCATAAAGAGAAAAATACAACTGGTTTGTGATTCTTTCTCTCTTTCATTCACTTACCTGTTGTTAATAGACTCTTGAATCTTTTTCATCATGTATTGTTTTCTGCTTCGTGTTCTTATCTTT
>NC_051414.1:5123341-5124732 GCF_015228065.2 Penaeus monodon
TCATGTGATAGTAGAGTTTAAAAGAAATTATTTTTTAAAAATCACAGAGGTAAATTGTATGTCTCGCTAAGGATTCAGTATTTATGCCATCTCAGTGAGGGGAGCATGGATAATAGGAGAGGGAATGGCTGAGGGGAAATGGCAGGTCCTTTTGGCAGTGACGGAGCCCGACTGCCAATTGACACGCGGTCGATTATGAAGGATTTAGTGCTTCCCGATAAATTGCTCGATTGTGACATTTGGGTTAATCCCGCTTGGCCGGATTAACCGCCTCGGGATATGAGTTGCCAATAAATGATTAAGCTGTCTGATTAATAAGATTAAAACCGAAGTAAGAAAGGAGAGGTTATTCAATTACGCAATGGAATAAAACCGGTGGAAAGCTCCGTATGAAAACCAGGGAGGAAAGGGTTAGATATTTGCTCGCCTTCATTTTGCTCTTCCTGTCACAAGTGATTATAAGGAAAGGGAATAAAAGTGAATTAGAAGAGGAGATGGAGAAAAGGCGGATTTACCCATCGCCAATTTCTTAAAGTCTTCATTTGCCGCGCGAGCTTTGTTCTGCTGTGATTTATGCTCTTCATTAACTCAAACGCGTCGCGCGGGTGTTCCGAGCCTGGTATGGCAACAGGGACCGGATTTATTGTTGGTGGAATTAAACCGAATTACTTTAATCAAACCATAATTCTGACTTTGCCATCTTGCTGCGGGGCTACTTAAGGTAAGATTACGGTGGGGAGGAGGGTGGGGGATAACGTATGTAATCCCATAATGACAACAGGCTTCGTGGTAGCATTCGTAGAAACACATGTATTAGCGCCCAACGTACTCTACATCTACAAAAGAGTGGACAGGAATAAATAAATGCAAGGATACTGAGCTACACGCAAGGTCAGACAGAACAAAATTAGCACTTTAATTGGGTTTCTTGCAGCTTATTGTGCCTTTCTGTACCTTTTTAGGTGTTTATTACTACACAGGTACATAGATATACGATATCAGGTGCAAAATAACATTATATAGCTCCGATAACTGTGTGGTATTTACTACAAGTTACTAACTAATTAACGTAACTATAATAATATTTGATTTTAACCTAATGAGAGCGACAAAACAAAAATTGTTAATGGCGTACTATCAAAACATTTTCATATTTCAGGCGAGGATTTCGGAAACCTAAACAAGGTATTGGAAGAAAATTATAGTTCTCGATTGTGGAAAAAACGAAAGGAAAAAATCGCCAACATTGCTGAAGTTGCCGCGAGTTTATTGTTATAGTCAAGTGTAAACTGAAGAAACGGCTTCGTATATCTCCGTTATTTTTTTCCACTTTCTTTTGTGGCATTTTGGCCTTTATTTTCGTTTTGCTTTCGTGCTATCTTCCTCGCTTT
>NC_051414.1:5124898-5125247 GCF_015228065.2 Penaeus monodon
GTCTGCTTAATTTAACAGCGAATGTTCCAACGTTATAATATATACCAGGCAGACGCTTTTATTGATGCTAGTTAAAGAAAACCGTGTCTATTTTCATAATCATGTGTCATATGTAAATTAGTCTGGCTTAATGAAGAGCACGTCAGCTTATGAAAACGCCTGGATAATGAAATATATATATATATGTATTTTTTCGTTCTCTCTTTTTTTTTTCCCTAAACCATGCATTTCAATGAGTGCGTGAGTGCGGTGCCTATGAAACACCGGATGTTTCTTATTAATAATTCCAGACGTTTTAATCGTACAAAAAAAAAAAAATGGAGACCAACCCCTTCCTCCTCCCGCAAGA
>NC_051414.1:5125273-5125488 GCF_015228065.2 Penaeus monodon
CATCTTTACAAGTTAAAATAGATTAGCCCTAATTCTTAGCGAACATAATTTGACATAATAATGATTTCACCTAATGACACTTGAATGACAAATTGGCGTAATTCTAAAGACTATGTATGAATTTACGAATAAATAATTTTATCACCGCTGTTCCGATTAAAATAGATGGTAATGATGTTCTGAGTAATATTTTATTATAGAAATGCTGAAAATGT
>NC_051414.1:5126489-5126966 GCF_015228065.2 Penaeus monodon
GACAAATATCAATTTTACTCCTTTTTTGATAGAAGTGACTTAGGAGGACGGGGGAATGGAAAGAATAATAAGGGGAAAGAAAGGGAGAGGAGAAAAATAAAAAAGGGGAGAAAATAGACAGAGATAACAGTCTTCCTCTCAACATTCCCAAGGACACGAACCTCCCAGCAACAAACAGCTAGGAAGAGAAACTTCTCAGGAATGATCTACCTGTATCGTCGCCTTTATTATAAATACCCAGGACTCTAGAACCAACAACGGGATAAAACATACAGACGGCATATCAACTTTGAAAGCGTTTGCTTTTCTCTCTCTCGCTATACTTCCTGAATCTGAAATCCTTCAGAATGGATAATAACGTTCGTTCTGTAACCGGCAGACCTGAGAAAGCAGGTCACGCGTTGATGCTTCATCAAAGCTTCAGAAACCGACAAGGGATGCACTGCTTACAGATTCATCGTGTTGTCAGGCGGCCGA
>NC_051414.1:5127019-5127333 GCF_015228065.2 Penaeus monodon
TAGCGCCTTTGTTATACAAAGCTCCCCTACCTGTTACAAACACAATGGACTGTATGAGAATCAGACAACAACAACACACAAAAAAAGAGAAAAAAGGCAAAAGAAAAATTAATATCGCTTGAAGATAGTGAAAGAAAGAACGTATAAGATATTGTTGAAGTCGATTGAATTTCGGAGAAAACAAGTACGATTTTTATGGGGGGAGGATAGAAGAAAAGAGGAGGGGAGGCATAATATTGCTGAAGAGATTGAAAGGAAAGGAAAGGATATGTATGAAGAAAAAAAATGAAATAGAAGAAATGACCGAAAAGGGC
>NC_051414.1:5127400-5127721 GCF_015228065.2 Penaeus monodon
TGAGACCTGAAAAAAAATATATTGTTAACTTCATAGCTATTAGATAATGAAATCTGTTTGGCATCATGTGACTGATTACAGATAAGACCACTTTAAGTAGGTTTTATTTCATATGTACTCTGATATATGAAAGCTGTATCATTTAACGATAATGAAAACAACACTAAGAAAAAAAAGTAACACATTTTGCAAGTTTCCTGCAATCGATTATTTGAGAAGGAATGTGTCAGTTATTAATATTCATGAAACTGTTACATTCGGTGGAATACCCATATTTGCATGTGTCAAAGCCATGTCTTTATAACACAGGCTCAATCACTA
>NC_051414.1:5129410-5129696 GCF_015228065.2 Penaeus monodon
CTCATTAAAAAGACGAAAATTGCGCAACGTGAGGCGCTTTTGTTATTGCAATGCATTGTGTGCAGTGAACTGCAACTGTACGTGCGAATCAAACCTCCATTTCCTTTGGGGTTTCAACTGGATTTGACCTCTCTCGCAATGCTATTCGGCGTTCGTCATATTTAGGTAAGTTGGTCATATAATTTAAATATGTTAATGGTAGCAAATATGCATTTACTTTGTTTAACAATATTTTTCCAATACAAGTACTCTATTAGGAGTATAATGTTCATAATGTGCTATGGTG
>NC_051414.1:5129749-5130203 GCF_015228065.2 Penaeus monodon
CTGTGCAAGTGAATATGCAATATTTACAGGATATTTCACTTATTTTTCAATTCCTATTTTTGACCCGGCCTACTCAAGCCACGGGATTTATTCATAATGAGCTTCTACTGCTCGGAGATACGGTATTATCTGTTGTACAGAATTTCAAATGTTAATCACCCAAAAAAAGGGCTTTTATTTCATATTATAATTTTCATATCCAATAATATCAGCAGTAGGAAAATAAATTAAAATGGTTTTAATGCGTCAGCAACTTATGGAACGATTTTGGTTTATGTTATTTTCATTAACTATTATATTTGCTTCAAGGATTTCTTTAGTTCATTTTGAGATTTCATATGATATTACTCTTTCATATTTCTGTTTAGAAATGTAAAATTGTTGAGGGATCAGTATTGTTCAACATGTCAGAAGATGATTATTTATAAGTATACAAGTAATTTTTTTGCTAACA
>NC_051414.1:5131111-5131643 GCF_015228065.2 Penaeus monodon
ATGGAAACGAAATTGCCTTCTTTATTACACAGACAAAGAAACAAACACACATGATCACGCGTAACCACCAAATAAGTGCATTTGTAGCTCAAACCGTAAACAAACACGAGTAAAGGCAAACAAACAAAATAATTATAGAAATAAAGAGAGAGAGAAATTGAGCAAACACATCTCATATATACGAAAAAAGGATATTATCTCAGGCTGTAAAAGAGTGAGAAGGTAGGAGGGAGGGGGAGGGGAAAGGGAGAACTCTCATATTACTGGAGGTGGGGATACTCTTTCCTTGGTCGGGGAGTAGGGAGGGGATTTACTTAAGCGTTGGGTTGTGGTTACAGTTACGCAATAGGCTGTGAGTTCATATATTCCCAAATTAAATTTTTTTTAGGGAATTAACATATCCTCCATGAAAGCCCTTTGACTGAATGGGAGGGAAATGTATATATTTTGTTAAATCTATTATTGCATTTTCTTTTTTTTTTTTGAGGGGGGCGGGAGTAGATAAATTATGCATCCCTTGATTAATTTCATT
>NC_051414.1:5132184-5132505 GCF_015228065.2 Penaeus monodon
CCTAAGCTAAATAGACTGACAATAATAATAACAGACTCGTTAGCAATAATAAAAATAATTCCTCTCATTACCATCGTTTATTAAATCAAGAAACAGACACAAAACAATTTCAGGGATTTCGTAATAAAGTAATGAGTGACAATACCGGAAAAATAAGGCCACAGCAATAAATGAATCAGCTGTCTGTCTTGCAGAAAACGATAATTCGAAACTTCATGTACTGGCGTTTTTTTTCCTTTGTGGTTTTTCTTTTTGTTTGTCTTGACGGAGAATAATATTATAAAATAATTTGAGTCGTTACGCTCTTTTTCACGAATTAAA
>NC_051414.1:5132713-5132851 GCF_015228065.2 Penaeus monodon
TTTGGAATAGGTCCTTCACTGTGTAATGTAAATTTCTTGTGGTTTTACTTGTGAATAACTCAAGTTGAAAAAGTCTTAGGTATACTTTAAACGATGTATAACTGTGCACGCGTTTGTGTGTATGAACTACTATTATAT
>NC_051414.1:5133772-5133973 GCF_015228065.2 Penaeus monodon
ACTTTATTAACAAAAATATTAAGAATTACAGAGTTATGAAATGTATTCTGTTGGAATTCAATTGGACTATATTTATTTAGTTTAAGAATATATTTATATCTCATGTCGTCATAACAAAGGAAATTTAATTAAAGTGTGTACTGTTTATGCTTATTCTAAAAGAATATGCCATTCATTATCATAACAATGACGTTATGCAAT
>NC_051414.1:5133995-5134595 GCF_015228065.2 Penaeus monodon
CTCTCGACAGTTTAGAAAATTACATAAGCATTTCGTCTTCCCTTCACAAGCGGTAAAATGAACATAGTAAACAGGGAACAGGAAAGGTAGATTAATCCATGTATTTGCACACAAAGGTCTACTAATATGAAAATAATTTGAAAATTATTAAAAAAGAAAACATAAAGCAAACATCACTATACTTAACCTTGAAATAAATAAGTCACCATCCATATATGCTACATTAAATTTATTGTTTCTGATCGAGGATTATTTTTATTCACTTGCAGATTACGAATATACTGTCCACAGACACAGCAGGCGTTATCTCCTACTTCATCTGTTTATTTATTTATTTTTATCGGTTTTAGGGCCTTGACGAGCTTTCCTCGGTTTCCATGACTAACTTGTTTACCATAAAAAAAGAAAAGAATGGTTGGTTGGTTAGAACGTATTCTGTTTTTGGGGAAAAATCCAGACAGGACATATTCTATACTGTGCTCTGACCGTGATTAAGAACACCTTTTGTATAGGTTGGTATATGTAGGGTCTTTTTTCATTGCGTTTTTATGTTGGTTCGTGGTCGCAAGAAAACATGAGATCATCGATTTATAAAAGAAA
>NC_051414.1:5134981-5135103 GCF_015228065.2 Penaeus monodon
AAACCATTTTTTGTTCTCTTACTCTTTACATCTATTGTTTCTCATATGGAAAATGATTACTTGGGGGTTTGCATCATTTAATTTTTGTATCCAGCACGAGTGAGTTCCATAGAATCGTAATC
>NC_051414.1:5135664-5135847 GCF_015228065.2 Penaeus monodon
AATAATAAAATAATAAGAAAAGAAAGAAAGAATATAGAGAATGTATGGAAAGTATAAGGACTTTGTTACATATGTTACAAGAAATGCCTATAATTTGAGATACAAAACAAACATGTGCTACCGGTGAAAATACATAGTATAGCTTAGTTGAGACGACAAACAATCGACTCGATGGGCATAGTA
>NC_051414.1:5135890-5136249 GCF_015228065.2 Penaeus monodon
TATATTCAATCATTCTACAAATGAATATTCTTGACATATCCTTGGGAGAGATAAAACTATTTTCAGAGAGATGCCTTATATATATATTTTTTTTTCTAGCTCGTGTTTTCAGAAAGTAATTTGAGAATTATTGTGAGAGGTACGTGGGGAAGTGGAGATAGTGAGAATTCTAAGATAAGGTTGATCTATCTATTAAGCGACGCAGGTGGAAGGAAGAATAAAAGGCTTCGTGTGTCAGGAAAAATAGAACAATCGTGTCAACGATTTCGTGTTCAGTGACTCGGAATATCTACGTTGCTAGGGTAAACAGAATTATGAGAGGTTTTCCATTCTTAGTCTTGTGCTGTATTTACTCACTG
>NC_051414.1:5136386-5137218 GCF_015228065.2 Penaeus monodon
TTTCAGAACCTTCATGTAACAAGCTATAGAAATTTTTAAACATATTAATTTCCTTATCTAGCTTTTTAGACTTTGTGACTATAATATACAGAGCCCGATTATACAATGATAAATGACAAATATTTAAATAAATCGTTACCGGTTTACTTGTTTAATCTCGTTATTTCTGTGTTTTACACAGATGCCTTTTTCTGCTATTTCTGTTAGTTTAAGGAAAATTTAAATAAAAAAATTAACGACAATATTTACTTCGTTTTCAATACTTTAAATAAACCATAGAATGAATCTCATAGTGATACTTCTTTTCTTACTGAAAAAAAAAATCTTGTACAAATATGTACTGTCTACTGCTCCGGATAATGTGAAAGCTTGGCAATTAAAAAGTCCCGGTCTGAACATCATGGTTACAATTTATCTTTCTATTTATCTCCAACAGACGTGTAGAATTTCTAATTATACAATATGTCCGCAAAGCATCCGCTTCCATGGTCCGGGTGTGGATGTTTAAAGTGTGCGGGTATCCAAAATACCGATGCGGATATCCGGTCTGCCTCAATAAACTACACATTTTAAATAGGATAAAGGGATAATCAAATGCATGTATTTTGGTTCAAAATTACATTTCGATATATATTCTATAAAATATGACATAAACGTCATATAGAAATTTTAGTAATTGTGATAGTAAGCAAACAGCATTAAATAGGTTATTTGTTAAGATATATTACTCATAGTTTACTCTTAAAGGAATCCTTGTTTTTGATACCCAGAAAAAAGTGGCTTCACTAATTACTTGAAGCTAAATCGTTAGAAAGGATTACTGTTTAAACTG
>NC_051414.1:5137245-5137939 GCF_015228065.2 Penaeus monodon
TTAATTCTCAACTCTACACCTTTATTTCCCTTCTCATTTTTTCACATCAAGCTCAGTCATCAAGCCAAATAAATCTGCAACAATGCAACAACAAACAATCTGCAACAATGGCCTGTAAATTCTCGTATATTTGACCTTTAGATTTTATCATAACGGCAATTTTACTAACTATAATTCTAATTTCAGTAGAATTTACAACTTCTAATAATGTGTTAACTCCCTCGGCTAGGTAAAATGCTTGATTGAAAATGCTATAAATAGGTTAAGAAATAGAATTTTTGTGACTTACCAATTACTTTTTCATTCAAGAGTGAGAAAGATATCATCTTGACTACTTATCCCAACATTTACTTAGTTCAAGTATAAGATTTTAAGTCACCGCATGTTATAGATGGTTTATTTGCCCTCTTGGAGTATCATGCTTATATATTTAATGATCTAATAAGTTATACTTTTCTCTATTTTCCCTGAAATGTTGTCAAATATTCTGTTATTATTAAATCAATTAGCAGTTACAAGACCGACTACAATCTTTGATATCATCCAGGGTTTCCAGATAATCGTCTGAATCAGTCGGGAGTTGAGAAAGAAAACATTATTTTATGAGTGTTGGCACGTGTTTCCATCTTCCGTCACATCTTGTCAACCTGTGAAATACATAGCATTTTCTCGTTTCAGTCGGTGTACATGAGTT
>NC_051414.1:5138087-5138452 GCF_015228065.2 Penaeus monodon
TATTAAGCTTTTAAGGAGATTAAAAATCCTATGGACTTCTCAAGGAATCAGCTATGCCACTGAAGCCACATTTATGCTCTTACTTTACATTAGCTTATAACACGGAATAATCTCTATATAATCATCATAATCCTGATTTATTTTTTATTTTTTCTATTTATATAAAAACTAAGATGAATTATAACTTACTGTATGTTATTACTAAATAATATATGAGGACAAGGAAAAAACTAAAAACCCAAAAAAGCGAGAAAATTAAACTGTCACTCAGTTTCTTTCCCCTTTTCACATTCTACGTGCCCTGAGAATTTAAACAACTCGGGGAAAATCTGTTATAGAGGTTTTAAATTTAATTAAAATTCATC
>NC_051414.1:5139247-5139455 GCF_015228065.2 Penaeus monodon
CATCACTGATGTTGCAGCATTAATCATAAATTGATTACACGCAACAGTAAGACGATAAGAATGGTCAGAATTGGAGCTAATCCGTCCATGTAAATATTATCATAAAGAGAAAAATACAACTGGTTTGTGATTCTTTCTCTCTTTCGTTCATTTACCTGTTGTTAATAGACTCTTGAATCTTTTTCATCATGTATTGTTTTCTGCTTCG
>NC_051414.1:5139953-5141369 GCF_015228065.2 Penaeus monodon
CGATATTCAAACAAATATCATGAGATAGTAGAGTTTAAAAGAAATTATTTTTAAAAAATCACAGAGGTAAATTGTATGTCTCGCTAAGGATTCAGTATTTATGCCATCTCAGTGAGGGGAGCATGGATAATAGGAAGGGAATGGCTGAGGGGAAAAAGGCAGGTCCTTTTTGGGAGTGACGGAGCCCGACTGCCAATTGACACCGGTCAATTATGAAAGGGTTTTAGTGCTTCCCGATAATTGCTCGATTGTTGACATTTGGGTTAATCCCGCTTGGCCGATTAACCGCCTCGGATATGATTTTCCATAAATGATTAAGCTGTCCCGATTAATAAGATTAAAACCGAAGTAAGAAAGGAGAGGTTATTCAATTACGCAATGGAATAAAACCGGTGGAAAGCTCCGTTTTGAAAACCAGGGAGGAAAGGGTTAGATATTTGCTCGCCTTCATTTTGCTCTTCCTGTCACAAATGATGATAAAGGGAAAGGGAATAAAAGTGATTAGAAGAGGAATGGAGAAAAGGCGGATTTACCCATCGCCAATTTCTTAAAGTCTTCATTTGCCGCGCAAAACTTTGTTCTGCTGTGATTTATTCTCTTCATTAACTCAAACGCGTCGCGCGGGTGTTTTCCCAGCCTGGTATGGCAACAGGGACCGGATTTATTGTTTGGTGGAATTAAACCGAAATTTCTTTAATCAACCATAATTCTGACTTTGCCATCTTTCTGCGGGCTACTTAAGGTAAGATTACGGTGGGGAGGAGGGTTGGGGGATAACGTATGTAATCCCATAATGACAACAGGCTTCGTGTAGCATTCGTAGAAACACATGTATTAGCGCCCAACGTACTCTACATCTACAAAAAGTAGACAGGAATAATAAATGCAAGGATACTGAGCTACACGCAAGGTCAGACAGAACAAAATTAGCAACTTTAATTGGTTTTTCTTGCAGCTTATTGTGCCTTTCTGTACCTTTTTAGGTGTTTATTACTACACCCGGTACATACATATACGATATCAGGTGCAAAATAACATTATATAAGCTCCGATAACTGTGGGGGTATTTACTACAAGTTTACTAACTAGTTAAAGTAACTTATAATAATATTTGATTTTAACCTAATGAGGGGCGACAAAACAAAAATTGTTAATGCGTACTATCAAACATTTTCATATTTCAGGCGAGGATTTCGGAAACCTAAAAAAGGTTTGGAAAAAATTATGTTTTTCGATTGTGGAAAAAACGAAAGGAAAAAATCCGCCACATTGCTGAAGTTGCCGCGAGTTTATTGTTATAGTCAGTGTAAAATGAAAAAACGGCTTCGTATATCTCCGTTATTTTTTCCACTTTCTTTTGTTTGGGATTTTTTGGCCTTTATTTTCGTTTTGCTTTTTGTGCTATCTTCCTCCTTT
>NC_051414.1:5141567-5141885 GCF_015228065.2 Penaeus monodon
ACCTCCCCTCCTCTGCTCCCTTTAACAGCGATTTCCACGTTTATAAAATTATACAGGCCGCTTTTATTTGATGCTATTAAAAAACCGTGTCTATTTTCTATCATGTCATTGTAAATTAGTCTTGCTTATAGAGCACGTCGCTATGAAACGCCTGGATATGAAATAATTTATATGTTTTTTTCGTTCTCGTCTTTTTTTTTCCCCTAACCATGCATTTCAATGATCGTGAAGCGGTGCCATGAAACACCCGGTTTCTTATTATATTCCAGACGTTTTAATCGTACAAAAAAATGGAGACCCCCCTTCCCCCTCCCCCGA
>NC_051414.1:5141910-5142350 GCF_015228065.2 Penaeus monodon
CCCCATCTTCACACGTTAAATGATTAGCCTTAATTCTTAGCGAACATATTTGACCTATGATTTCACCTAATGACACTTGATGCAAAATTGCGTAATTCTAAGCTATGTATGAATTTCGAATAATAATTTTATCACCGCTGTTCGATTAAATAATGGTATTATGTTCTAGTATATTTTATTTAAAAAATGCTGAGATGTTGCATGATCTACGAAAGTATTTTTTCATGATTATTATCATCATCACAATATTAACGAAATCTTTAATACTGTATTTAACTTTTTTTTTTTGCTCACACCCGTATCGGTAATGGTATAACAGTTAATATTATGGTACTGATTTGCTTCATCGCCCAATCATAATCTCCATCATTCATAAAAATGTTATTAATTGTAATAAAATACTTTTAACTACTTGTGAAATAATAATAAAATGCTGGTAA
>NC_051414.1:5142946-5143413 GCF_015228065.2 Penaeus monodon
TGACTTCACATATTATTGAGACAAATATCAAATTTTTCTCTTTTTGATAGAAGTGACTTAGGAGATGGGGAAAGAAGAATAAAAAGGGAAAGAAAGGGAGAGGAGAAAAATACAAAGGGAGAAAAAATAGACAGAGATAAGTCTTCCTCTCAACATTCCCAAGGACGAACCTCCCATCAAACAGCTAGGAACACTTCTCAAATGATCTAACTGTATTCGTCGCCTTTATTATAGTACCCAGGACTCTAAACCAACAAGGATGAAACTTTCAAACGCATATCAACTTTGAAAGCGTTGCTTTTCTCTCTCTCGCTATACTTCCAAATCTGAAATCCTTCGAATGGATAATAACTTCGTTCTGTAACGGACAGACCTGAAAAGCAGGTCACGCTTGATTCTTCATCAAAGCTTCAGATACCGCAAGGATCACTGCTTACAGATTCATCTGTTTGTCAGGCGGCCGAAGA
>NC_051414.1:5143455-5143527 GCF_015228065.2 Penaeus monodon
TAGCGCTTTTTTATACAGCTCCCCTACTGTTACAAACCATGGAACTGTATGGAAATCGACAACACCACACAC
>NC_051414.1:5143583-5144247 GCF_015228065.2 Penaeus monodon
GAACTATAAATTGGTTGAAATCGATTGAATTTCGGAGAAAACAAATACGATTTTTATGGGGAGGATAGAAGAAAAGAGGATGGGAGGGATTATTTTCTGAAGAGATTAAAGGAAAGGGAAGATTGTATGAAAAAAAAAAAAGATATACCGAAAAGGGGAGATGATGAAAAAGAATGAGAGAAGAAATTAAGAAACGGGGATGAAAACAGAAAGCGGAAAGAACCTGAAAAAATATATTGTTAAATTCATCTTTTTATGTAAGTTTCCCGATATGATATGATTAAATATGATGTCAAAGTTAATTTTATCTTCATCTCATATTTCCCTTTTTCCCTAGCTATTAATAATGAAATCTGTTTGGCATCTGTGACGATTCCAGATAAGACTTTAAGTAGGTTTTTATTCATATTGTACTCTGATATATGAAACTGTATCATTTAACGTAATGAAACACACTAAGAAAAAAGTAACACTTTTGCAATTTCCTGCAATCGAAATTTTTTGAGAAGGAATGTGTCGTTTTAAATTCATGAAACGTTACATTCGTGAAAACCCATATTTGCATGTGTCAAGCCATGGCTTTATAACACAGGCCCAAACACTAACTATTCCATCGTTTTATGTGCAAGTAAAGATAACAAATGATGGAATTAACAAAATAAAT
>NC_051414.1:5145723-5146037 GCF_015228065.2 Penaeus monodon
GGACTGCTTCATTATTAGAATACTATGATCTCATTAAAAAGACGAAAATTGCGCAACGTGAGGCGCTTTTGTTATTGCAATGCATTGTGTGCAATGAACTGCAACTGTAGTGCGAATCAAACCTCCATTTCCTTTGGTTTAAACTGGATTTGCCCCCCTCGCAATGCTATTCGCGTTTCGTCATATTTAGGTAAGTTGGTCATAAAATTTTTAAATATGTTAATGGTACAAATATGCATTTACTTTTTTTAAACAATATTTTTCCAATACAAGTACTCTATTAGGAGTATAATTTTTCATAATGTGCTATGGTG
>NC_051414.1:5146087-5146542 GCF_015228065.2 Penaeus monodon
GAGCTGTGCAAGTGAATATGCAATATTTACAGGATATTTCACTTATTTTTCAATTCCTATTTTTGACCCGGCCTACTCAAGCCACGGGATTTATTCATAATGAGCTTCTACTGCTCGGAGATACGGTATTATCTGTTGTACAAAATTTCAAATGTTAATCACCCCAAAAAAAGGCTTTTATTCCATATCATAATTTTCATATCCAATAATATCAGCACTAGAAAAATAAATTAAAATGGTTTTAATGCGTCAGCAACTTATGAAACGATTTTGGTATATGTTATTTTCTTTAACTATTACATTTGCGTCAAGGATTTCTTTAGTTCATTTTGAGATTTCATATAATATTACTCTTTCATATTTCTATTTAGAAATGTAAAATTGTTGAGGGATCAGTATTGTTCAACAGTCAGAGATGATTATTTATAAGTATACAAGTAAATTTTTTGCTAACA
>NC_051414.1:5147447-5147969 GCF_015228065.2 Penaeus monodon
AGTGGAAACAAAATTGCTTCTTTATTACACAGACAAAGAAACAACACACATGATCACGCGTAACCACCAAATTGTGCATTTGTAGCTCAACCGTAAACAAACACGAGTAAAGGCAAACGAACAAAATATTATAGAAATAAAGAGAGAGAAAAATTGAGCAAACACATCTCATAATACGAAAAAGGATATCATCTCAGGCTGTAAAGAGTGAAAAGGGGAGGAGGGAGGGGGGGGGGAAAGGGAGAACTCTCATTTTACTGGGGGGGGGGTACTTTTTCCGGGTCGGGGAGTAGGGAGGGATTTACTTAAGCGTTGGGTTGGGGTTACAGTTACGCAATGGGCTGTGAGTTCATATATTCCCAAATTAACTTTTTTTTTGGGAATTAACATATCCTCCATGAAAGCCCTTTGACTGAATGGGAGGGAAATGTATATATTTTGTTGAATCTATTATTGCATTTTTTTTTTTTTTTTGAGGGGGGCGGGGGAGATAAATTATGCATCCCTTGATTAAATTTTATT
>NC_051414.1:5148457-5148882 GCF_015228065.2 Penaeus monodon
GATATAATTTTCAGTACAACTACTAAAACCGATAATTTTAAAATCCTCATTACAAGGATACTCGGATCCTAAGCTAAATAGACTGACAATAATAATAACAGTCTCGTTAGCAATAATAAAAATAATTCCTCTCATTACCATCGTTTATTAATCAAAAACAGACACAAAACAATTTCAGGGATTTCGTAATAAAGTAATGAGTGACAATACCGGAAAAATAAGACCGCAGCAATAAATGAATCAGCTGTCTGTCTTGCAGAAAACGATAATTCGAAACTTCATGTACTAGTGTTTTTTTTCCTTTGTGGTTCTTTTTTTTTGTCTTGACGAAGAATAATATTATAAAATAATTTGAGTCGTTACGCTCTTTTTCACGAATTAAAAATAAATCAAACTGCAAGAAAGCGCTTCTGTAATATATAAAT
>NC_051414.1:5149028-5149210 GCF_015228065.2 Penaeus monodon
CTTTTTTTTAACCATATCTCGACTCAATAGTAAAATAATGATATTTGGAATAGGCCCCTTCACTGTGTAATGTAAATTTCTTGTGGTTTTACTTGTGAATAACTCAAGTTGAAAAAGTCTTACATATACTTTAAACGGTGTATAACTATGCGCGCGTTTGTGTGTATGACCTACTATTATAT
>NC_051414.1:5150116-5150778 GCF_015228065.2 Penaeus monodon
TTTTTTTTACCCATTGCTAGATTTAATCATGTGAATGACTCAAAGGTATAGCAATTAATATTCGTCTATGTCAAGATACCGATATTGGCAAGAGAGATGGCAAAGAAAAAAGTAGAATTCTGGAAACTCTATGATGAGAAGGAAAGTGTCATTTATTCTCTCATGGCTTTTACTTGATCATCATTCGTTAAAAGTGGAAGAAGTATTCAAGCTTTTTACTTGCGTCATTCAATATCACTCATCGATTCACGGTCCATTCCTATGCTCAGTGGACAAAGTTCTTAACAAAGCCCCAGAAGGAATCCAATGATCCTCCTACATTGCAAGGGAGCTCAGTTTCATCCAACGCAAGGGGGGGGGGAGAATGCTTGAGAGTTATTGAGCAGTAAACAAATAAGTTTTGGAATGTTCAATTTTCATTTTATTCTTTCCTTTTTTTCCATTATAAGGTTACGCGCGTAGTTGCGTGAAAAGGGGTCCCTTATATCAACTCTAGAGAAAGAAATAAGTAGCATGAATAAACTATTCGGCTTTGAGCTTCTGTCCTACGTACTCATGCCCTGTAAATAAGTTGTTGAAACTAGTTATAGCGGAACTTGTAGAGTTTGAGTTGCTTTGTGGGGACATTGTTTGACTTTGCAATATAATGGGGATATTTCATA
>NC_051414.1:5151161-5152412 GCF_015228065.2 Penaeus monodon
AATCTACCACTTTGGTTGATTTTATGGTAACTTTTAATTAAAAGAAGGTTTCAAATAACAGTGTCGATATTGAATTTTATTCATAGAAATGTAAATTTCATCACCATTTAAATAATCGTATATAGTTTCAACATGTCTTCGTTAGTTTCACTAATGTAAAATTTGTACTTATTTCCAAGTTAAGGACATACGCCACATTTAAATCATAAATTTCTCCATCAATCGAAAATGGGTGTCGTACGTTGGTCCCGGCAGGGAAAAATAAACCTGTCACACTTAGGGTTACTTCTTCTGTTTGTTCAAGACTGTCCTTATAGAAACAATAATAAAAAGAGCAAAATACTTTTCTGGGAAAACGGGAAATGCCTACTAAGGGCTGAAATCTACTTTTTGGCCGGTATCGTCAAGTATTCTTCGGGGCCCTCTCTAGTGAACCGGCGTGATCTGGTAACTTATGGAATACTGTAAAAATAGCTATGGGACTTTTCATTCGAAGGAGGGGAGTACGCAGACTCCAAGAAATACAAGCAAAGCAAAAATTCAAATAAGTATATCGAAAGTACGATTGAGTTTGAAGATTTCTTTCAAGCGCTTCAAAGAAATCTTGCTTCAGGAGTTTAGGCATTTTTTTTCGAACCGCCCGCATGGGGCCTACCTCTTTAGTGCAGCGTACTTACGTTAATGGTCATGAAATTAGAAGTAAAAATTATAAAGAAATAAAGAGATATAAAAAAGTCTCTCGGACGCAAAGTATAATACGCTGAAAATGGTCGACTGCCATGAAGCCTTTTTCTTTTATTTTTTTTAAGTTTCATACTGATTCAGACCCAGAGAAGAAAAATGTCCGAAAAATAAAGGGTCGTCAGTCATCGCCGTAACTCTGGCTCGATACATTCGCCAAGGCAAGTGCAAGGCAGCAAGCGGACATTTTTTCCCCGGATGTCAACCTATGAGCAAGAGAGTCGAAAGACGTTGAAATCTTCACTTCTGAGAACTGGTGGATTCTGTAATTTGAAAAAGAAAATTTCTTTAAAATTTTTTGGGGCGTGTTTGTAAAAACAAAAAAAAAATGCAAAAAACCAAAGGGTCCGTGTTAACATAGGTATTTCCCGCTTTTTCCCCATTTTAAAACTACTCAATTACTTTCTAGACAACGATGATATTCATAGTTATCTTTTAGTTTTGAGATATCACTGAATTCCACATTTGAAAGCGATAACATTATTATGTTTACCTTAGGGCACAATTAAC
>NC_051414.1:5152627-5152866 GCF_015228065.2 Penaeus monodon
AAAGATTTGTTCCATGTATTCTCTTAATATTTTTTGTTATTTGAAGGAAAATTATTTAATAACAACAGTTTAAGATATTTTGAAAAGTCTTCTTCCCAGTCGATTTTTTGACAAAGGGATTTTTCAAACCCCCCCCCCCAAACGCCGCCCCCAATACTCCTTCCGTTTGGTTCCCGGTGCTTAAAATTTTAAAACCCAATTTAAAACATTTAAGGGGCGCCTGAATACAAAAACGTTTC
>NC_051414.1:5153217-5153587 GCF_015228065.2 Penaeus monodon
TATACAACTTTACGAATTGTCTTAAAACATTATTTCGTTAATTGGAACGTTACCAATAAAGTCTTAATTACGTTGTCGAAAGTATTTTTTTAAAATGGGAAAGAACTGACCTTGTTACAAGGACCTTGTTATTCGCAATTTGTTTTGATAAGCCCAAAATTCTGAAGTAATCGTTCAAATCCCATCTAATGGATTTACTCTTCATTCTTATAAGGGGTTACATGGAAAATCCTTCTGCTTACTTCCTTCGAGTTTCACTCAGTTACGGATCTCGACCTAATTTCACTTTTTTCTCTTGGGTCTAACAATAACTTAAAATAAAAAAGGCCCAGGCACCCACATTTCGGTATTAAACTTGCTTAGGTTTTAA
>NC_051414.1:5153621-5154322 GCF_015228065.2 Penaeus monodon
CATGAATTACTAAAAAGTTGCACTAGAAGTAGCATGCGGGTTGAAAAAAAATGCAACTCCTAGAAATTTCGAGCCTTGAATTTAAACTCATGTATTTCGATATACTTATTTGAATTTTTGCTTTGCTTGTATTTCTTGGAGTCTGCGTACTCCCCTCCTTCGAAAGAAAAGGCTCATAGCTATTTTTACAGTATTCCATAAGTTACCAGATCACGTCGGTTTACTAGAGAGGAGCACCGAATGAATCACTTGACGATACTCCGGACCATAACAAGTACGCATCTTCACGACCTTAGTAGGCACTTACCGTCTTCCAGAAACATTGTATTTCTGCTCTTATTTATTACTTGTTTCCTATAAGGTCAGCCTTGAACAAACAGAAGAAGTAACCCTAAGTGTGGCGGGTTTATTTTTCCCTGCCGGGACAACGTACCACCCATTTTCGGAAATTTAGGGAGGGATGATATTCTTGATTTAAATGTGGCGTAAGTCCTTAACTTGGAAATAAGTACAAATTTTACATTGGTGAAACTAACGAAGACATGTTGAAACTATATACGATTATTTAAATGGTGATGAAATTTACATTTCTATGAATAAAATTCAATATCGAGACTGTTTTGAAACCTTCTTTTAAAAGTTACCATAAAACCAACCAAAGTGTAGATTCCCATCATTACTGTTATTTTTCCCATCTTTAA
>NC_051414.1:5154659-5155362 GCF_015228065.2 Penaeus monodon
AAAATTATTACAATGATCTATATATATGAAATATCCCATTATATTTGCAAAGTCAACATGTCCCCACAAAGCAACTCAAACTCTACAAGTTCCGCTATAACTAGTTTCACAACTTATTTAAAAGGCATGATTGTGGGACAGAACTCAAAGCCAAATAGTTTTCATGCTACTTATTTCTTTCTCAAGTTAATATTAAGGGACCCTTTTACGAAACTACGCCTAACCTTATAATGGAAAAAGAAAGAATAATATGAAAATTAACATTCAAAAGCATATTTTTTACTGCTCATAACTCTCAAAACATTCCCCCCCCCCCCTTTTGCTTTTGGATGAAACTGAGTTTCCCTTGCAATGTAGGAGGATCTTTGGGATTCCTTCGGGGGCTTTTAAGAACTTTGTCCACGGGAGCATAGAATGGAACCGTTAATCGATGGTGATTTGAATGACGAAAAGTAAAAAGCTTGAATACTTCTTCCCAAACTTTTCGATGATGTAAAGTAACCTGAGAGAATACATGACACTTCCTTCTCATCATAGAGTTTCCCAGAATTCTACTTTTTTTTCTTTGCCATCTCTTTTGCCAATATCGGTATCTTGACATAGGAATATTATTGCATACTTTTGAGTCTTTTAATGATAAATCTACAATGGGTAAAAAAAGCTCAAAAACTTTAAAACTTTCTGCCATTCTTTCTTGCAATTT
>NC_051414.1:5156277-5156455 GCF_015228065.2 Penaeus monodon
AAATATAATAGTGGGTCCATACACACAAACGCGTGCAAGTTATACACGTTTAAAGTATATAGACTTTTTCACTTGAGTTATTCACAAGTAAAACCACAAGAAATTTACATTACACAGTGAAGGGCCTATTCCAAATATCATTATTTTACTATTGAGTCGAGATATGGTTAAAAAAAGT
>NC_051414.1:5156572-5157026 GCF_015228065.2 Penaeus monodon
TGTTGGGTTGTTTTTTTTATTTATATTTACAGAAGCGCTTTCCTTGCAGTTTGATTTATTTTTAATTCGTGAAAAAGAGCGAAACCCGACTCAAATTATTTTATAATATTATTTTTGGGTCAAGACAAAAAAAAAACCAAAAAGGAAAAAAACCCAGTACATGAAGTTTCGAATTATCTTTTTCCCCGGCAAGACAGACAGCTGATTCATTTATTGCTGTGGCCCTTATTTTTCCCCGGGATTGTCACTCATTACTTTATTACAAATCCCTGAATTGTTTTGTGTCTGTTTCTTGATTTAATAAACGATGGTAATGAAGGAATTTTTTTTTTATTATTGCTAACGAGCTGTTATTATTATTGTCAGTCTATTTAGCTTAGGGAAAACCGAGTATCCTTGTATTTATAGGATTTTAAATTATCCCTTTTTAGTTTGTTGTACTGAAAATTATATC
>NC_051414.1:5157475-5158072 GCF_015228065.2 Penaeus monodon
AATGAAATTAATCAAGGGATTCATAATTTATCTACCCCGCCCCCCTCAAAAAAAAAGAAAATGCAATAATAGATTTACAAAATATTACATTTTCCCTCCCATTCAGTCAAAGGGCTTTCATGGAGGATATGTTAATTCCCCAAAAAAAGTTAATTTGGGAATATATAACTCACAGCCTATTGCGTAACTGTAACCACAACCCAACGCTTAGTAAAACCCTCCCTACTCCCCGACCAAGGAAAGAGTACCCCCCCCCCCCAGTAATATGAGAGTTTTTCCCCTTTTCCCCTCCCCCTCCCTCCTACCTTCTCACTCTTTTACAGCCTGAGATAATATCCTTTTTTCGTATATATGAATGTGTTTGCTCAATTTTTCTCTCTCTTTATTTCTATAATTATTTTTGTTTGTTTGCCTTTACTCGTGTTTTTTTTACGGTTTGAGCTACAAATGCACTATTTGGTGGTTACGCGTGATCATGTGTGTTTTGTTTCTTTGTCTGTGTATAAAGAAGGCAATTTCGTTCCATCTCGGCTAACTTTTTCTGATATTAGAAAACTTTGTATAATGCATACATATATTACACAACACACGCACGGT
>NC_051414.1:5158327-5158438 GCF_015228065.2 Penaeus monodon
AAAATTGAAAGAAAAAACAGAAAAACAAGACAGGACAAAGAGATCATACAACAATCCCTGGTCACACATACACACTCACATACCGTGCGTGATATATACATGAAATTAAAA
>NC_051414.1:5158750-5159346 GCF_015228065.2 Penaeus monodon
TATGATTATGAAATTTGATTAATAAAAAGATAATACCAATGATGATAAAAAACTAATCATTATGACAATAAGCATTGCCAATAATGATAGGAATAAAGATTTAATATTAGTTTTAGTGATTAAAATAAAGATAACGGCGTAATGAAATTGAAAATAATTGTTAGCAAAAAAATTTACTTGGATACTTATAAAAAATCATCTCTGACATGTTGAACAATACTGATCCCTCAACAATTTTACATTTCTAAACAGAAATATGAAAAGTAATATTATTTAAATCTCAAAATGAACTAAAAAAATCCTTGAGCAAATTAAAAGTTAAGAAAAACATAACCAAAATCGTTCCATAAGTTGCTGACGCATTAAAACCATTTTAATTTAAATTTTTCTATGCTGATATTATTGGATATGAAAATTATAATATGAATAAAACCTTTTTTTGGGTGATTAACATTTGAATTTTGTAACAACAATAATACCGTATCTCCGAGCAGTAGAAGCTCATTATGAATAAATCCCGTGGCTTGAGTAGGCCGGTCAAAAATAGGAATTGGAAAATAAGTGAAATATCCTGTAATATTGCTATTCACTTGCAA
>NC_051414.1:5159400-5159714 GCF_015228065.2 Penaeus monodon
CACCATAGCACATTATGAACATTATACTCCTAATAGAGTACTTGTATTGAAAATATTGTTAAACAAAGTAAATGGGATATTTGCTACCATTAAAATATTTAAATTATATGACCAACTTACCTAAATATGACGACGCCGAATAGCTTGCGAGAGAGGTCAATCCAGTTGAAACCCCAAAGGAAATGGAGGTTTGATTCGCACGTACAGTTGCAGTTTTATTTCAACAAAATGCATTGCAAAAACAAAAGCGCCTCACGTTGCGCAATTTTCGTCTTTTTTAATGAGATCATAGTATTCTAATAATGAAGCAGTCC
>NC_051414.1:5161237-5161707 GCF_015228065.2 Penaeus monodon
TAGTGCTTGAGCCTGTGTTATAAAGACATGGCTTTGACACATGCAAATATGGGTATTCCACCGAATGTAACAGTTTCATGAATATTAATAACTGACACATTCCTTCTCAAATAATCGATTGCAGGAAACTTGAAAAAATGGGGTTACTTTTTTTTCTTAGGGGTTGTTTTCTTTATCGTTAAATGATACAGTTTTCATATATCAGAGTACATATGAATAAAACCTACTTAAAGTCTTATCTGTAATCAGTCACATGATGCCAAACAGATTTCATTATCTAATAGCTATGAATAAGGAATATTGAGATTGAAGATAAAATTACTTTGACATCATATTTAATCATATCATATCAGAAACGTTACATAAAAAAGATGAAGTTAACAATATATTTTTTTCAGGTCTCATTTCCGCTTTCTGTTTCTCATCTCCGTTTTCTTAATTTTCTTCTCTCATTCTTTCTCATCATCTGC
>NC_051414.1:5161763-5162010 GCF_015228065.2 Penaeus monodon
AATCTCTTCAGCAATATTATGCCTCCCCTCCTCTTTTCTTCTATCCTCCCCCCATAAAAATCGTACTTGTTTTCTCCGAAATTCAATCGACTTCAACAATATCTTATACGTTCTTTCTTTCACTATCTTCAATCGATATTAATTTTTCTTTTGCCTTTTTTCTCTTTTTTGTGTGTGGTTGTTGTCTGATTCTCATACAGTCCATTGTGTTTGTAACAGGTAGGGAGCCTTGTATAACAAGGCGCTA
>NC_051414.1:5162068-5162566 GCF_015228065.2 Penaeus monodon
GGCCGCCTGACAACACGATGAATCTGTAAGCAGTGCATCCCTTGTCGGTATCTGAAGCTTTGATGAAGCATCAACGCGTGCCCTGCTTTCTCAGGTCTGTCCGTTCAGAACAAACGTTATTATCCTTTCTGAAGGATTTCAGATTCTGGAAGTATAGCAGAGAGAGAAAAGAAACGTTTTTCAAATTTTGATATGTCTTTTGTATGTTTCATCCCGTTGTTGGTTCTAGAGTCCTGGGTATCTATAATAAAGGCGACGATACAGTTAGATAAATTCCCTGAGAAGTTTCTCTTCCTAGCTGTTTTTTTGCTGGGAGGTTCGTGTCCTTGGGAATGTTGAGAGGAAGACTGTTATCTCTGTCTATTTTCTCTCCCTTTTGTATTTTTCTCCTCTCCCTTTCTTTCCCCCTTATTATTCTTTCCATTCCCCATCCTCCTAAGTCACTTCTATAAAAAAAGGAGTAAATTGATATTTGTCCTCAATAATACTGCGGGACGG
>NC_051414.1:5163442-5163680 GCF_015228065.2 Penaeus monodon
TACTTTTCGTAGTATCATTGCAAACATTCTCAGCATTTCTATAATAAAATATTACTCAGAACATCATTACCATCTATTTTAATCGGAACAGCGGTGATAAAATTATTTATTCGTAAATTCATACATAGTCTTTAGAATTACGCCAATTTGTCATTCAAGTGTCATTAGGTGAAATCATTATGTCAAATTATGTTCGCTAAGAATTAAGGCTAATCTATTTTAACGTGTGAAGATGGGG
>NC_051414.1:5163709-5164011 GCF_015228065.2 Penaeus monodon
TCTTGCGGGAGGGGGAAGGGGTGGGTCTCCATTTTTTTTTGTACGATTAAAACGTCTGGAATTATTAATAAGAAACATCCGGTGTTTCATAGGCACCGCTCTCACGCACTCATTGAAATGCATGGTTTAGGGGAAAAAAAAAAGAGAGAACGAAAAAAATACATATATATATATATTTCATTATCCAGGCGTTTTTCATAAGCTGACGTGCTCTTCATTAAGCCAGACTAATTTACATATGGGCACTGATTATGGAAAATAGACACGGTTTTCTTTAACTAGCATCAATAAAAGCGTCTGCC
>NC_051414.1:5164352-5165692 GCF_015228065.2 Penaeus monodon
CGGAGATATACGAAGCCGTTTTTTTCAGTTTACACTTTTACTATAAAAAATAAACTCGCGGCAACTTCAGCAATGTTGGCGATTTTTCCTTTTGTTTTTTCCACAATCGAGACTATAAATTTTTTTCCAATACCTTGTTTTTGGTTTCCGAAATCCTCGCCTGAAAAATGAAATGTTTGATAGTACGCCATTAACAATTTTTGTTTTGTCGCTCTCATTAGGTTAAAATCAAATATTATTATAAATTACGTTAACTAGTTAGTAACTTGTAGTAAATACCACACGTTATCGGAGCTATATAAAGTTATTTTGCACCTGATATCGTATATGTATGTACCTGTTTTAGTAATAAACACCTAAAAAGGTACAGAAAGGCACAATAAGCTTTCAAGAAACCCAATTAAAGTGCTAATTTTGTTCTGTCTGACCTTGCGTGTAGCTCAGTATCCTTGCATTTATTTATTCCTTCTACTTTTTTGTAGATGTAGAGTACGTTTGGGCGCTAAACATGTGTTTTCTAAAGAATGCTACCACGAAGCCTGTTGTCATTATGGGATTCTACGTTATCCCCCAACCCTCCTCCCCACCGTAAACTTACCTTAAGTAGCCCCGCAGCAAGATGGCAAAGTCAGAATTATGGGTTTTATTAAAGTAATTCGGTTTAATTCCACCAACAATAAATCCGGTCCCTGTTGCCATACCAGGCTTTGGAACACCGCGCGACGCGTTTGAAATTAATGAAGAGCATAAAACACAGCAGAACAAAAGCTCTGCGCGGCAAAAAGAAACTTTAAGAAATTGGCGATGGGTAAATCCGCCTTTTCCTCCATCTCCTCTTCTTTAATTCACTTTTATTTCCCTTTCCTTATCATCACTTGTGACCAGGAAGAGCAAAATGAAGGCGAGCAAATATCTAACCCTTTCCTCCTGGTTTTCATACGGAGGGTTTCCACCGGTTTTATTCCATTGCGTAATTGAATAACCTCTCCTTTCTTACTTTTGTTTTAATCTTATTAATCAGACAGCTTAATCATTTATTGGCAACTCATATCCCGAGGCGGTTAATCCGGCCAACGGGATTAACCCAAATGTCACAATCGAGCAATTTATCGGGAAGCACTAAATCCTTCATAATTGACCGCTGTGTCAATTGGGAGTCGGGCTCCGTCCCCTGCCAAAAGGACCTGCCATTCCCCCCAGCCATTCCCTCTCCTATTATCCATGCTCCCTCACCTGAATGCATAATATGAAACCCTTTGCGAGACTACAAATTACCCCCGTGATTTTTTAAAAATAATTTCTTTTAAACTCTACTATCTCATGATATTTGTTTGAATATC
>NC_051414.1:5165871-5165945 GCF_015228065.2 Penaeus monodon
CCCTTTCCATCCCTTCCTTCTCTTTTTTTATATTCCTTCTTACCCTAACCCTCTCGAATGAGAAGAATGATGAC
>NC_051414.1:5166788-5166881 GCF_015228065.2 Penaeus monodon
CCGGTCTACGTTTGGCTTATCGCTCACTCGCTAAGTGAGTGCACTGAAGGGGGAATACCTGTACTAGCCACGACCTGCAGCCTGCACGATTCC
>NC_051414.1:5167454-5167787 GCF_015228065.2 Penaeus monodon
AAGATAGAGAGAGATGTAGCTAAAAAAGACTTCTGATTTTGCTCTCAAACTAAATTCGAAAAAGAGAAAAAGAGCAACGTAAATAATTCTTACATGTAAAGAAGATATATAAAATTCCTTTTGGTTATTTTTATCTTTTAGAATGCGGACATTGCCAGAAAACTACCGCAATAAATATGTAACACATTGAGCATAAGCTTTTGTTACAAAAAGAGAGAAATTAGCATCATCAACGATCTTTTCCCGTCTTTGATGGGTCCGTAAAGCCTCCTTTGGACATAATTAGAATAGTTTGAACCACTTGGGGCATGCCTTGTTTATAGGCGGCTATGC
>NC_051414.1:5171382-5171578 GCF_015228065.2 Penaeus monodon
ATGATAATTGCAATATGGGTTGTAGTACCGTAGAGTTTCGCATAACGAGTTCCTGGTAGACCAGGAAAGAAAGAAATTTATAACAAAAAATGTTCATCTACAAAGGAGATTGGCAGTGATTGATAGTGACACTGGTTTGATAATGATGATAAACAAGGTAATGATCGCAACGGTAATAAAACATAAAGACAATAAC
>NC_051414.1:5171715-5172663 GCF_015228065.2 Penaeus monodon
ATAATAATTGAAATATGGGTTGTGGCACCGTAGAGTTTCGCATAGCGAGTTCCTGGTGGACCAGTAAAGAAAGAAATTTATAAAAAAAAATTTTCATCTACAAAGGCAACGGTAATAAAACATAAAGACAATAACAACGGTAATAATACTTAAGAAGGTGAGGAAACGGGAGATGGCTGAGAAACAAAGAACACGAGGCAGATAAAAGGAGGAAAGTAAAGCTGGAAAATTGATAGATAACTACTGAAAGGAGAGATAATAAATGTGTATATGAACGAATATCGAACAATATGGAAGTACATTTTTGACCCAGTACCTTCGAGTTTGGAAACAGCCCAACATCCCCACGGGAGTTAGGAGTCTTGGCGTCTTCATTAAAAAGGTCTCTTAGACTTAGGAAGGGGAGAGGAATGAGCGGAGACGTAGCGGCTAAGAGGAAAATCAAGCTCTTACGCCACACCGTGCTATTCCAGGAATGTTTTTCATTAGAGTAAAATAAAATGAAACGAAATGAATTTACGTCCGCGCTGAGTGTATGTATTTGCATACATAGGTTTATTTATATACCCTCCCTGACAGAGACTCGAACCCGCTTCTGATATAGAGAGCTAAAGTAAACCACAATACCGTTGGACTGGAACTAAACCACTATGCCAAATGTCAAACCAGAATCTAGACTAGATTCATGGATATTACCAATCTACCCTTACTAATTTAGTAATTTAGAAACTCTTATAAACCACGGCAGAGCCAACGTGAAACGATCATAAAAACTGAATTGCAAGAATATCTGAAGGACCACAGGAAGTCGCTCTATTGACATCAAGAATTAAGGAAAAGCTGAAGTGCCGCAAAAGCTTCAGGGCCGTAGAGGCATTGCATCAAACCAAAGCCGGCTTCTACAGACTGACATGCTGGCAGGATTGTGGAGGTAATACTGTGAAAACC
>NC_051414.1:5174387-5174674 GCF_015228065.2 Penaeus monodon
ACTATCTTCCTTCCCTTTCGCTTTCTTAATTAATTCTTACACCTAATCATAGCTTGATCCTTCGAAGGAAATTAAACTCATTTAAGAAATATTCCACGATTTTTTTTTTATTTCTCACAATTATTCATCTCCTGGACACGGACGTATAAACTCATTTTCCTGCTATTCGCATCTTCATTTCCGGTTCTGATTAAGCTTGCACAATAACATAAGAGGAACAGAATAATATGAATTTCAGTTGGTTGAGGACAGGGAATTATATCTGGTCGAGATAAGAGGGGAAACTC
>NC_051414.1:5174717-5174970 GCF_015228065.2 Penaeus monodon
GGAATTACAGCGGATGGAGAACGTGGAGGAAGTGATGATAAAGAAACATGAAGGGCGATATCCGAGGGAACTGCGTGAGAGGAAAAGACATGAATATCACGAATCAGTATCAAGGTGTGAAACATGAGATGGAAGCAAGGGGAGAGAAAGAGAGGAGTATGGGAAAAAGAGTATGTAAAGGGGGAAAAGATAAGCAAAATATAAATTGTAGAATATTTTTTTATTCAAGGGAAAAAAGGAAAGAAAACGTCAG
>NC_051414.1:5175023-5175333 GCF_015228065.2 Penaeus monodon
CATTAGGGTAATTGCAGATACCGACAGAAAGAAGAATTAATGTTCATGGCTTTAAAAAAAAAGCATTAGCATTTACTTAACTACATTTTAAATAGGTAAGAATTACATGTTAGTCAGATTACATCAAAGTTGCTTTATAAAATATTTGTAAATCCGAAAATATACAGATTATAAGCCACACATGCAGGACGACAGAACAAGAGACCTAACGACATCGAAAAAGAAGAAAGTAATCAGAGAAAACGAAAAAAAAAAATACAAACGGGAAGATAAGGACTGAGGAGAAAACGAGATGAAAACTTGAAAATGC
>NC_051414.1:5175365-5176161 GCF_015228065.2 Penaeus monodon
CGAGTGGACCGGACCTTGCGGAGAAACAAATGGTTGTTTGGTAAACTTTGCTCTTAAATTACCCACAACCGTCATTGTTTGCACCGCAAGGAAGCTTCTTGCAACATGGAGTTGACTCTTTGTTGTGTTGGTCGTGACCTCCTGGGACACATGTCTTCTCTTCCCCTCTTCTCCCCCTCTTTCCTTCTTTTTCCCTTCTCCCCCCCCCTCTCCCCTTCTCTATCCCTCCTCACCCTCTCCCCTTCTCTTCCCCTCTTCTCCCCCTCTCCCCTTTCTCTTGCCCTCATCCCCCTCTCCGCTTCGCTTTCTCCCCTTCTCTACCCTCCCCCCCCCTCTACTCCTTGCTCTCTTTCACTTCCCCTCTTCTCCTCTCCCCTTCTCTTTCCCACCCCTCCCCCTTGTCTTCCCCTCTTCTCCTGTTCTCCCCTTCACTTTCCCTCCTCTTCCCCTCTCCCCTTCTCTTTTCCTCATCTCTCCCTCCCCCCCTCCTCTTTCTCTCCTTCCCCTCCCCCTTCTCTTTCCCTCATTTCCCCCTCCCCCTCTCCCCTTCTCTCCCTCCAGTTCCTGCCCCCTAAATCCCTTTCGCCCAACTCCCTTCTTCTTGCTCCTCCCCTTCAACCCCCTCCCCTTTTCCAACCCCCTCCCCTTTTCCACAGCCTCCCTTCCCCCTCCTCTCTTTTTCCTTGTATTCTCGGCGTCACTGCCAAAGCAAACCGCGGGAAGAAGTAGCCACATAAAAAATCATTTTAAGGCGCCTTTTAGAACAAAAGATTTTTCTTCGTTCAGTCTCGCCTTT
>NC_051414.1:5178033-5178325 GCF_015228065.2 Penaeus monodon
GCAGCCTAATAAGGAAAAATAATAATAGTTCGTTGTATGATAATGAAGTTCATGTACTCATGGTTAAATTGGGGTTGTGATGGGAAAAACTCTTAATATATTATACGGAATAATAGCGTGGGGTTTAATAATGTGCTTAGTTATGGAAGACTTGACACTGGTCGAGTGAGATTTCAAAAAGGTTGGCATGAACTGAGCTGGAACATGAAGACGAGTACACGGAAAAGTGTAATTTGTACACATTGCTTACATGTACACTAATTATGCACACACCCGAGGATCATGCAAGTCT
>NC_051414.1:5178501-5178789 GCF_015228065.2 Penaeus monodon
TTGTCTCTTTGTCTATCTCTCTTCCCCCCGCAGTATCTCTCACTTCCTCGTCCGTTATGAATAGCAAATAGAATCCTCCTGGTGAGCTTGCCTAGCGTGAAAAATAGAGGGAATGTGCTGTGAGTTTATGTATACGATTTTGTGTGCTGGAGAGTGGGGTGTGAGAAAGATTTTAGATACGGTTTGCGGTCCATGCTTGCGAGGAGAACACATGGTGTATTTCTACACACAGACCAGACACAAGCGCGGAAACACAAGTGCACGCAGCCAAAGATAAAAACAAGCAAA
>NC_051414.1:5179654-5179922 GCF_015228065.2 Penaeus monodon
AACAACGCCACTCAATATAAACATTATTAAGTTTCCGTGTAAAGAACACATTTATATAATTTCCCCCTTCGAGTCCCTTTCGCCGCAGTGGTTTCCAGAATTAACCGGATCGTCGGTAACATTTCCCACAGATCTTCGCTAATTGATATTTGTTCCTGGTGACTATCTCGATCTCGTGGGCCCGCCTCTAAACCTTTCTGCGAATCTTGTTACTGCGACACAAAGCCTCGCAAACATACCCTTTACAACCTCGTTTGAGGACTGTCCG
>NC_051414.1:5179984-5180100 GCF_015228065.2 Penaeus monodon
ATGATGTGCGCATTTAGACTTCTCCTTGACGTGGCATAAATTACTGCGTTTTCATTACTTTCCATATCGCATTAACCTATTCGCAACCACTCTCATACATGGGAAAAAAAAGCGAG
>NC_051414.1:5180391-5180653 GCF_015228065.2 Penaeus monodon
TGCTAGCGTTCTCCCAGAATTCGCAGATGAGTTACAGGGAAGTGGGAAAATGGGGGAGTGTTCCGCCTGGACGTTGTAAAATTTACAGGACCAGACAGGTGTAATCTGGTCAAGTAACCAGGTTCGTGAAAAAAAGAGAAAACGAAAAGGGCAGCTCTAGGGAGCCCTGTGGGCCCGCGGGAATTACTTATATTAGACGAGATTTTTGAACTCGCCGATGCCTTTATGATTCTGTGGCCTGGTGATTTTTTTTTTTTTTTTC
>NC_051414.1:5180978-5181362 GCF_015228065.2 Penaeus monodon
TGCCACAAGCCCTGAAAGGGCCCCCCCCCCTTCTTAGGTGTAAAGACATACCTCTTGCCATCGCGATCTTGCAATGATTTGCATGTGAGTTCGTAGCTGGAGATGGAGGTCGGAGGACCTGCTAGCTAACACTTCCTCTTCCTCTTCGACTTTAATTTACTCCTTTTTCCTTTCTTTTGTTTGGATATTCTTGATGATATTTTTTTCTTCTTTTTTTTGTCTTTCCTTTCAGATGACGGGGGACGGGCAGGAGGATACATTAATATGACGTAATAAGGGAAAATAGATGGTTTACTCTTTTACTCCGCCTGCGCCCATTTTCCTTTTCATAGATAACTACAAAATAATAAAAACGTACTAAAATTATATAGAAAAAAGCTGAAT
>NC_051414.1:5181922-5182363 GCF_015228065.2 Penaeus monodon
CATACAGACACACATCAATATAAACATGTATGTAAGTTTCCGTGTAAAGGAACACGATTTATATAAGTCCGCCTTCGAGTCCCTTTCGCCGCAGTGGTTCCAGAATTAACCGGATCGTCGGTAACATTTCCCACAGATCTTCGCTAATGTGGATATTTGTTCCCTGGTGACTATTCTCGATCTCGTGGCGCTGCCTCTAACCTTTCTGCGAAATCTGGTTACTGCGACACACGGCCTCGCGAGACATATCAATTTACAACCATCGTAGAGGCCACTGTCCGTTTCTTTAGTTCTTTCTTGTTTTTCTTTATTTCCCTCTTTGCTTGTTGCTTTTTTATTCCTCTTTTTTATGATGTGGACGCATTCAGACTTCTCCTTGACGTGGCATAAATTACCTGCGTTTGCATATACATGTTCCATATCGCATTACCTATTCGCAAC
>NC_051414.1:5182676-5182905 GCF_015228065.2 Penaeus monodon
TATTATGCTAGCGTTTCTCCTAGAATTCGCAGATGAGTTACAGGGAAGTGAGGAAAATGGAGAGTGTTCCGCCTGGACGTTGTAAATTCACAGGACCAGACAGGTGTAATCTGTGTCCAAGTAACCAGGTTTCGTGAACAAAAAGAGAAAACGAAAAAGGGCGAAGCTCTAGCGGGAGCCCCTGTGCCCGGCGGGGAATTACTTATATTAGACGAGATTTATTGAACTG
>NC_051414.1:5183402-5183477 GCF_015228065.2 Penaeus monodon
CTAGACACTTCCTCTTCCTCTTCGACTTTAATTTACTCTTTTTCCTTTCTTTTGTTTGGGATATTCTTGATGATA
>NC_051414.1:5183504-5183658 GCF_015228065.2 Penaeus monodon
CCATTTCAGGATGACGGTGACTGGGCAGGAGGATATCATTATATATGAACGTAATAAGGGAAAAACTAGATGGATTTACTCTTTTACATCCGCCTGCGCCCCATTTACTTTTCATAGATAACTACAGAAGGTAAAAGAAAAACGTACTAAAATT
>NC_051414.1:5184727-5184860 GCF_015228065.2 Penaeus monodon
CACAAGTTAGGTCGTGTGTGTTCACAGCTGTTACGCGCTGCTTCTCTCCGGTGTTCCCCTGAATCATTAACGACCTCGACAAACACAGACTGGCCGAGCTTCTGCACCCTCAATATTACACGAACCGGCGGAC
>NC_051414.1:5186011-5186113 GCF_015228065.2 Penaeus monodon
GTACATTTAAAAGATTAATAAAAAATATTGCGAAAGTATGGTAAAAGTAGAGTAAAAAGATCAGTAAAAGTACAGGTAACAATACAGTAAATGTTCAGTAAA
>NC_051414.1:5188348-5189011 GCF_015228065.2 Penaeus monodon
CCTGGATACTATACTGATTTTCACTTAAATATGTAATGATCTCGTTTTCCATAAACCAAGAACGACTTTGAAAGCTTGTTAATATTTACATGAACTGGACAGAAAAGAAACCAGTTTTCTGGCTATCAAAATTTCTTTTCAATCTTTATATCATATTTACTCATGCAACATTCATACTTCAAATACACGAAACAACATATATGTTTGCGGTTGTTGTTGAAATCGAGTTAATATTCATACACATATAGCCTATAAAGCCTTCTTGATTTAAAACGGAATGCATGAAACGAGAACACGATAAAGTGTATGGGCTAGTCCTTTTGCTTTACCAAATATGATTCATTAGACTATAAATACCACGTGTTTTGATGTATAGAATTATAAATTCAAAGGGTTTTGATGTATTAAACAATAAATACAATGCGTTATGATGCATTATGGAATGTTCAGAGCGAACGAAGCAATATATCACAAGGGAATGATATACCATTTATAAGGCTAATGAAAATGATACACGGCACTTAGGGGAAGTTCAACCATTATTACTTGTTCCGGATGAGATGCGGGGTTTCTGTGGCGTGAAACTTGTGATGATTTGTCCTGGGAGATCCGTGTCTTAGCCAACTTCCTTGTCAACAGGATAGATGCGGTTCAAATAACTTG
>NC_051414.1:5189153-5189250 GCF_015228065.2 Penaeus monodon
GTGGTACTGTCTGCCTCTGTCTTTGTGACTCTTTGTCTCTCTCTTTGGCTCTGTCTTTCTAAATGTGTATGTCCCTGTTTCTCTGTTTCCGTCTGTT
>NC_051414.1:5189283-5189743 GCF_015228065.2 Penaeus monodon
CCGTTGCATTGCAAACCTTTAAACGTTCATTGAAATTTTACTTGTCGCAATATTCATTATCACGGAATAAATTCTTTGTTGTATCCCCGTCTCTGCTTATCTTCACAATCATATGTTATATTTTACAACAATATTATGTAAATGAACATGAAAATAATGATGTGGCCATTGTGGAAAGGAAAATGTATGTCTTAATGTCATTCACGATATCAGTGTGCATGCACTTTCCTTCAATATCTTGTGAAGTTGCCTGGGGTTTGTAGAAACATTCGAAAGTTGTTCGAATCCTGACCTTTGTTATACGAATTGTTAATAATAGAAATTGTTAAGAAAATTACATCAGCTGAATAGAGCTTCAAGGGCGTTTTACTTCTGGAGGAATCAGCTGCATTACCTGCAACATGTATTATATATGTAATCGTAGAAATGTATATTACTTGGCTAAGTAGATACATTTGAT
>NC_051414.1:5189913-5190792 GCF_015228065.2 Penaeus monodon
AAGTGTAAGTGTGTTGTTTCAAGAGTTTTCTAATTGTATCTCCTAAACCATATTTATACATTTGGATCTAACTTCATAACTTCAATTATAATTTGCCAAAAGGTATAACGAATACACAGACTTGAGACGAAAATCTGCTTTATTTACATTAATGTACAAAAGTGTTTCTTTGAGAGTATGAATGATGAGGCAATTATCACTAATAAATAATCGCAATGTAACGCTGAAAATGGATATACTAGTAAATATACTTTCTCATGATTTGTTGATTATTAATATTGATTGTACATCTGGTGTATAATGATGTTAAGAGACAGAAAACACAGAGAAATATTCTCGTTATATACATTTATAAAAATAAAATTTGTGAAACGTAAAAATGCTGTTGTTTTACAGATGCTTCTGCACTTGCTTCCTTTTAGTTTTCATATAATGTACGTGGTAGCTACATCACATGCAGTACAATTTAACATTTTCACTTATCAAATATGGCAATGTATTCTTATTAAGGGGTGTAAGTAATAAACACTGTGCGTTCTTATCAAATGTTTTGTCTGAGTAATTTTTAACATTATGAGGATATCAAAGACATGAAATGCTAAACTCTTCAGTGGGAAGAAATCGAGCTTGAACATTAAATTATTCTTTTAATGTCACAATATTACCTGTTTTATTCTATGTTGACAGGGTAATTAACAAGGGAATAGGAATGTACTCTGCACTAACATTACCACCGTTACATTTTCATAAGTATTTGACGCAAATGTCTAGATGTATAATACATGATGATGCATACCATGCTGCTAATAACAGTATAACGAATTAAACACTTGTAAACAGGTAAACAAGATCTAAAGGAAACTGCAGAACAACACAGTC
>NC_051414.1:5194432-5194740 GCF_015228065.2 Penaeus monodon
TAGTCCACCAAGAGCTGCTCTCCATTAAGATACTTCGAGGAAACATTGGGAAAAAACAAACACGCTATCATCTGCGCGGGTGATGGCATTGTTTACTCAAGTGTGTAAAATCACTTTGCAATAATTCCAATATTCGACAAAACTTGGCTCATAAAGGGACAAGATACGGCCGACGAGAAGCGCGGATTTCACATAACGACCATTATCAACTTCAGAACATAGATGGCAGCACTAACGCAGCTCTTCATGGCCGTCGACAATGACCTCGCAAGAACTTACAGGAATCATTAAACAAACATTCTAGCTTC
>NC_051414.1:5194794-5194931 GCF_015228065.2 Penaeus monodon
GTTTTAGAAAAGATCATTTAACACCTCGAGTCTCCCCCTTTCATCGTGAAACCATACACATGCAGACATATGCATATGCAAATGTTTGTCTGTGACTGTTTAAAAACAGACGGATAAATTTGAGCATACAGACGCAA
>NC_051414.1:5195289-5196053 GCF_015228065.2 Penaeus monodon
AAACATTTGTGCAAAGAAGATGGTAATGCAGGGGAATGAGATCAAGGTCATTCGAGCGCTAATCTTGGAAATGTCACAACAATTAAGGCTAATAGACCACTGTCTAGAACTCTGCCGAATGTGGAGATCGTCTTGCATTCTCCGATAGTTTGCTTGGCCACCCGAGTTGCATGATTCCGAAGTGCAGGCGGCAGACGATGGAGAAACCTTATCGACTGGCTTCTTAAACAAACTCAAGAAGTGGGATTTTATTCGATTTTGCCAATGCCATGCCACTGCGAATGTCTATTGGTATATGTTGCAGGGCTGTTCGATGCAGAGTAAATAGGTATGTGATTTTGACTTAGTGCTTGATATGCATCTTATGTTGTTAATTGCTTGTTGTATGTAGTATATGTAGTATACGAATATGTGTATACATGATAAGATTTTCCAAATGCTCATGAAGATTGAGTAAGTAACGTAGACATTGATTAATCCCCGAGGAACATTTGAAAAAAATCAGTAATTTGTTGATAATTTACTAATTGCCTCCATTTCGTAAAACAAAAACAAAAAATGCAACCGAGCCAATAAAGCTAATCCCTCTATCATTCCGATAAGTTGCTATCAATTGAATATGATAATCGTTCGCCCTTTTGTAAAACCCTATTTATTTTGCAAGTTTGCATAATGAACGGAGAGGGAAGCCACTTTTAATTCCCCACTTTATAATTAGCGGATCAATCTCTCTCTTTTCTTTTCTCTGTTTTATTCTTCTCCCC
>NC_051414.1:5196182-5196419 GCF_015228065.2 Penaeus monodon
GCGTGAGAGTGTGCTGTATATATAAGATAGTGAAATACAACAGAACTCCCTCATCATGAAGTGGCATGTTTCCCCGACGATTTCCATAAACTTACATTGAAGTAGAATTGTTGCAAAGGTATTATATATTCATGAGTTTATTTTTATATGCTTGGATGTCTTATGATATGCAAAGTTAAGAGGAGACTTGTGAAGCCTTTCGAGGCATCCTATCGAGCTTTGCATTCGAAATGGGTT
>NC_051414.1:5198269-5199182 GCF_015228065.2 Penaeus monodon
CTGTTGCGTTTCCATTTCATTCTCGGAATCCCATTTCCCCATCTTTTCATTTTTCTTCCTTCCGGGCGTTTTCTCTTTTACACCTCGTCTCCACCAGGATCTCTCTCGTCCTCTTGTTCCCCTCTTCATTTCCTTTTTTTTGTTCTTTGGTTAAGTACCCGACTTGCCTAGGTGTCCTTTGCAACTTTTCCCCGTCCCCGAAACGCTCCCCCCTTCACCTTTAATCTTCCACATACCAGTACCTACCCTCTTACCATTCCCTTTTCCCCCTTCCCCTTCTCTCCCTCGCCGTCCTCCCCTTTCCCCGCCCTCCTCACTCCATTCGTTCATTTCACCCCTTTTCCTTCCCCCTTCCCCATACCCAAAACCCCTTTTTTTCCCCTTTTCGCTAGCCTTTGCTTCCGCTCCCTTTCTCCTTCTCTTTTTTGTTTTTCCCTCTCCCCCCTTCCCTTTCGCTTCCCCTTTACACTCTCATCGCTTCCCTTTTTTCCCCTTTACCCCCTTTTTTCCTTTCCGTTTCCCCCTCCCTCCCCCCTTTTAAACCCTTATCCCTTCACCCTTTCCTTTACCTTTTTTTTAAACCCTTTACTCCATCGACCCCTTTTGCCTTTTTCCCCCATATCTCCTTTCATATACCCTTTAATTTTTTTTAATACATTACCCCCCCCCCATTTTCTTTCTTTTCCTTTTCTTTCCCCATACCCTTCCTTCTCCCCCAAACCCTACTAAAACCTTTTCCCCCCGTCTCCCCAATTTTACCCCAGCTTTTAGGTGAGGAAAGCGGTTCACCCAGGGCCCTTTTGGAGATGTGGCCACGTATCTGGCGTATTGGGGTCATCCCTACCTCGACCCCGGGCAGGTCGATAAAGGTGACCTTGCGTAGCTGCCTGATGGAAAGAGGGGGGAAAGGGGA
>NC_051414.1:5199566-5199845 GCF_015228065.2 Penaeus monodon
CTGAAAACCGATTATAAAAAAGATAATAAAAAATTTTAAAAAATAGGATAACTGGGATAAAAAAAAGGAAAATGATAAAAAAAAAAAAGGAAAACATTACTAAAGGGATTAACCTGAAAAAAAATTAAATAGCAATTAGCTTTTGAGAGGAAAGTAAAAAGAAAAGGGGTATGTAGAGAAGAAAAAAATAACAGATAATCGAAAAAAAAGCAAAAACAGACAAAGAATAACTCCCAAAAACGGGGTTGCAAAACAAAGGGAAATAATGACGTAATGGAG
>NC_051414.1:5199894-5200111 GCF_015228065.2 Penaeus monodon
TTAAAAAGACGAGTTCTGGGGGGAAAAGCATTAGTGGCGCTAACAAAGGGAAAAAGGAACAACACGAGTGTAGAAGGGAGATAGGGGGTATGTTAAGAAGGTCTTAAAAAGATGATATGGACGCAGAAAAAGAAAAATGAAAGGAAAGCGAGAGGGGGTAAAGTAGGAAGAATTAACGGAGGTCAGAGAATGTCTGTTTGAAGGGAAGGCAGCGGGG
>NC_051414.1:5200180-5200379 GCF_015228065.2 Penaeus monodon
GGGAAACGACAAAAATAATAAGCAAATAATTACATTAGGATAATCTCTATTTTAAACATGTTGGTATTCTACCATCCTGTTTTGTGCATGTAAATCCCCATAAAATATGTCATTATGATGTTGTATTTTTTAGTTAGGTTATCTAAAAAAGTATTTATTACTACAATGTAGTGTAGTTTTAATTGGGGACTGTTTTAGT
>NC_051414.1:5200492-5200835 GCF_015228065.2 Penaeus monodon
TTATAGTTTTCATTTGATTTTTTTATGATTACCGTTTTTTGCTGAAATGAAATTGCGAGTCGGTGTGATATGAGATAAATAGTGTGATAAAGGGAATGGGGATAATAATAATCATATTATTATCTTACCTAATTAACAAAAAGGGTTGGAATCAAATAATGAAGACGAAAATACAAAGAAAATAAAATGGGAGGGAATTTTGAAGGGGAAACACCATCCCAGAATGATGATTTTACAATTAGAAAAATTGCATTGATAAGAATTGATATATTTTACCAATGGCGAAAAAATTTTATCTTCTTAATATAAATACCCTAAAAATACGCCTTTTCCCCGGCTCTTG
>NC_051414.1:5200872-5201764 GCF_015228065.2 Penaeus monodon
TTAAAATACACGCCGGGTTTTGCAAAAACCAAGACGTTAAATGCAATTATCATATACATAATTTTTTTATTTAAAGACATATTTTTTTACGTAACGATGGATAATAAAATTTTTTTTCTTCATCAAAGTCATTATAAATTACATTCAAATTCTGTCATTGTTAATAATTGTGAATTTATGCTAACAATAAAAAAATGAGATACCATCTATATCTATCTATCTTAATGACTATATATGAACTATCAACAATCATACAATCATAAGCACACATTTGCACAGACACAAAACCGTATACATTATTGTGTACGAGTGCATGTACATATACATTTATGTTAGATTTCGATAAGGAATGAGTATATGTTCAGCTCATGTCACAATCTACATTTAAAAATACTAAGAATAATTATTAGGAATGCATTCTAACTACATTTCGGCAAGTTTCCTCTCTGCGTCAAGAAAGATCGTATTAGTATTAACACACAAAAAGAACAAAACAAAGCAATACGATAATACGAAAATATATGATCGAGGAGCTGAATCCTCTTTTTCCCCCGAAATCGTCAACGAATGAAGATTTAGCCTAAAACTCTGCTTTAAAGTACCATGACTTGCGGGTTTTGAGACCGTGGTTGGCAAGGAAAAAAAAGATCAATTTTCATTTTCTCTTCCTGTCCATCTTTTTTTTTTTTCTATAGATAATCTACGAATAGAAACAAGGAAGACAATGGTGAATCTGTATTTAGATATGCTACGTATAATACAGAATTGACGAACAGAGATCATGCTATAACATTTAACCCTTATCAGTATTTTTTTTTTCTTTTTTCATAGAAAAAAGTTCTTTCGCATACGCTCATAAGAGATGTAAGCTTTGTACTTGAACATAAAGCTA
>NC_051414.1:5204152-5204600 GCF_015228065.2 Penaeus monodon
AAAATACCCGTCTGAAAATGTTTTTTTGCGGAATGTGATAAACATTATTTACTCATTTATCTATTGTTGTACAAAAACGATGATTCAAAACTGCTACATCCTTATTAATTTGCTTCGAATGTAAGAAACGGAGGCCTTTCTGCACCGCTCTTGACCATAAAAACGGAGGCAAATTCGATCCCTGTGCGATCAGTCTCGCTAAAAGCATCAAAGGAAAGAATTCTTCGGCATTCATTGTGAAGCAAAGCACACATTTTCCTCAACAAAAAAGGGAATGGGTGGTAAAGGGTCAAAGAAAAATGGGAAATAGAGAGACAGATACGTAAGAGAGATCGACAAAAGACCGTCGGGAGAATATTGCCTTCACGCAGATGTCAGCGCCACTTGCTTGTCGGCCGATACGCGATTTTACAGGCGCACTGATCAACGCTTTCTTTCCTTCTGTTGC
>NC_051414.1:5204654-5204874 GCF_015228065.2 Penaeus monodon
CATTTTTCTCCATTTGCATTTTTGCATAACGTTCGAGATGCTGCGATAAAGTGTTTCGTTTTTACTCCAGCGTGGCAAGTTCGGCGTAGCGAGTTTTGATCAGTGTTAGCCGGGGTTACCGATTAAGGGAACTCTGGAAGTAACAGTCACAAGAGAAAATCAAAAGGAATTAAAAATATATATACTAAGGACGAGCAAACCTGCATAGCAATATTCGAGG
>NC_051414.1:5206104-5206262 GCF_015228065.2 Penaeus monodon
CCTCGAATATTGCTATGAGGTTTGCTCGCCTTAGTATATATATTTTTAATTCCTTTTGATTTTCTCTTGTGACTGTTACTTCCAGAGTTCCCTAATCGGTAACCCGGCAACACGATCAAACCGCTACGCCGACTGCCAGCTGGGTAAAAACGAAACAC
>NC_051414.1:5206415-5206712 GCF_015228065.2 Penaeus monodon
ATAAACAAGGATTAAGATGCAACTTAGGAGAAAGAGAGGACGGAAAGCCTGACTAGATTAGTGGCAAAAGAGAGAATAAGAGAACTAATAGTGACAGATCGGCGAAGGTGCGAGAAGTAACACAAGGCACTTTCACCCCCTTTGTTTTCACGACTTACGGAAGGAATAGCACTGAGGGCGGTCACTTTTTATTCATGCCTGACTTAGATATAGAGTTGTAAATAATGGATTAGAGAGAACTATATAAGTGTAACATATGTATCTATCAATAAAGATAGTGTATCCCTTAAGGAAGTC
>NC_051414.1:5207063-5207230 GCF_015228065.2 Penaeus monodon
AGAACTTCAAACTGCAAAAAGGAAAAATACCAAAGAGTAAATACGAAAACGCAAGGCCGGGAAGGTGAGTGGAAAAGGAGATGAAATACAAATGAGTAAAGGAATGATAAATGGTAAAAACAATAAGGAAAAGAGAGGAGGGTGTGTATGTCTGCCCATGTGTGTGT
>NC_051414.1:5207734-5207892 GCF_015228065.2 Penaeus monodon
GAAATCCGAAGAAAGACAAAGTTTTCGTTTGCAACAGACAGGCTTGGCAGAGGCGCTGGGAATCATGCCAATAACAATATAAATAAATGTGTCATTGATGACAGACATGGCTTAACAGGATTAGGTTTTTAGAGATAGATATATGGATACGAAGGTAA
>NC_051414.1:5207974-5208505 GCF_015228065.2 Penaeus monodon
CATAGATAATAAAGGACTACGAACCATTGCCAAATTGGATTATATAATTTATACACTGTAATAATTTTTCAAAGTTTGTCACTTTAAATAAATAAAAAAAATCACCGAGAAACCTTATATGAAGAATGAGAAAAGCAATCTAGTTAAAAAGCCATTTCAGATTGTTCATAAAAATATACAAAGGATTTTTTCACTTGCCCAAATAGAGAACAACAGATTTTCTAATTTGTTCACAAATTGATCTAATCAACAGATATTTCGTATTTCCAAAGGGCTTGCAATAACCAGTGTTGAAAAGACAATCTATCCACCATGTCTTAATGAGATGACGATAAAAATTATTAGCTCCTATTATTAAGAAAACAAAAGAGAAAATAAGAGCACCTGATACTCGAAAACAACCTGAGGCCACTCATTTCCTAGATATTACTAAACATAACTCCTTTTAGCATTGAAAGTTTCGCAGCATACTCATGTTACCCAGCTCTCGAAAAGTAACGTGAAAGCAGGCTTCTATTACCTTCTATTTAT
>NC_051414.1:5213331-5213442 GCF_015228065.2 Penaeus monodon
TCGCGCGCGCGCACACATAAATATATATACTGTGTATATACTGAAAAGAAAAACCGTCACAATATCTACTGAAAATGAGTACAAGACAAATAAACAACATAATTCGATTGC
>NC_051414.1:5213791-5214156 GCF_015228065.2 Penaeus monodon
TCTCGTATATTAGGTGACGACGGCGTTACCCTAACCAGTCAAAAATCGACTCTTAATTGAGCCCGGAATTTCGGGAAAAGTTTTAATGACACCGGGATAATCGTGCAACGGAATGGACTTTTGTAGATTTACAGAAGGTGTTCAGCGACTTTGATAGTTAAGGAAGCGAGACAGAGCATTGCCGGGTTTGTTAGATAAAATCCCTTTGTCAGTAACATCGATCTGGGAAGTAAGATCCGTTTCAAATACTATCTTAAACTGTTGTTATTAATTAAACTTTCTTTCAAATATACTTAAATATCTAAGCAGAAGTTACATAGGAACTAATCTCTTACAATGGTCATTAAAATCCCCTTCCACTTCCT
>NC_051414.1:5215561-5216046 GCF_015228065.2 Penaeus monodon
ACCCTCTTTACTTCTTTCGAGAGCGGGAAACATGAGTATGCGCGAAAATTTCAATGCAAAAGGAGTTGTTAGTAATATCTGGGAAATGAGGGGCCCTCAGGTTGTTTTCGAGTATCAGGGTTTTTTTTCTCTTTTGTTTTTAATAATAGGAGCTAAAATTTTTATCGTCTCTCATTAAGACGGTGGAATAGATTGTTTTTTCAACAGGTTATTGCAACCCCTTTTGGAAATACGAAAATCGTTGTTTAGATCAATTTGTGAACAAATTAGAAAATTGTTGTTCATTTGGGAAGTGGAAAAAAACCTTTGATTTTTTATGAACAATCTGAAATGGCTTTTTAACTAGATATCTTTTCTCATTTTTCATATAAGGTTTCTCGGTGATTTTTTTTATTTATTTAAAGTGACAAACTTTGAAAAATTATTACAGTGTATAAATTATATAATCCAATTTGGCAGTGGTTCGTAGTCCTTTATTATCTATG
>NC_051414.1:5216118-5216284 GCF_015228065.2 Penaeus monodon
TTACCTTCGTATCCATATATCTATCTCTAAAAACCTAAAAACCTAATGTGTCATCAATGACACATTTATTTATATTGTTACTGGCATGATTCCCAGCGCCTCTGCCAAGCCTGTCTGTTGCAAACGAAAACTTTGTCTTTCTTCGGATTTCCGTCCCCCGCTCAGG
>NC_051414.1:5216928-5216994 GCF_015228065.2 Penaeus monodon
CACATACCCTTTTTTTTCTTTTTCCCCCCACACACAACCACAACAACACACCCCCTTTTTTTAGTT
>NC_051414.1:5217046-5217174 GCF_015228065.2 Penaeus monodon
ATCCCCTTTCCCCCGGCTTTCGTTTTTTATTTACCCTTTGGTATTTTTTCCCTTTTTTATTTAATTTTTTTAAATATTTTGACCTCCCCCCTTTAAAGTTCCCTTTTTCTTAACTTTTTCCCCTTTCC
>NC_051414.1:5217321-5217454 GCF_015228065.2 Penaeus monodon
CCTCCCCTTCCACCCTTTTTTCTTCTCCTCCTCTTTTCCCCCCCCCCAAACTTTCCCCCTTAAAAAATCTAAAAATCTCTCCCTCCCCCCCAACACCTTTTTTTTCCTTCTCTCTTTCCCCCGCTCTCTTTTT
>NC_051414.1:5217493-5217814 GCF_015228065.2 Penaeus monodon
GGGAATTTTACCTTTTAAATTTCTCTTTTGAAAATTTAATCTTTTCCCCTTCCCCTTCCCGCCCTTTTGGGGCCCCAAATTTTAATCTTTGGGCGAACTTCCATTTTTCCTTTTGGGAACTTTTAATTCTGTTTTTGTTGGGATCTTTGGGTTTCCTTATTAATTTCCCCTTTTAAATCCTTTTCCCTTATCTTCCCTTTTTTGTACCCCCTCCATCTTTCCTCCCTTTCTTTCCCAAATTCCTTTTTACTTCTCGATCTTTCCCCCAAAAATTTTTCCCTTTTAATCTTTTCATTCTCCCCCTTTTTTCCATTTACCCAA
>NC_051414.1:5217961-5218209 GCF_015228065.2 Penaeus monodon
AACGCCCAGCCCTCCCGGGCAAAATTTACAAGTTTTAAAACGTTTGGGGACCTTCCAATCCAGGGTGGGCCGGGTTTCCCGGGGTTCCCCCAAAAGGCCAAAGTTCAAAATTTGTTCCCCCCTTTTAAAACTCTTTTCAACCAGGCGGGAAAAAAAGGGACCCCCCCGGTTTGCCTCACCCGCTAAACCGTGAAAAAAAAAGGGGACCGTAAGTCCCGTTTCCCTTTACTTGGAACCCCCCCAAAAAA
>NC_051414.1:5218708-5219422 GCF_015228065.2 Penaeus monodon
CCCTTTTTCCCTCTTTCTGGGGTTTTCCCCTTTTTTAACCTTTTGGTTTTATTCCATTACTTTCCTTTCCATGGCTCCTCTTTTCTTTCCCTATAATCTATAACCTATTACTTAAGCCTTTGGTTCCCATAGTATTTGGTTATGGCTTCTACCCTTTTGTACGGGTTTACTGCGTATTTTGTCTTTTCCTGATTTTGGTTTTCTCCCTTTTCCTATACCACTATTTTTCCTGCCTCCCCTTTATCCCCCTTTTTGTTCCTATTTTTCCCCATTTTTCCCCTCGATCTTTTATTCCTCTCTGACTATCGATCTCCCTTTATTTTTTTTTAAAACCAAATCCTCCCCTTTTCCCTTTTAAATTCCCCCCCCCTTTCTCCGTTTTCCCCGAAACTGTATATATGGGCGGGACCCGTGGAGACAAAAAAAACCCCTAAAAAAATAATAATGAAAATAAACGGGGTACTCTGTTTCTCATTCCCCCAAAACCTTTTTTTTTGCCCCTCACCTTTATCTTTTTAACCCCGACTCTAAAATGTCCCAAAAATTTCACTCCTCCTTTTCCCCATTTTAAAAATTTCTGTATCTATTTCCCCCCGCAAACCTCGTCAAACACCCATCCCCCTTCCTCCCCTTCCCTCCCCCCCTTTTCCTCTGTGCCCTCTATCCCTTCCCCCCTCACTTTCCCCAAACCCCTTTTTAAAGGGTCCCCCCCTT
>NC_051414.1:5219973-5220547 GCF_015228065.2 Penaeus monodon
AAGGCCAAGGGGGGGTTATCAGTCCAAAATTTTCCAACACCAAAATATCCCCGGGGGTTTAAAAAACCCCATCACCCTTCCAAAAGGAAAGCCAAGATCATCTAGAAAACGACCCTTGCAACCCTCCTTCCCCCCACAGCCCTTTTTTTTGGGCTGTTGAAATTAAAGGTTTCTTGGTAACATTATTGGAAAAAGGTGTTTCCCCCAATCCAACCACCAAAAAGGAAAAAATTTTCGTTGGGAAATCATTAAGGAACTAAAACCCAGGGTTTCCCGGGCCCAGGCCAAAAAGGATTTGGAAACCCGCCTTGGGGGGCCCCAAACCCCCAAAATGAATTCCATAAATTTCAAATCAGGCCTCCAGGCAGCACCAACCCCCAAAGGAAAATTTGACCATTTTGGCCAGGGGGAAACCCCGTTCCCGGTCTTACCCCCCCCCTTTAAAGCCTCGGCCCCGGGGGAATCCTTCCCACCACCACCCCAGGAGATTGCCTTTTCCCCCTTGAAAACCCCCTTCATACTTTTACACCCCCAGTAACCGTGGGTTTACCCCACTCCCTTTTCCGGGGGGAAT
>NC_051414.1:5220598-5220707 GCF_015228065.2 Penaeus monodon
AATTAAATCCCAACTTAAAACCCCAAAACAACCCAAAACCCAAAAAAGGGAAACCACAACCCAAAAACCCCCAAAAAACCCGCCAAAGATAAACTTAAAAATTTTACTG
>NC_051414.1:5221102-5221228 GCF_015228065.2 Penaeus monodon
AAATTTGGGTAGAGAGTTTGGTAGCAAAAAAAAGACTTCTGTTTTTTGCTCTCAAACTAAATTGGGAAAAAGAGAAAAAAAGCAACGAAAAATTCTTACATTGTAAAGAAGATATATAAAATTTCC
>NC_051414.1:5221250-5221459 GCF_015228065.2 Penaeus monodon
AGAATGCGGCCCTTGCCAGAAAACTACCGCAAAAAAATATGAACACATTGAGCATAAAACTTTTTACAAAAAGAGAGAAAAATTTGCATCCTACGAAACTTTTCCCCCTCTTGATGGGTCCCCTTTAAAACTCCTTTGGAAAAATTAGAATAGTTTGAAAAAAAATTGGGGGATGCCCTTTTTTAGGCGGGCTTTTTTGGCTTTTTTTT
>NC_051414.1:5222220-5222285 GCF_015228065.2 Penaeus monodon
ATAAGAAACATAAAACTTTTCATTTTTGGGTTTTAAACAAAGAGGGGTTTGTTTTTTCCCCCTTT
>NC_051414.1:5225135-5225347 GCF_015228065.2 Penaeus monodon
GCCAAAGATAATTGAATATGGGTTGTAGTACCCTAGAGTTTCCATAACAAAATTTTTTCCCGGTGACCCGGAAAAAAAGAAAATTATAACAAAAAAAGTTCATTTACCCAAAAGGGGATTGGCAGTGATTGATAGGGGGACACTGGTTTTATAATGATGTAAACAAGGTAATGATCGCAAAAGGGGAAAAAAAACATAAAAAAAACAATAAC
>NC_051414.1:5225484-5226501 GCF_015228065.2 Penaeus monodon
ATAAAAATTGAATTGGGGTTTTGGGACCCTAGAGTTTCGCATAGCGAGTTTTCCCGGTGGGCCAAAGGAAAAATAAAAAAATTTAAAAAAAAAAAATTTTATTAAAAAAAGGGCAACGGTAAATAAAACAATTTTAAAGGAAAAATAAAAAAAACGGTAAAAATAATTTCTAAAAGGGGGGGAAACGGGGGATGGCCGAGAAACAAAGAAACGAGGCAGAAAAAGGAGGAAAGTAAACTGGAAAATTGTAGATAACTACTGAAAGGAGAGATAAAAATGTGTTTTGAACGAATATCGAAAAAATATGGAAGTACCCTTTTTTTCCCAGTACCCTTTAGTTTGGAAACAGCCCAACATCCCCACGGGAGTTTTGGAGTCTTGGGTTTTTATTAAAAGGTCCCTTAGGCCTTTGGAAGGGGAGGAATGGGGGAGGGGCGTAGCGGTTTAAAAGGGAAAAACAAGCTCTTTCGCCACAACCCTGCTATTCCAGGAATTTTTTTATTTGAAATAAAAAAAAATGGAAAAAAATGGAAAAATTTCGTCCGGCTGGAGTGGAGTATTTGCATACATAGGTTTTTTTTATATACCCTCCCTGACAGGGGAAAATCGAACCCCCTTCGTATAGGGGAGCTAAAATAAAAACCCCAATTAAAAATTGGGGCTGGGAACCTTTAAAAACCCCTAGCCAAATGTCAAAACCCGAAACTAGAAAAGATTATGGATATTTCCAATTAACCACCATTACTAATTTTAGTAATTTTGAAACTCTTATAAACCCACTGGGAAAAGCCAAAAGTGAAAACATCATAAAAAATGAATTTCAAGAATATCGAAGGACCCCAAGGGGAAATCGCTCTTTGACATCAAGAATTAAGGAAAGGGTGAAGTGCCGCCAAAAAACTTTGGGGCCCTAGAGGATTGCCAAACAAAAACCCAAAACCCCTCCCACCGACTGACATGCTGGCAGGATTGTGGAGGTTAATCCCGTGAAAACCTCCAAGTTTTTTTGGACCCTTT
>NC_051414.1:5227117-5227584 GCF_015228065.2 Penaeus monodon
CATACAATACAGACACACATCAATATAAACATGTATGTAAGTTTCCGTGTAAAGGAACACGATTTATATAAGTCCGCCTTCGAGTCCCTTTCGCCGCAGTGGTTCCAGAATTAACCGGATCGTCGGTAACATTTCCCACAGATCTTCGCTAATGTGGATATTTGTTCCCTGGTGACTATTCTCGATCTCGTGGCGCTGCCTCTAACCTTTCTGCGAAATCTGGTTTACTGCGACACACGCCTCCGAGACATATCAATTTACAACCATCGTAGAGGCCACTGTCCGTTTCTTTAGGTCTTTCTTGTTTTTCTTTATTTCCCTCTTTGCTTGTTGCTTTTTTATTCCTCTTTTTTTACGATGTGGACGCATTCAGACTTCTCCTTGACGTGGCATAAATTACCTGCGTTTGCATATACATGTTCTATATTGCATTACCTATTCGCAACCACACCTCATAACATGATAAA
>NC_051414.1:5227743-5227972 GCF_015228065.2 Penaeus monodon
TATTATGCTAGCGTTTCTCCTAGAGTTCGCAGATGAGTTACAGGGAAGTGAGGAAAATGGAGAGTGTTCCGCCTGGACGTTGTAAATTCACAGGACCAGACAGGTGTAATCTGTGTCCAAGTAACCAGGTTTCGTGAACAAAAACAGAAAACGAAAAAGGACGAAGCTCTAGCGGGAGCCCCTGTGCCCGGCGGGGAGTTACTTATATTAGACGAGATTTATTGAACTG
>NC_051414.1:5228614-5228720 GCF_015228065.2 Penaeus monodon
AGGATGACGGCGACTGGGCAGGAGGATATCATTATATATGAACGTAATAAGGGAAAAACTAGATGGATTTACTCTTTTACATCCGCCTGCGCCCCATTTACTTTTC
>NC_051414.1:5229626-5229761 GCF_015228065.2 Penaeus monodon
GATCACAAGTTAGGTCGTGTGTGTTCACAGCTGTTACGCGCTGCTTCTCTCCGGTGTTCCCTGAATCATTAACGACCTCGACAAACACAGACTGGCCGAGCTTCTGCACCCTCAATATTACACGAACCGGCGGAC
>NC_051414.1:5233610-5237605 GCF_015228065.2 Penaeus monodon
ACCCCCACCCTTAAAATAAAAACACGAAGGGTTTTTAAAACTAGTCCATTTCGTGTGAACCTTGCTTTCTATATATAATGTCTAAGCAGGACGCGACAAAGCATCTGCAATCAAATTTTCATGACCTTTTTATATGTTTAAAATTACTAGATTATATGGCTGCAAAGCCAGAAACCACCTAGTCTGTCTTTGATTTCTATTTTTCATACTGTTCACAAACTGAAGGTGGTTGTGGTCACTAAACACTACAATTTCATTTCCAGTATTACCTAAAAATAAATTTCAAATTTGTCCAATGCCATCAACAAAGCTAGTGCCTCCTTTTCAACTGTGCTATAGGCACACTGATACTTCTTAAATTTGGTACTGGCATAACATATAGGATGGAGCACATCATCATCTGCTAACTGCAACAGAACAGCTCCAGTAGCAACATCACTTGCATCTACCTGTAGTACAAAGGGCTTGTTAAAGTCAGGACCTTTAAGTATAGGCTTGGAACACAAAAGAAACTTCAGCTTTTCAAAAGCCTCTTGACAACTTAAAGTCCAATCAAATTTTCTTTTGGAACTAGTTAGGTCTGTGAGAGGTTTGGCTATAGAAGAAAAAATTTGGACAAAATCGTCTATAATATCCAGTCATTCCCAAATAACGTTGCACAGCTTTACGATTTGTTGGAACCGGAAGATCTTGGATAGCCTTTATTTTCTCATCTACTGGGGCAACTGTTCCATACCCTACCTCATGTCCTAGGAATTTGAGTTGTGCATGACCAAATTCACACTTATTTAAGTTTACAGTCAGATTTGCCTTTCTTAGTCGTCCTAATAGCTGTTTCAGCATTTGTATGTGTTCAGACCAAGTTGTCGTGAACACCACCAAATCATCCAAATATGCTCGGACACCTTCTAATCCTGAGATAACAAAGTTTATTAGTCTTTGAAATGTGCTGGGAGCATTACGCATACCAAATGGCATCACATTGTACTGATACAGTCCAAAAGGGGTTACGAAGGCTGATATCTCCTTTGCCTCCTCTGTAAGGGGTACTTGGTAATATCCCTTAAGTAAATCAAGATTAGTAATGAATTTAGAATTACTCACCGAGTCAATAATGTCATCAATTCTAGACAAAGGAAAACAGTCTGCAACTGTTAGAGCATTAATTTTTCTATAGTCTATGCACAATCTCCATGATGAATCTGCTTTTTTCACCAACACACAGGGTGACGCCCAATGACTTCTACTTGGTTCAATAATTCCGACAACTAAGAGGTTCTATCTCAGTCTTCAGTATTTGGGATTTCACTGGAGCCACTCTGTAAGGACTCTGTTTTATGGGTACTGCTCCAGGAACCAACTTCACATCATGCATGACTAATGTTGTGACTTGTGGTGTGTCTGTAAAAAGATCTGAGAACTCTTGTAGCAATTTTAGTACATCCTCTTTCTGGTCAGGGGAAAGATGGGAAGTCTTATTAAAAGGGATTAACTAAAATGTCACTGTTCTTAACTTTACCTCAACATCCTTAATCACAAAATCATTATCTTCCTGTTCAACATTTTCAGTCACAAAGTTTATCTTCCTTTTTAAGGCACAATTTCTCTAAACCACTTGCACAAACTGGGTATTCCCTTCCTTCAAAAGTTCATTAAGTTTATGTGCACCATGCGCTTCTTTTCCTACGCTCAGGGGGTACTATCACATAATTCAAATCATTCACCTTTTCAAGCACTTTATATGGACCTCAAATCTAGTTTGGAGAGGTTTCTTTCTACAAGGCAAGAACAAAAGCACTTTGTCACCAATTTCAAAATGTCTATACTTAGCATTCTTATCATAGACCCTCTCATTTTGTCTGTGCTATATTTAAATTTTTCATTGCAAACTCACGCACCTTAGACAGCCTATCTCTTAATTTTGTTACATAATCACAAAGGTTATATTCATTTTCCTCATCGATCAAACTTTCATATAACATATCTGTGGGCCCATGAACGTGCTTACCAAATAATATTTCATTTGGACTATATCCTAGACTTTCTTGTTTTGCTGACCTAGCAGCATACAACACAAAGGGCACACTGTCATCCCAATCCTTGTTATTCTCTTTACAAAATTTTGTTAACATGCACTTCAAGGTTTGGTGAAAAACGTTCAAGAGCACCTTGACTTTCAGGATGGTATATAGGGGGAAAACTGTTGTAGCACTCCCATTCGTTCATGACATCCTTGAATAATTTAGAAGTGAAATTTGATCCTTGATCAGATTGCAATACCCTTGGAATCCAAATATAGTAAAAAAATTGTCAGGGCTGAACAACAGTTTTTGCTGTGATACTTCGTAGGGGAATTGCTTCTGGATACCGAGTACTACAAACAATGATAGTCAATAAGAACTGATTTCCCCGCTAGTTTTTGGCATGGGCCCAACACAATCAATAATAACTTTGCTAAAAGGATCATTAATAACTGGAATTGGTTCTAAAGGGGCAGGAGGAATTATCTGATTTGGTTTGCCAACTAACTGACATATAGCACATGATCGACAAAATTCAGAAACGTCAGAAGAGATGCCTGGCCAATAAAAATGAGTAGTAATTTTGTTTAGAGTTCTATTGACTCCTAAATGTCCCCCCACAAATTCATGAGCAAGACCCATTACTTTATATCTAAAACATTTTGGTAAAACTATTTGATATAGTATACTCCAGGTATTCCAGGCAGGTTCGTCTGAAGGACGGTATTTGCGCATCAAAATTCCATTTTTCATATAATAGCCTGTTTGTTCTTTCACAACTCTTCTTCACTCAATACTAATCTGAACAAATGATTATGGTACGGTCAGATTCTGGGCTTCAACAATTTTTTTTACGTGTCAAAGGTTCATCAGATAATTCATCTTCCCCACTTTCATCTTTACTTACAACACTTGAATCTGTAGCACTTAACTTCACAGTTTTAACATCATCCACTTTATGACATTCAAAAATATCTTTCAAACCAATGTCATCTTCTTCCTTCTCAGAAAGGTTACTGGCTAAAGAATGAACTTTTTGGCTTTCTACCACTAAATCCTTGGCTTTACTTCTGGTTACTGCACAGACAGGAAATAGCTCAGGACTATCTATAGATTCATTTTTAAGTGGATCAATTTCCAAAGGTTTAGAGCACACAATGACATTAGGACCCAGCGATCACCCCCAATATCATTACACAGCAGAAAGTCTACCCCCCCATGAGGTAACTTATCTGCAATAGCCACTAAAACTGACTTTTCCACAAATTCTGACTTCAAGTATACCTTACACAAAGGTGACCTCTCCACACTCCAATTCCTTTAACTAAAAAAATACTGGCCTGTGAGTACATCCTCCCAAAATGGTACCGCACTTTTCAATGCCATACTCATCACACCAGCAGTATCTCTCAGAATGAGAACAGGATTGGGAACTCCATCAGAGTCTACTGAAACGGATCCATAAAACTTATATGGTGCACATAGATCATGTGAATCACCAACATCAGGCAACCTTTTATTTTCAGGCTCTGACACAACAGCATTACTAGCAACTGCTTTATGCTCCTTGTTTTAGCTTGGGACAATCTCGTATTCTGTGACCAGAAGATTTACAATAAAAACAAATCCCATTCAATCTACTTGAGTTTGGACTACTACTAGAAAAACTAAAGCCTTTACTGGCTAGATCAGTCTTAACAAAATTCAGGTCTCCTTTGACTCTGATCATGGGAAACATTTGGAACATGGTGAGGTCTAACATAACCAATTTTCTTTGGTGTATGAACTAAACTATAATTTTCCGCTAACCATGCGGCTCTCTCAACAGAATCTACCTCTTTCTCAAGAAGATAAACACGCACATCTTGTGGTACTCCTCTAAGATATTGTTCCAACATGATTATTTCACATATGTCATCATACTTAGAAGCTTGCTGGCTGACATCCAACATTTAAACAATTTCTTCAACATGT
>NC_051414.1:5237850-5238500 GCF_015228065.2 Penaeus monodon
TTTCTTGAGGATCATCTTCATTAAATGAAAGGGACAAATTTACTCACTTTAACTATGTCAAAGCCAAGAACATGCCCATCTGGCAAAACAGGCATTGCAGCAGCAGACTGCCGCTCTAAAATCTCCAACTGAAATTTACGTTCTTTTTCTTTATCTTCCAATTTTGCCTTCTCCAACTCAATTTCCTTTAGTCTTAACTCTCTATCAAAATTACCCTCTATTTCTTGTAGAGGCAAAACATCCCTACTATTTAAGAGACCTTGTGATACTAAATGTTTTAAAACTGGGCTCTTTTATTCAGCCTTTTCCAAGAACAGTTAATAGCAATTTGGTAATAGTTTGCAATCCCAATCCAGTCATTCTTCTTTGCCTACACAAACAATTCTGCTGAAGGCTCATCAATAAATTTGGCAAGATCAAAGACAGGCATTGTGACTATAGATATCTATTAATGTATGCTGCCAACTTCCTAATACAATATATCAATATTTTCACTAACTCTTGCTGCATAAAATATATCTAAAATAATTAAGTCAGGTCAAGCACCTATGTAACAATTAGATTGATTCTTGGACAATGTTATAGTGAGAAAAAAAATATATTTCCCGGACAGGCCCCCATGTTACAATCAAGTTCCTAGCTCAACTAAA
>NC_051414.1:5240455-5241117 GCF_015228065.2 Penaeus monodon
CCTGGATACTGTACTGATTTTCACTTAAATATGTAATGATCTCGTTTTCCATACACCAAGAACGACTTTGAAAGCTTGTTAATATTTACATGAACTGGACAGAAAAGAAACCAGTTTTCTGGCTATCAAAATTTCTTTTCAATCTTTATATCATATTTACTCATGCAACATTCATACTTCAAATACAGGAAACAACATATATGTTTGCGGTTGTTGTTGAAATCGAGTTAATATTCATACACATATAGCCTATAAAGCCTTCCTGATTTAAAACAGAATGCATGAAACGAGAACACGATAAAGTGTATGGGCTAGTCCTTTTGCTTTACAAATATGATTCATTAGACTATAAATACCACGTGTTTTGATGTATAGAATTATAAATTCAAAGGGTTTTGATGTATTAAACAATAAATACAATGCGTTATGATGCATTATGGAATGTTCAGAGCGAACGGAGCAATATATCACAAGGGAATGATATACCATTTATAAGGCTAATGAAAATGATACACGGCACTTAGGGGAAGTTCAACCATTATTACTTGTTCCGGATGAGATGCGGGGTTTCTGTGGCGTCAAACTTGTGATGATTTGTCCTGGGAGACCCGCGTCTTAGCCAACTTCCTTGTCAACAGGATAGATGCGGTTCAAATAACTTG
>NC_051414.1:5243300-5244103 GCF_015228065.2 Penaeus monodon
TGTAAGTGTGTGGTTGCAAGTGTTTTATAATTGTATCTCCTAACCCAAATATATACATATCGATCTAAATTCATAACCTCAATTATAATTTGACGAAAGGTATAACGAATACATAGACTTGAAACGAAAATCTGCTTTATTTACATTAATGTACAAAAGTGTTTCTTTGAGGGTATGAATGATGAGGCAATTATCACTAATAAACATTCGCAATGTAATGCTGAAAATTGATATACTAATAAATATATTTTCTCATGATTTATCGATAATTAATATTGATTGTACATTATGGTTTATTAACGTAAAAATGCTGTTGTTTTACAGATGCTTCTGCACTTGCTTCCTTTTAGCTTTCATATAATGTACGTGGTAGCTACATCACATGCAGTTACATTTTCACTTATCAAATATGGCAATGTATTCTTATTAAGGGGTGTAAGTAATAAGCACTGTGCGTTCTTATCATATCTTTTGTTTGAATAATTTCTAACATTATGAGGATATCAAAGACATGAAATACTAAACTGTTCAGTGGGAAGAAATCGAGCTTGAATATTAAATTATTCTTTTAATGTCACAATATTACCTGTTTTATTCTATGTTGACAGGGTAATTAACAAGGGAATAGGAATGTACTCTGCACTAACATTACCACCGTTACATTTTCGTAAGTATTTGACGCAAATGTCTAGATGTATAATACATGATGATGCATACCATGCTCCTAATAACAGTATAACGAATTAAACACTTGTAAACAGGTAAACAAGATCTAAAGGAAACTGCAGAACAACACAGTTCTA
>NC_051414.1:5246596-5246931 GCF_015228065.2 Penaeus monodon
AATGTTCACCACCCATCCGGAACTAGTCCACCAAGAGTGCTCTCCATAAGATACTTCGAGGAAACAATCGGGAAAAAACAAACACGCTATCATCGCGCGGGTGATTGGCATGTTTGCTCAAGTGGTAAGATCACTTTGCAATAATTCCAATATTCGACACAACTTGGCTCATAAAAGGAAAAGATACGGCCACGAGAGCGCGGATTCATCATACATAACGACCATTATCAACTTCAGAACATAGAGGCAGCACTAACGCAGCTCTTCAATGCGTCGACAAGACCTCGCAAGAAAACTACAGGAATCATTAAACAAAACATCTAGCTTCTTCGGCG
>NC_051414.1:5246979-5247123 GCF_015228065.2 Penaeus monodon
CGTTTTTAGAAGAAGGTCATTTAAACACCTCAAGTCTCCCCCTTTCATCGTTGAAACCATAACACCACGCAGACATATGCATTGCAAATGTTTGTCTGTGTTTGTTTAAAAACAGGACCGGATAAATTGAGCAACAGACGCAAA
>NC_051414.1:5247471-5248182 GCF_015228065.2 Penaeus monodon
ACATTTGTGCAAAGAAGAATCGGTAATGCAGTGGAAAATGAGATCAAGGTCATCGAGCGCTAATCTTGGAAATGGTCACAACAATTAAGGCTTAATAGACCAAGTCTAAAGAACTCTGCCGAATGTGGAGATCGTCTTGCATTCTCCGATAGTTTGCTTGGCCACCGGTTGCATGATTCCCGAGTGCAGGCAGGCAGACGATGGAGAAACCTTTATCGACTGGCTTCTGAACAAACTCAAGAAGTGGATTTTATTCGATTTTGCCAATGCCCTGCCCACTTGCGAATGTCTATTTGGTATATGTTGCAGGCTGTTCGCATGCAGAAGTAAATACGTATGTGATTTTGACTTAGGCTTGATATGCATCTTATGTTGTTAATTGCTTGTTGTATGTAGGATATGTAGTATACGAAATATGTGGTATACATGATAAAAATTTTCGAAATGCTCATGAAGATTGAGTAAGTAACGTAGACATTGATTAATCCCCGAGGAACATTAAAAAAATCAGTAATTTGTTGATAATTTACTAATTGCCTCCATTTCGTAAAACAAAAACAAAAAATGCAACCGAGCCAATAAAGCTAATCCCTCTATATCCGATAAGTTGCTATCAATTGAATATGATATCGTTCGCCATTTTGTAAAACCTATTATTTTGCAAGTTTGCATAATGAACGGAGAGGGAAGCCACTTTTAATTTCCCATTTT
>NC_051414.1:5248377-5248651 GCF_015228065.2 Penaeus monodon
ATAGATAGTGAAATACAACAGAACTCCCTATCATGAAAGTGGCATGTTTCCCCGACGATTTCCATAAAACTTACATTGAAGTAGAATTGTTGCAAAGGTATTATATATTAATGAGTTTATTTTTATATGCTGGATGTCTTATGATATGCAAAGTTAATAGGAGACTTGGGAAGGCCTTTCGGAGGCATCCTATCCGAGCTTTGCATTCGAAATGGGTTCTGTCCTGTGTTCACGGAGGAGAGGCGAAAGGAGAGGCCGGCTCTGGGGGGTATCT
>NC_051414.1:5251210-5251512 GCF_015228065.2 Penaeus monodon
TTCCACATATCTGACTTCCAGGATAACCTTTCTGTTGCGTTTCCATTTCATTCTCGGAATCCCATTTCCCCATCTTTTCATTTTTCTTCCTTCCGGGCGTTTTCTCTTTTACACCTCGTCTCCACCAGGATCTCTCTCGTCTCTTGCTTCCCTCTTCACTTCCTTTTGTTCTTTTGCTTAAGTATCCGTACTTGCACTAGGTGTCCTTTGCAACTTTTCCCCGTCCCCAGAAACGCTCTCCCTTCACCTTTAATCTTCCACATACCAGTATTCCTACCCTTTTACCATTAACCTCTCCCCAT
>NC_051414.1:5251598-5251804 GCF_015228065.2 Penaeus monodon
CATACCCCTAACGCCCTCTTTTCCCCTTTTCGCTTAGCCTTTGCTTCTCGCTCCCTTTCTCCTTCTCTATTTGCTTTTCCCTCATGACCCCCTTCCCTTTCGCTATACCTTTTACACTCTCATCGCCTGACCTTTTTCCCCTTACCCCCTCTCTTCCTTTCCGTTTACCCATCACCACCCACCCTCTTAATCCTTATCCCCTTGCA
>NC_051414.1:5251839-5252167 GCF_015228065.2 Penaeus monodon
CCATCGACTCCGTTGCCTCTTTCCCCATATCTCCTTTCACTATACCCTTTAATTTTTCTTATATACCTTACCCCCTCCCCATTTCTCTTTCAACCCTTTTCCCATACCCCTTACCTTCTCCCCCTAACCCTACTGAACCTTCATCCCCCCCGTCTCCCCAATTTTACCCCAGCGTTAGGTGAGGAAAGCGTGTTCATCCCATGGCCTTTTGGAGATGATGGCCACGTATCTGGCGTATTAGGGTCATCGCCTACCTCGAACTGCCGGCAGGTCGTATAAAGGTGACCTTGCGTAGGCTGACCTGATGGAAGAGAGGTGGAAAGGGAGG
>NC_051414.1:5252374-5252691 GCF_015228065.2 Penaeus monodon
CTGAAAACCGATTATAACAAGATAATAAAAAAATATTGAAAATAGGATAGACATAGGATAAAGAGAAAGGTAAATGATAAAACGAAAAAAAAGGGAAAACATTACTAAACGGATTAACACCAGAAGAAAAAAATGTCAATAGCAGATCAGAGCTTTTGAGAGGTAAGGATAAAAAGAGAGAGTGTATGTGAGAGAGAGAGAAAAGAATAACAGATAATCGAAAACAACAGCGAAACAGACGAAGAGAATAACTGCCAAAAGATACGAGGGTTGCGAAACAGAAGGATAATAATGACGGATAATGGAGAGGGGGAACG
>NC_051414.1:5252726-5252859 GCF_015228065.2 Penaeus monodon
GGATTATAAATGACGATGTTCATGGTGGGAAAGCATTAGTGGCGCTAACGAAGGAATAAGGAACAACACGAGTGTAGAAGGGGAGATAGGAAGGTATGTTAATGACAGGTCTTAAAAAGATGATAATGGACGC
>NC_051414.1:5255492-5255809 GCF_015228065.2 Penaeus monodon
ACACACAAACCTATATACTTACATTTACTGGACACTTAATTGCAAGTTCTGTTCTCCGTTAAATGCCCATGTATCCTTACTCAGGGCAGCCAGAGAGCCAGTGACTTTTTCCTTGCCAAACAACCTGGGACTCCTCTCTACTCATGTCTCTCCCAAAGCGGCCACTCCGTTGCCTTTCTTCAAATCCCAAGCGCGGACTAACCTCATGCAAATCCTATTCTGCACACAGGGATTCCTTGCTTGAATATCCTTTAGTCCTTCTGTTTCAGAATTTCCTCTATGTGCAAAACCTTTTCCGTATTGTCCCCTCCCCTCCT
>NC_051414.1:5255855-5256276 GCF_015228065.2 Penaeus monodon
ACACTGCCAACTCTCACACGCATTTTTTTTCTCCAGTCTTTCACACTCTGCCCTTTCTACATGTCCAGACCATCTAGACGCCCTCAGGCCAAATATTCCCCCTGTGCTTTCACTGTTTTATCAGATCCCCTAATCTCTACATCTGCTGCTTTGTTTATTCTTGTCTACTTGCTTCCCTCGAGCAGTGTGTTTCATTACCTTGTATTGGTTCAGGAAATCTTACATGTGGTTTATGTACATACGTAAGGTGAAGTTAAAAAAAAGTACCCCTCGACCTTCTATCGAAGCTTTATTCAGGGATATGTGCCTTCGTCTATATAGAATTCAATACACAAATGCAGTAGCACAAACATATATAAATATAAAACACATTTTCCATGTTTCTTTCTTTGTATACAATATGTGTAGAGGAGTAATGTGA
>NC_051414.1:5257678-5257743 GCF_015228065.2 Penaeus monodon
TTAACTTATCTTCTTAAAACCTTACAAAGTAAGACTTTATTTAGTTTACTTTACAACAAACTCAT
>NC_051414.1:5257788-5257952 GCF_015228065.2 Penaeus monodon
AATCTGAGAAACAATTTTTACTTTATAAGTCTGCTTCTTTGAGCACAAAATTTAAAGTTTAATGAGGGAAGATGGTTAGTAGAAGAAGGGGAAAAAAGAAGCTGGAAAATGTTGTTTAAGAGTTCCCGCAAGAAGCCAGATGAAGCGGAGGAAGATTGGACAAA
>NC_051414.1:5257997-5258085 GCF_015228065.2 Penaeus monodon
GAGTGAGGGGGGAAGGGTGAAAGGAGGGAGGTGGGGGGAAGCAAAAGGGGATGTTTAAATGACGTCACAAGAATGGAACAAAGTCACA
>NC_051414.1:5258361-5258691 GCF_015228065.2 Penaeus monodon
TTTTATTTCACAGGAAATGAAATATGTTGGAAAAAAGAAAAAAGAATTCAGAGAAACATATTCTTTTTCTCCTTTGCTCTGCCTTTCAGTGCATACACGTACAAACATCCATGTACACTCTTACAAACACAAAAATTCGGACGTAAATTTTCGACATGGGAAAAAAGGAATTCTTTTTTTGTCATGTCATTGGTTCTTACTTTCTCAGCTTCACTCTACACCATTTTTTCCCATTCCTGTCGAAGCCAATATTCAATTTTTCTCTTTTGGGTTTCCGTGTTTGTCTTTCCATCTCGTCAGATATAGAGGTATGTTTAATAAACACGCTGT
>NC_051414.1:5259192-5259334 GCF_015228065.2 Penaeus monodon
GACCTCAACTTTCATCTTGGTGTCTCGCTCGGGGCGCCGGTGTCGAAACCCAACCTCTATATAGATTTGTCGAAACCCACGAGGGCAGACGAACAAGCCACGTGGAGCCTGATTTAGCTTGTGGTATATACGGCTGCCATTT
>NC_051414.1:5260765-5260864 GCF_015228065.2 Penaeus monodon
GTCTAAATTGCTAATTCAGTGGGAAGGAGTAGGCAGATATTCATAAATGTTTTTTTCAGGCGAATTTTAAGTGTTAAGTGCCTAGTGTAAAAAATTGTT
>NC_051414.1:5260926-5260992 GCF_015228065.2 Penaeus monodon
CTAAGACAGGTTTCTGCTCTTTGCTCTCACACAGAAAAAGAAAGAGGTGTGGGGAAAACAGCCTAA
>NC_051414.1:5261146-5261267 GCF_015228065.2 Penaeus monodon
AGGAAAAATCGGAAAAGAAGTGAAGGATTGATCACTTGTTCGTACAACGTAATGACGGAAAATACTAGGAGTGTTGTGTGAGCATCTTCATCCCGTCTCACCTTTGTTTCATTACATCGAA
>NC_051414.1:5261510-5261620 GCF_015228065.2 Penaeus monodon
TTCAGTCCAACCCACGAGTCTTAAAAACGTTAAGTCATGCCACTCAGATTAAAATTAGGTAAGTCAAATTTGTGTTTTCTTGGGGTTTCCTTCAACACAAAGTGACAGTT
>NC_051414.1:5262975-5263047 GCF_015228065.2 Penaeus monodon
CTCCGTGCACTGTGCTCTTCCCACTTTCCCATCCACGGTGATAAATAAATTCCCTCCCAAAAGGTGAAGGCC
>NC_051414.1:5263095-5263234 GCF_015228065.2 Penaeus monodon
CGCCTTCGATCCGCATCTGCAAATGACGACATTTACAAGCCAAAGGTCAGTGCAGTCCCGCGCGGGTCTTCTTTAAGGTCGAACTTAGTGAGTTTCCGCTCCTAAATCTCAACCATCTAAACTTGGCTGGCATTCTTTT
>NC_051414.1:5263288-5263732 GCF_015228065.2 Penaeus monodon
TTATTCTCGGTTTCTTATATTTTTTCTCTTTTGATTTCTTGTGTTTGTTAGCTAATTTTGTCTTTTATTTTCTTATTTTATGTTATATGTTATTATCTAAAAGTGGTTGGTATTCTTCCTTTTCCTTCTTTGCCCTTTCTTATATATATATATTTTTTTTTCTTTTTTCTACTATTCACTTTAATTTTCTTGTGTATGTTTGCCTTCGTTTCCTTTTTCTTTTTTTCCTTTTCTTAACTCCATTTTATTTCATTTGTTTTCTTTCTTTTCTTAATTCCTTTTGGATTTTTTCTGTTCTTTGTTTTTCTTTTCCTTTTCAATGTCTTCCTTTTCATTCTAACAAGAGATGAAATATGCATTGTATATATATATATAGTGACTTTCTGTCTATTCCGTTACCCATCTTTCCATCTTTGTTTCAATAAGCGAATATACGACAATGAC
>NC_051414.1:5263938-5264142 GCF_015228065.2 Penaeus monodon
ACGATGATCCGTCTTTTTTGACAACATGGAAGAGATTTTCAAAGAAGGCAACTTAGTATGACGAGAACATAGCTTGCGACAGGGCTGTAGGGCATGAGAGTGTATATGAAGAAAATCAAACGACCGAATGATATCCTGTTACTCCCCCTTCACCTACGTCGTTATCATCTTACCGAGTTACCATCTGTAAAACGATGCTCCAAC
>NC_051414.1:5264308-5265131 GCF_015228065.2 Penaeus monodon
CCTCGAAGAGGCTTCATTTTAAGATCTTTCTCTTACTACTCTTTCATCTCCCTCATTCCCTTGTTCATTTGCTTCCCCCCTGCTCTCTTCTCTATCTAATTTTTTTCCCTCTACATCCTTCTCCCTCCTTCATTTCTCCTTGTCCCCTTCCCCCTTTTTCTCTCTCCCCTCTAAAGCCACGCCATCGCCATTTCTTGACTCGTACATGCCTTTACTCTCCCCTATTCTTCTTCTCCTTTTCTCCTTTCTCTCTCTCTCTCTACTTCATCCGCCTCTCTCCTTCACTCTCTCCCTTTCTTTCCTCATCCCATTTTCCTTTTCCCCATCCCCATCCCCATCTCTCTCTCCATCTATCACCCCTATCACTTCTTCCCCTCTCCCCTCCTCTCTCTTTCCCCCATTCCTCCTTCCCTCTTCCCCTCTCCTCCTCTCTCTCTTCCTATCCCTTTTTCCCCCTTCCGCCTCTCCCTCTTCCTTTCCTCCATTCCCCCTTTCCCTCTTCCCCTCCCCTCCTCTCTCTCTCTCCCTATCACTTTTTCCCCCCCCTTCCACCTCTCCCCCTTCCTTTCCTCCATTCCCCCTTTCCCTCTTCACCTCCCCTCCTCTCTTCCTATCCCTTTTTCCCCCCTTCCACCTCTCCCCTCTTCCTTTCCTCCCAACTCCCTTCCCCTCTTCCCATCCTCCCTTCCCCCTTCCCCTCTCCCCTCTTCAAGGCCACGTCCCCAAGCGACCTCGCCGCACGCAGAAAACCTTGAAGTATGAAGCCATCCGATCCCGTCCAGGAAATTATTGCCCTCATCGACGCTCAGGCCTCTCGTGTTTC
>NC_051414.1:5266606-5266897 GCF_015228065.2 Penaeus monodon
AGATCCCTCCACGATGGTGAAGCATGGAAACGCACGGTCTGGTTACAGGATTTTATTTAAGCTAATAAATAGTAGCGTAGGCAGAGGCTGAAGGTGAGTTTACGAATTATACACGTATCAATTTTTCCAAGTAATGAAAGATTTAAGGGCAAAATACGCATAAACGCATATCCTAGAATAATATATCTATGCTTTTAACCTAGCATGAAAAAAGAGAAATACTCTAGCGAGTTAAATTAAGATAATCTACCATGACGAGAGCAATTAGACGGAACATGGGAGATAATTGAG
>NC_051414.1:5268084-5268171 GCF_015228065.2 Penaeus monodon
GAGGCTATGTGCAAAGGGAGAGTGACCTAGGTCATCACGATTCCTGAAGGGCGTGACCTTGTTAGAAGTCTGAACCAGTATCACACG
>NC_051414.1:5268402-5268571 GCF_015228065.2 Penaeus monodon
CCCCACTTCCCTTTTTATGTCATTACTAATCGCAGTTCCAGTTGCGGTGCCAGCATGCTTTTTGTTTACCCTTTTCATCATTACTCTAATGACCAATGATACTGCCATTAGAGCACCCCTCGGTCATCATTACCATCTGTGCTATACTACAAAAAAGGATAAAAAAAGG
>NC_051414.1:5268749-5268864 GCF_015228065.2 Penaeus monodon
ATGTGGAATATCCAATGAGAAGCAATGTGTTACTAATTAAAAGTCGTTTGTCTTGAAGATTTTTTTGTCACGATTTAGCAAATTCTCTTCAAAGGTACACAGACAAAGAGGGAAG
>NC_051414.1:5268906-5269033 GCF_015228065.2 Penaeus monodon
AGGGAGATCTACACATATGTAATGGCCAGATGAGGGAGGCAACAGAGAGGAGTAGGAAACAGAAGGAGATACGTAAGAGAAGAAGTAGGACTATGGAGATGAGAGGAGGAAGAGGAGGGAGAGGCGA
>NC_051414.1:5269315-5269440 GCF_015228065.2 Penaeus monodon
GTCTGCACTTGCTGCTAAAAAGTAGGGGAAAAACAGATGACCCACATAGACGTAATTGGAAAGGGGAAACAGCGAGCAGGTGTCAGAAAGGGGAACGAGGACGCACACGCGAGCACTTGGTTGCG
>NC_051414.1:5270310-5270441 GCF_015228065.2 Penaeus monodon
GATAAAGAAAGGAGGTCTGCACTTGCTGCTAAAAAGTAGGGGAAAAACAGATGACCCACATAGACGTAATTGGAAAGGGGAACCAGCGAGCAGGTGTCAGAAAGGGGAACGAGGACGCACACGCGAGCACT
>NC_051414.1:5271488-5271575 GCF_015228065.2 Penaeus monodon
AATATACCGTAAATACCTCTCCCTCAATCTATGCTTCTATGTCTGATTGAATTGATTTACAGTAGGCTGTCGATAGCTTCTTTAAAG
>NC_051414.1:5271638-5272536 GCF_015228065.2 Penaeus monodon
GGGGGGGGGGGGAGAGAACAGAAGTTTTTTAAAAATAATATACAGTTCGGGCACAACCTTTCTTACACTAACACACACAGACGAAAACATACACTATTTATTATTTTTTCGCTTGTCACAATATATATGATGCATAAAGATTATTAAATAACGCCTGTGAAAGAGAGCTTGTACCAGGACATCAGGAAATACAGACAGGTCTCTTGGAATCCGTTCATGCGTTTGTATTGAGTCACTTCACATCACATATGTATGTCGCGTACAGCTCCTTTCCCCCCCAGACCCTCCAGGGAATCAAGGTTGAGAAAAACCGATAGAGTAAAGCACAATATTCTACTCTAATACATGCCACTTGTGTACTCATAAGTACAGCGAAATAAGTATTTGGCAATTGCATAATGCAAATTTCTCCTTACTGCTAAATAACAGTTATTTGTGAATCAAAATCCTGGATATCTTTGGAGTCACCACAACTTCCTCTTTGGAAGTTCCACTACACCCCTTTAGGTTACTTCAGCGCCCTCTTGCAACGAAAAACAACATTAATCACGCGTTATGTATGTATATATTCATTTCATTCCTTTATGGTATGGATCTAACTAGTCCCCACCAATAGCGTTTTCACCCATATTGAGAAGTTAGGCACTGACAGACTACACCAGCATCGTTTTTTTTTATTTCCACGTATAGAATAATGAAAACTGGAACAAAAAGGGACATCTGATATCAACAACTACTGCCATTTCAATATTACACGCTGGCACAATTCGAAATATTGTTGACATCTTTATCGATAAAAACTTTTCATTTACAAAACCGCTCTATACACAATTTCAGTAAGTACATTGTTTATCTCCATTATTGCGGAAACCTGAATACTTTCACGGTTAACTACGGA
>NC_051414.1:5272943-5273080 GCF_015228065.2 Penaeus monodon
TGAGGCGATCTACTTATTTACTTTTCGATTCATTTATATGCCAAAACCCCTTCACGTTGAACTAAAGGCTCAAATAAAACTCATTAAATAGAAATAATAATTTTGGATGGTAAAATTGGAAATAGATATACCACATA
>NC_051414.1:5273105-5273284 GCF_015228065.2 Penaeus monodon
AGAATATTAGTCAAGGATTCCATTAATCGGCAAATTGCGAAAGTCTACTCGAACTCTCCAATCACCATCGAGGCAAATTGTTCCCTTCGTATTTTCGAGAGGTAAAAGCAAAAAGTCCCAAAAGTACATTTGAAAATCATTTTCTTTATTGTTCTATCGTTTGTCCTTGATGTGACCTC
>NC_051414.1:5273648-5274171 GCF_015228065.2 Penaeus monodon
CATCGTGGAAATTCTTTATAAAAAAAAGAGAGAAAACAATCACTTTTTCGTTTGATTACTAGAGTATGAACTGAAATTGATTACGATAATTACAATGTCATTTGGAAAGTAAATTTGCGACCAGTTGGGCCAATAACAACTGTCAATATGCAGTTGTATCATTAATTCGTCTATATGTTACGATCCCGAGTGTGAATTGTTTTGTTGCTAATGATCTTGGGTGATATTATATATTTCATGTGGAATACATTGCAGTACAGAAAAAAATAGGTTGACTGAACTGCAGTCTTGATCTTCTAAATCTAAGTTATATAATTAATTTAAAGACTGCAGATCACTCGCATTAAATACTGAAGAAAAGCTGAAGAAAACGTTACCAATTATCCAATAATCCATTACAGGAATTTACATGATATATGCATGCATGTAAGAAGAGATATACATAGAATGAAACTCTGTACATGGAACAGATATAAACACACGCATATTAGTGATTAAAAACAGACATATACAGAAATAATAC
>NC_051414.1:5274246-5274362 GCF_015228065.2 Penaeus monodon
ACTACTGGTATGAATGATTTGTGTTTACCCTGATATACAGTGCACTAGCTTCCTCTGATTTCTTATATCTTAATACTATGTTAGGAATATTATGTTATCATCATGAATTTATTTTT
>NC_051414.1:5275991-5276434 GCF_015228065.2 Penaeus monodon
TTAGAATTGAACTTGCTTGCTCAAAATGATTTCAATATCATTTTACAGCTAATGAGGACAATAAATTGTTTTTCTAGGCTATTAATGTAATGACCAAAACTAATTGCAATTTTGTTTTGTTAAGTTCATACAGTATCTTTAACTTATACTGTATCGTAACTTATTTCTTTACTTATATCATACTTCTTAAAATATATTTCAAAACAAAGTATAATCCTTCGATTTCGATTTAACAAAAATATAAACTTCAATCTTTTTCTAAGTATCCTTAAAGGTATATATTTTTTCTTAATCTTCAATTCTTCTTCATCAACTTGTCTGAAAAGTTGCAATAAAATCAATTAATCAAATTCAATAAACTAATAGATTCAATGAAATATTAAATGCTTTTAATACTTCTGATAATCTATAATCTCTTAGTATCTCTATTCACACAGTGTAGT
>NC_051414.1:5278660-5279117 GCF_015228065.2 Penaeus monodon
CCTACAAACAGATTCAGACAAGTTGTAACATGTTTTATTACACCAAGATTTCAGCCTGCAAATTGTTTGTTAATGTAAAAAGCAAGAAAGAAACACAGAAAAAGTTCCTTATTCATCTATATACTAATTGTAATAAATACTTAACCATGTCAATAATTTTGTTATAAATTAACCTCCCTGATTTATTATATAAATTGTAATTAGATCCACAATTTCACCAGCACAAACTCATTAGTACAAATCATAATAACAGTTTCATTAACACACATTCATTAATATACCCTGACAAGATACAGAATTTCATTAACAATAATCTGTGCGTTTAATCATAGTATATCTATTTATCAGAAATCATTTCTAATTTTCATATTTATCACATCGTTTTTTTTCAGTTTGATTTCACATTTAATTATAAAACAAATAACTTACTTCGTCCTGTAACGGCCATAAAACTCAA
>NC_051414.1:5279245-5279642 GCF_015228065.2 Penaeus monodon
TTGATTGATAAACATAACATTGTCTCTGTCTAACATTGAACATTTATCTCCATATTTATGTTTTTAATATTCAGCTATTACAATCAGTTACAAAGAATATTACATACCATGCCAAGAGTTTCCAAGTTTGGTATTTCAATTCTACAAATTTAACAAAAGAAAGTAGAGGTCGTTCTTGTTCTTCCTCTGCTACATACTACTGTTGCCTCCAAAGGTGATAAAGCTGTTATTACATCAAGACTATAAAGCGAGAAGAATAGCAAGATGCGCAAGGTTCCACAGCCTTTTTACAGATTACAAATCATCATTGGTAAATTCTAAGATATATAGATTTATTTTCTATACAAAAGGTGTTCATAAACTATAATTCGTATCATACATATAAGAGGCAAAATAA
>NC_051414.1:5279961-5280337 GCF_015228065.2 Penaeus monodon
CGCGCATTTCAAACTTAGCTTTGAAAAATCATTTGGTCGCCAATACACCATAGAGCAAATTGAGAGAAAAAAGTCTGAAATTGAAATGGGAAAGTCGAGAGGTGTGGGAGAAGGAGCAAACACATACGCCCACGCCAGCGAGCGGAGGGTGGAGATGATAAAGGAAGGAATAGAATGTTTGTTGAGTTAAAATAAGCGGCCTTAATAGGTATAGCGAAGAACGACATAGTACATGAGGCCATAAAGCTAAAATCTGCACGTGATTTGTTTGGCGAGTGTGTTTCGGTAGATATATTCCTATGTATCTTGGGATTTTCGACCTTGGTTGTCCAGGATGCTCTGTCTAGTGGTTGTCTGGAGGCTTGGTGATCATTAT
>NC_051414.1:5280514-5280654 GCF_015228065.2 Penaeus monodon
ACTGCTACACTGTAATTTCTACACTATTTCCCTCTTCTGTTTCACCTCGTTATATCTCTTCTATTCCTCTTCAATTCTTCATCCTCCTTTCCATTACCTCTCTTCCTCCCCTTCCCATCCCTTCTCACGCCTTCTCTGAC
>NC_051414.1:5280776-5281228 GCF_015228065.2 Penaeus monodon
TTACTCTCTTGCGTCTTCTGACAATTGTTTGAAAGTCCAGTTCAACTTTTTGGCCAAAGTTTAATTGCGGTGTTACACCCCGGCGAGGAAAGGAGAATCTCGTGTTATTAAATGTCGGGACAAGTTTGTTTCATTACGCGAAGCCGTCGAGAGGGAATTACACGTCTGCCTGACCCCTCAAGAAGGAGCAAGTGGAGGAGATCCTTCAGGTGGGAATGAGAGGAGGTCCTTGGCGTGCGGGTTAGGATTGGGGGCGATGGGAGGGGATGGGGGTAGTGGGAAGAAGGGTAGGATGTGAGGGTGGGAGGCGGAAGGAAGGAGAGAGGTGCCATCGGGGTGAGATCGAAGATTTTTTTTTTTTTTGTGAGGAGGCTGGGGTTCCTCATTATCTCGTTTCGTACTTTTTTCTTTTCTTTTTTTCAGCTTCGTTTTCTCTCTTGATTAGATATTTA
>NC_051414.1:5281273-5281484 GCF_015228065.2 Penaeus monodon
ATCTGTCTGTCTATCTATCTATCTATCTCACCTAACCTATTCTCGTCCTCGCCTATCCATCTTTTCAGGTGCGTGAATAGGTGAAACCCTCTTGAAGAAGGCGTGGGAACCGGTAGACATCCCTGAGCGTCTTTGGCAGAAGTGTCTCGAGAGGGAAGGAGGTGTGAGACGAGACGCCGCGCAGGATGAAAGGGATGAGGATTAACAAAGG
>NC_051414.1:5282394-5282604 GCF_015228065.2 Penaeus monodon
GAAGAGTATGCAAAAATAAACTTAGAGAAAAACAGCTGAGGAAAGGAATTAAAATAAGAATGGTAAATATCATCACCTGAAGGAAATACAAGCACGTGTTTCATCCCTTGAAATGCGGGTCACGTTCTTTCGCAAATAAACGAGACATTTAGCTAAAACCTCTACAGCAAGATGATTTTACAGGACGATGCAAACTCAACTTAACTGCCA
>NC_051414.1:5282638-5282722 GCF_015228065.2 Penaeus monodon
GGCATTCACTTTATGTACTTTGTCTTTTTATGAGAGTGATGAGAGGAGAGAAGGAGGATTATTTTTAATCTTTCTCTTTTTCTG
>NC_051414.1:5282767-5283420 GCF_015228065.2 Penaeus monodon
GATGAAAGGAACTGCAAGGGTGACAAAGAGAAGCAAAGTTGAGAAGTTGAAAGAAAAATAAACAGAAAAAAATATATATAAAAAAAGAAAACGTGGATATAAAGAAAATGATAAAAAGTGGAAGAAAGCAAACAAACTTGAAAACATAGAAACCAAGAAACAGAAGAACCCAAGAAGAAATAAACTAAACGAACCAAGAACAAAGAAAATGGAAACATAGAAACTGGGAAGACAGAATCCGAAGGAGCCGAGATCAAAGAAAACAAACGAAACAGGAAACAAGGAAGAGAAAACAAAAAGGAAAGGGAAGAAGAGTGTCAAGGAGATTCAAAGGGTGCGGAAACAAATCTCGTTCCAATATTGAAGAGAAACCCTCTGCAATCATTTTCAATAAAGCACTGATTCACGACACAAATGGTATACGAAAATCAATATCTGTGAGTCCTTGGCCCTTTCGCACCAGCAGTGAAAAGCAGTTATATTATTTTTTCCCCTATATTCCTAGTCTTTCATTCGTTACAGATTTTCAGGAAGAAGAGAAAAAGAAAGTATATGGATCTGTCAATCTAAAGATCCATATTTTGGTGTGTATTTTTCTGTGTAATTTTCGATCTATCTATCAGGTTATCATATATAGATAAATGAATAAATAA
>NC_051414.1:5283767-5284161 GCF_015228065.2 Penaeus monodon
TGTGAACATGATATACACGCGCACATACACTATAAGAATACATATATATGCAAACGACAGTCACACGTTGAAGTACCGCTGGCTCATGTTTATGCTCTTTTTTCAAGGCGATTCTGTCACTCTATTTCCCTCTGATTGCAACACCAACGCTTTTCTTCTCTTTCTCTTGAAGGCCTGTCTTTCAACAAGGTCACAGCTATCCATCATGTTCCTCTAACAGCTTCTCCGGTCTCTCTTCGACATTGATCGTCCATAACTTCACTGACTGGAAGGTTTCCGTAAACAACCTGCTTGTTTCTTCGGTTCATGGCTCAGGGGGTTGCCAGGCTCTCGTGTTTTCTTATCGTCCCCTGAATAGTTTATAACGTCATCAGCGACTGGAATAGTTCTGGCT
>NC_051414.1:5284983-5285305 GCF_015228065.2 Penaeus monodon
GACATGCGTTTCTCACACCAGAGTGTTAGAAGCCATTTCCTGTTAAATTGCTTGAACTTATCCATTCGTGATATTTGTTGAACATTTCACATATTAACATCGTTTACGTAAATATATATATTACATGCTAAGGTCATGTTTGGTTTTATTACGTTATAACATCACAACATAATAAAAGTAGATAGGAGATAAACCTATCTTCTTTTTCTTTTTCTAGTGCATCTTAAGAAATTCTCAGTATCATGGCTTTTTCTCTTAATTTTTTTCGTATCTCTAATAACATATTTGTCCCTTATTTGATAAAAGCCCCTCGCTTTGTTCT
>NC_051414.1:5285697-5285896 GCF_015228065.2 Penaeus monodon
GCATGTCTTTCTTCCTCTTCCTCTTCCGCGCAATCGTTTGTTCAACCCTTCACCAGCCCCCCCTCTCCCCCTCCTTCCTCTCCCCCCTCCCTCCTCTTCCACCCATTGGCCTGACTCTAAGAACTTTGTAATGAAGTAAACATTGGCCGGCCAGCTCATTCTCTGCGCTTTCCCTAGCCCCTTTCTCTTTGGGTTTGTC
>NC_051414.1:5285950-5286274 GCF_015228065.2 Penaeus monodon
AAAAGGATTGGGGTGGCAGCATTTTTTTGTGTATATTTCCATGCATATCGCTTTTCTCTTTACTAATTATATTTTCCGTCTTTATTTTCCTTTTTTATATAAAAAAATATAGTAATGTATACTTAAAATCCGTGATGATGTTTGTAGTTTGGTTCGCTGGTATGATTGGATAACAATAAATATATAAAGATAATGTTTTGCAGCTTTAATATTTATTTAAAAATAAAATTATGTACTGTAGATCCTTAACAAGTTTTTTTTCGATATTATTCTTTATTTTGAATAGAATAAGTTTCTGAAATTGTAAAGGAAAAATGACATCCG
>NC_051414.1:5286293-5286662 GCF_015228065.2 Penaeus monodon
GAGGAAGAAGAATGTAGTACTCAAAAAGTGCATATATATACGTTTTTTATTACTTATATGGTTTCTTAATGTACTCAGACTGTACAGAGAGAATACCAAAGAATTGTTAAGCCACTGACAATACCTGTACTGGATTCGCTGATATGATTTAATAACAATAAATATATAAACAGATAATGTTTTGCAGCCTTATTATTTCTTTAAAAATAGAATTATGTACTGTTGATCCTGAACAAGTATTTTGTCGACATTAGTCGTTATTTTGAATAGAATAAGCATCTGAAATTATAAAATAGATTTCTGAAGGAAAAATTCCATCCTTTTTTGAAGGAGAATGTAGTACTCTAAATAATAAAAAGTATATATATA
>NC_051414.1:5286683-5286848 GCF_015228065.2 Penaeus monodon
ACTTATATGGTTTCTTAATGTACACAGACTGTACAGAGAAGATACTAGAGACTTAGAGTACGCTATAAATACAGAATTATTAAGCCACTGACAGCACCGTACTCAATCTAGTTATCAGAAATTATCAGTCGATAAAACATATTCACTACTGAACAAATGCCATCG
>NC_051414.1:5287327-5288539 GCF_015228065.2 Penaeus monodon
CATGTGTGTCCTTTCTTTTTATGCATGGGCGCTAGCGTCTGTGCTTGAGCTTATACTTACACCCAAGCTCAAAGACTCTTTCCCTTGTCCCTGTTTACCTCTTGATATAAAGAAAAAAAATCGAGCATGATCCTTCTCCTCTCTGTGCGTCCTTCAATATGGCTCGGATATATACACGTGCCTCTGTTTTTGTCCATAGGATCTTCTTTGGTTTCCTTTAGACTCTGCCTCCCCCCCCTTACCTGTAGACTGCACGAACATATAACCATCAGTCCCTTCTTGTACTCCTTTGTTCGTCGCTCCCCTGTTTATCAATCCTTCTTTATACACTGCAACATCGAATGAGCTAACTTCGTAGTGTGTATGTAATATAAATGTTTGATTTTTTTAGATAAAAGAAAGAAAATGTGCGCTCTACATTATGTGCATATCGTACGTCGACAGCTTCTGTTTATTATATATTAAATTTTTTTATGTTCTCTGATTCTAAAAGTTCGAGCATACTGGACTGTCCTTACACTTTTCTTGTATTTTTTTTTTCGTGCAATTAAAGGAAAGGCATCAACTTCCCTCTTCTTTCTGTTGCTCCGCACTGATCCTTCTTTCCACGTAGAGGACGACCGACCTCCTGTACCACTCTCTCTCTACGCTTGGTTATCCTCCTTACACGCTTAACACAGCCCTCTCATGTGCTAAATGGGCCTTCTATCAAGCCTGCCAATCCTCAGTCGTACCCTTACGCACCTGTCCCACGCTTGCCTTGGACACGCAAGCCTTGCTATGTATGCCATACGTACTCTCCGCCCTCCTGGGATGCAAGCTGATGCTTTAGCAATCCAGCATCTAGTGTCGGTGTCTCGTGCGTGCCAAAGGGTGTACAGCAGTTCGTACCGTCCCCGTCTTACGCATCCCAGGTGGGCGTCGCGGTATTCGGTATATTCCCGTTACCAGATTTAGGAGTTTAGGAAATCTGAAACCAGTCTTGACAAAGGCTTCTCACAACGCAAATACGCTACCTGCAACCTGCACCCTGTGAAACATCATCGGACACATCTCAACAGCTATCAGAAGACCTGATTTGACCTGACCTGATGTGAATCAGTCGGCCTGCTCGCGCGGTGAGCTTCATCTTCTTTGGACTTATTGGTTTCTCTTTGATTTTGCAAATGCGGTCAGAAACTGGCATTAACGTGAATTTAAATTTGAGCAAGT
>NC_051414.1:5289406-5289665 GCF_015228065.2 Penaeus monodon
AGCAAAGCGGTTACTCGGCCACAAGGTTTAGAATGAGGCTTTTGACATCTGACTTCAAAGAGGGATATCCTGTGAAAACACCGACCCATACTCTCGATTTAATTATTTAACAGTTGATTTTCAATTAGTCTGCTCTTTGAATTGTACAAATGGAATTGAAAGATAAACCTTTGCGCGTGTGTGTGTTCATATCGAAATTTACAAGCAAGGAAAACAATGCATATAAAGGGACATTATAGAATATGTTTGATTTCAATCT
>NC_051414.1:5290369-5290592 GCF_015228065.2 Penaeus monodon
TGATAAAGATCAGAGTAGCTAAAAAGAAAGAATATTATAGATTAAAAAACAGAGTCAGAACCTATCATAAATGGAGCATTTGAACTACATCGACGAAATCAGCGAGAAGGTATGCCGTCGAGTCACGATGAGTTGTGTCAGTCGCAGAGCAGTGCACTATCTGAAGACAACACGCGTTTTTCGTTGTGGTTCTTCATCGGTTCAATCTCCACCCTCCCTCAGT
>NC_051414.1:5291730-5292228 GCF_015228065.2 Penaeus monodon
TTTTCCCAATCTTAACCGCTGTGTTTAGTCCGCTTATGGATTGAATTTTTAAAAAAGTAATTAGGCTGTGGACTTCATCAGAAGAATTTGCCTCTTAGGTAGCTTTGAAATGCCAAAAGAGAGAATCATGATTTTTTTTTTTCTTTTTACTTATCATAACCCTAGATACAAAGACATATTCCGAATTACTAAGGTGTTTAAAATGCGAAACAAAAATATGCAACACAGAATGAAAGGAAAGTTTACACTATTTGCCGAAATAAAATTTATATAAATATTAGATAAAATACATCATGTACAAAAGGAATTTTATAGAGAGAAGGATCAGTTATGAAAAAAGAACAATGAAATAATAGATACATTGAAAATATCATACATGAATTTTTAAAAATGTTAAAAGTTCACATCTCAATATGAACATAGTATTGAGAGTGGAAAATGCAATTGTTAAAACTCATCTAAACGTTTCGTGTTCGCTACAAGTGTACGTGCGCCGAA
>NC_051414.1:5292318-5292832 GCF_015228065.2 Penaeus monodon
CGCGCGCGCGCGTGAAAATTGCAAGTAAAGTTGCGTTAACACAGGTGATTTTATCATACCTGGCTACGTATGCATGTAGGTGGAAATGTACGTGCTGGCTGTGTGAGCATGTGCGTGTGTGTTGGGTGCATGGATGTGTATGCCCTCTTGGGTGTATTGATTATATACTTCGATAATCATTATGCAACGATCTCCACATTCATATTGGCTAAACCGACTAAAGTGACTTGGAAATATTTTTCTGTGGTTACGCTCTCTAAGTATCAATTTAGTGCTAATATCATTGATGAACATATTTTACATATGCTTTTATTTGTTTATGCTTTATGCATTTCATTGTGTTTTAGCATTTCGTGTTTTTTCACGTTTTATTGTTTCATTGTATTCATAATCCCTCATTCGTCATAATAATGACGTCACGGCCTCCCATAGCCTTTTGAATCTCTGCTGTACTCCGTGGAGATTCTGTTTCCTCATCCTCTGCTATTCACTGTTATCATAAAAGTAATATAAT
>NC_051414.1:5293044-5293118 GCF_015228065.2 Penaeus monodon
TATTCCTTCTATTCTAAGCTTTCATCGGGTATTTTGTTTATTTGATTGGTCGCCACATATCATATAACATATTA
>NC_051414.1:5293232-5293503 GCF_015228065.2 Penaeus monodon
TTATGTAATAGATAGATGCAGTGAGGTATACGCACTGAAGACACTTTCCGGAGTAAAAAGTCAATTGTAATGTAATAAATCTAGTAAACAACTATTTGCAGTTGTAGTGGAAGAAAAGTGGGCAGCGTATTTTCGATTTAGCCTCTTCTCAGAACCTCACACAAAAAGCTAAGGGCTAAGATGAGAAGAATGGAGGGTGTGGAAAATATTACAGTCGTTCAAAAACGAAAAGAACGATGCATTAACAAGACTAAATGGAAATAACTGAGTA
>NC_051414.1:5293522-5293634 GCF_015228065.2 Penaeus monodon
AACTTAAGATGCTCTTTTTCTTCGTAACGGGTGTAATGCGAAGACAACGTATGATGTCTACTTTAAGCTCCCATTACCCACAATTATCCTGCCAACATCACAATTTCTCCTT
>NC_051414.1:5293907-5294220 GCF_015228065.2 Penaeus monodon
TTACGTCTCCGCTCCATCTCCTTTCTCTATTGCCTCGGAAGTCAAGTCTCTCGAGTACTCTCAGGGTATACAGCTCTTGTGATGTTTCTTTCTTTGTCTCGTTCCGTCTTTGAAGATTCTGGTGCCATCAAGCGTGTCTGCATCCTGTGTGTTTTTCAATGTGCCAACGTACATGGCTGATGATTATATTTGCTGCAAGTGCGCAGTTATTTGAGAGTCATAGGATTTCTCTCTTGTACAGTTGTGTCCTCCTGTCTTCCTCATTGGTCTGTATACGAATGAGAGCTCTTAATCGCCGCAAATGTTTCACCTG
>NC_051414.1:5296376-5296543 GCF_015228065.2 Penaeus monodon
GCATCAAAGTGTGGCCAATCACAACAAACGGCCGTCATCTTAGTTGGGACCACTTTCGTAAGCGATCAATAGGGACATCATATGATTCCCTACTACAAGTTCTCGTCAAATGTTTGTTTGAAAACCAAGGAAAAGGTACATGCGGTTGTAATGCGTCTTTCGATTTC
>NC_051414.1:5296901-5298620 GCF_015228065.2 Penaeus monodon
ATGTGGAGCCACGCACGAGGTGTAAGTCCTCGAGGGGGCGCCTCTAACTCAATGGCAGGTTATCAAGAGTCAAACGGGATGTGGACACTAAAAACATGCTTGGAAAATAACTTTGCTGTTTCTGATATAACTAAAGTCTCGCATTCCTTTAGAATAAGTGTATCCAAAGATGACGTTCGCAAAGTACTCAATGAAGATTTATGTCCTAGCGGTTTCTAGTGTCAACTTTAGCGTGGCAACTTACCAATGTCTGAAAATAATCCAGAGACCGACGCCTGTAAGATTACAACTAAAAGTACTTCAGTTCTGGGTGAAAGTGATCATAGTTGTGACTGTGATTATTAAGTGTAAGTTATATGCAAAGACAGACACCGAAACTTACTGGTTTGAAATATCGCTATTATGATTATATACAACAATTATTCACTGCCACTGATGTTCTGCTTATTCAAGAAACATGATCATAGTTTTAACAAATTGGAAATGTTCTTGTGGGTAATCATGCCACGTCTGCCATGAATGAGTGACGTGAGTCGCGTCGGGTGGCTGTACGGAAGCTGTTAAGTAATGTGGCACCGCAGCCACGCCCAATCAGCACCAACACTTCGCGCCTCTGTGCTATGGCGACCAGCTCAGGAAATTCCAGAATACTTGCTGTGTCCGCTTATATGCTGAATAATGATGAATCCGATTACTAAATTTTATCTTTAAGTGATGTCCTAAATAAACTGTTTTCTCTTGTTGCTCTGTATGGTGGATATCATATTGTAATTGGTGGCAACTTTAACGTTAACTTTGGTAAAACATCATCCAGTCTTACTCTGCTTGCACAAATTTTGTTACATGAGACTTGTTCGTGTTTCAAGAATGGCTTTAAATGCCACTTCAAATATGAGTCTGCTACGGGAATTAAATTATTCATTGATAATTTTAGTGTAAGTCAGTCCATAAACAGGTCAAGTAGTGATCTTTCAGTTACCTATGATGTTCTTTCCCAGCGTCTCCCAATTCAAATTAATACTAATATAAGTTACTTTGGGAGTACACAAACACCCCAAAGCCATGCACTCGATTGGGATAAAGCGTCTCCCAGTCAGCTGAAGTTATTATAAACTGTTTGTTGTTTTTTATATAAATATTTTCGATGAATGTGCTAGTCTGCCTATTTCCTTTAAAGTGGGGAGTAATACATCTGACATCCCCGGATGTAACGAATACGTTGTCATTGAAGGACAAGCCTGTCGTATTTTGGCAACGCCTGTTAAGGAATGCAGGGTCATCGTGCTGAAGTGTGCAGGCACACCAGGCACAAATACCACTGGGCCATTAAACACGTCAAACGATATCAGGATGAGATTAAAAGAAATAAGATGCACAGTTACCTACATGGAAATGTTTTGAAGACAGTGTTAATAAATTTAACAATATTTACTCCAATTTATACAACAGCGTTACGGATGACTGGGCGAACGAGACTCTTGCAAAAATAAACGAAATAGTTGTACAGCAATGCAAATCTGGCGGCTGTTCGTCTCCTTCCTGTCATAACGTAACATTAAGCATTCTTAAAGGAACAGTGAAGTCCATCTTAAGAGTTGGTGAAACCTATTACAAATCTAATATTTTTCGTGGCCCAGAAAATCTTTACATTTAGTCAAGTAAATATTTCAATCTGTGATATAGCATGGAAGTCATCATATATTATTTAGTAAGGCTGTG
>NC_051414.1:5298660-5299678 GCF_015228065.2 Penaeus monodon
GGAATCTTGCAACAATCCCTTGGATATAAAACATGCAATAATTAGCAAGCTTTTAGATCATGATCTAATTACGGAGATATTGACAACAAGTGCAACACATTTTGCTTTCAGGAAATATTGTTCGACTTGTGGAAACCATCTAGTGCTACTGCTCACGAGGCTCAAATATTTGTGCACTGTTGCTCGATGCGACTAAAGCGTTTAATAAAGTAAACCACAGTAAATTGTTTGATATTTTAGTAGGACGACATTAAACATGTATCACGTAAAAAGAGAAGCGGTATGGCAGAACGGAACGCATTCTAAGGAGTTTGCAATTTGTAATGGGGTGAAACAGGTTACATAGATCCATCATTAAGCAGACTAAACAACAGTAACATAGGTTGTTCAGATGCATTTGCATATGCTGATGTCATCATATTCTCCCCAACAATAGTAATTATTATATGTGAGCATAATGGAGTTGAATATGACTTGACAGTCATCCAACAAAGTGTGTTCCTAATTTTTGATCTTGTAAACAACACAATTAAAGATCTAACAGTATCCATGTTGGGAAGAAATATTGAGGTGTTTCAAATGAAAAACATCTCGACCACTTTCTGTCATCGACTGGTAAACTTATCGATATAAAATCTGAGATAGGAGACATTAAGATTCGAAGAACTATTATGATTATTAATTCCCACTTCACAACAGGTACGACAAAGGGAAAGTTATTTAATAGCAGTGAATTTGGTGGAACTTATAAGATATAAATGTACATGAACTGTAAACAACGTGACGTGTATATTGTCGTAGATTACTAGGGTTACACCCTAAAATCAAATCCTTCCAAATCACAGACATTATGAACAAATTTCCAGTTACTAACATCATTAAAAAGAGAATTGTTATTTTTCTTAAAGCTTCCTTAAATATCATGGTTTCTCTGGAGAGGCGACGAAATATATCCTTAAAGTCCATCTGCTTAGACTTATATATCTTAAACGTCCTTATGTATTTTTGGAAGTTTTCC
>NC_051414.1:5299756-5299830 GCF_015228065.2 Penaeus monodon
GTTTTTAATTTGGTTTTATCGTGTTTTGTAATTTATTCAAACATTGTTCACGATTGCAATGTTTCTACGAATAA
>NC_051414.1:5301637-5301865 GCF_015228065.2 Penaeus monodon
TTGGTTTCTTTGCAAGATTGTATTTTTGGTAATACCGAAAAGGAATAATAACTTGCAGAAAACGAGGAGAAGCGACGGGTAGAGAGAGAAAAAAAAAGCGAAAAAAAATTGGAGGAATCAAAATTAATAAAAGAATTAAGAAAACACGACAAGGGAACAAGAAAAGAGTCATGAAATTAGATAATAGAAAAAGAACAACTGCAAAATCACGGTCTGCGTTCCGATGCA
>NC_051414.1:5302405-5302592 GCF_015228065.2 Penaeus monodon
TCACGAGGAAGAAGAAAATAGGAAAAAAGTAAATAATACAACAAATATGATATGGAAACAAGTAACTTCGTTGTATTTTGTATCTTATGTAATCATCAACTTGCCATCTGTCAACTGATAATCAATGCCAATCTGTCAACCAATCATCACTCATTGTCAACAAGTCAAGTGCGTCTCGTCTCGATAA
>NC_051414.1:5302626-5303051 GCF_015228065.2 Penaeus monodon
AGGTAACAGTACCAGATAACTCTTGTATTAGCGATGCAAGGTGAAGGAGGTCGCCAACAAGGGGGAGGCTTGTTCGCTCGCGTTCTTCGCATTAAACATGCCTGTAGCAAGGAGAGAAAGAGAGGCGGAAGACGTTGGCGAAGTGAAGTGGAAGCGGAAAGAAAAAGGAGAGAGATATTGGAGGAATGCTGGATCACGTGCTGGTGTAAGGAGGATGGAGACGTGTGAGTGTTTACTACAATCGCTTTACGCTTTCATCGATGATTACGTTAACATTCCAATTCGTACGTGAATTTACTCTAGAATGCCTGGTCGAGACGTGATTAATAATCGCTGTGTGTGTGCGCGTGCGCGTATATTGTGATTATACGTGTATTTTTATGCACGTATGCATGCACATCTCATTTTGTCATGGGAACGGTGAC
>NC_051414.1:5303118-5303375 GCF_015228065.2 Penaeus monodon
TACTAGCGGGAATCGTAAAATAAGCTGATAAATATATAAGATGCACTCCTTTCCCCCCTACCATTCCCTTTTCCTCTGTATGTCCCATCCATTTCATCTTCCCCATCTCCCTTTACTCTTTAATACCCCTGCCCCTCCCTTTCTCTCTTCCTCACTTTTTTTTTAAGCTCCCCACTTGGATATTCGGTTAATTCGTGTGAATATTAAATGTGCATAGATTTATGATTTAACTACTATTTTGTAGTGTGATTGCCGCG
>NC_051414.1:5303530-5303722 GCF_015228065.2 Penaeus monodon
ATTCGTGTGTGTGTCTTCGATATACGCGTAGTCAATTATCAGGCCAATTTAAACCAAAATAATATAACTTAAAGTCTGCAGTCACCCGGAATATAATACCAGAACACATTATAAATTGTGATCACGGCATCTCCTGTGCCAGATAAGTATAAGCTAGGTCACATATGTCCACGGCCGCACGGAAGCCGCCAT
>NC_051414.1:5303845-5303977 GCF_015228065.2 Penaeus monodon
ATATGCAGTCAACTATCACACCAATTTAAACCAAAATGATATGACTTATAGTCTGCAGTCACCCGAAATTTGATACCAGACATTACACGTTTTTAAATATGATCACGGCATCTCCTGTGCCAGGAGGCACGT
>NC_051414.1:5304199-5304388 GCF_015228065.2 Penaeus monodon
TCTTCGAAATTCATGCAGTCAACTATCATGCCAATTCTAACCAAAATGATATGACTCAAATTCTGCAGTCACCCAGAATGTAATACCAGGCATTAGACATTATAAATGTGATCACAGCATCTTCTGTGCCAGGTAAGTATAAGCTAGGTCACATATTTTCAAGGCCTAATGGGAGCCGCCATGCTCCCA
>NC_051414.1:5304477-5304644 GCF_015228065.2 Penaeus monodon
CGTGTGTATGTGTGTTTGATATTCATGCAGTCAACTATTACACCAATTTAAGCCAAAATGATATGACAAAGTCTGCAGTCATCCGGAATATGATACCAGTCACTAGACCTTATATCACGGTTTCTCCTGTGCCTAGTAAGAATATGCTGTGTCACATATATTCTAGG
>NC_051414.1:5313619-5313706 GCF_015228065.2 Penaeus monodon
CTGGGCGAAGCATATCCTTCCAAATTTCACGGAACTGAATGTTAAATAAATAATATTGGTAATGAAGATAACAATAACAATGACGTT
>NC_051414.1:5315081-5315499 GCF_015228065.2 Penaeus monodon
AAACAAAGACAACTTTGAAAGGGGTCACAGTTTGCTCCTTTTCTATCTCAGCAAGATATTGATGATCAGTTTCGTCGAGTCACACACCCGCTATGTTCATGGCGGAAGGTCACGCATTTTCTCCTCCTTTTCTCTCTCTTTCTTCATAGAACAACAGGAGAAACTTCCCGTGGCTTTGTCGCCAACTGCAGCGACTTTGTTGATAACTTCCGGACTCAAGGCATTTTTCTCTCGCTCGAGAGAGAGCAAAGGGAACGCAGAAATCTTGTAGCATTCATGCAAGCATTCAACATTACGGGTATAAAAGTACACAAGAGTTAACCACAAAAGATTTGCTTCTGCAAGTCAAAGGCCAAGAGAGCATTGTGGTTTTTGAATAAATGGTATAGAAGCAAAATATAGAATTTCAAAATATCTA
>NC_051414.1:5316871-5317230 GCF_015228065.2 Penaeus monodon
AATTCCTAATCTATGCTTGCCATCAAGAATACTTCCGTAGTTAAAATCCTTGAAAAGGATGGCTTTTGTATTCTAAGCAATTCTTACAGTGGGCCTGGAATTACCAATACCTACGGTCATTTACCATGTTCAGTGAAACTGATTCACTTAGACTATACACATATGTGTGTGTTTATGTTAATTATGTTAATGTAGTACAAAGATGGGTACAATAAGTCGAAGGACGAGGTGTTGCCTTAATTATTGAATGGAAAAACAGATACTAGTATTGGAATATCCACTGCATTAACAGAAAAAATATCTGTACAGTGGTAAAGCAATGATCATTTATGCAAAATAAGCACGGGATTCCACTCCCA
>NC_051414.1:5317257-5317785 GCF_015228065.2 Penaeus monodon
CATTGGTGTGAGCGGGTACGTACATGAGGGGATGAGTATGTCCAATTCCCAACAACGTCCACTCTTTTTCAAATGCAGAGTATACAGAGCCTGCTATATAAAACCTTTCATATAGCAGGCAATTATACCATGTCTACCTCGACCGCATGTAAACTTGTTTTGGTGCAGCACCATACTGTGTGTTTTTGGATTTGGTAACTTGTGTTGCGACTGGCATGTTTCTTTACTATACATATTCCATTTGACTGCGGAATTGATTTTTTTTCATGTGATGGATGTTTGCATCTTATACCCGGAATCATATTTCATAAGACTGATGATAATTAGGGAAGATGGGGAAGGGAAAACTGAGGGGACTTAAAGAGAAAAAGGGGAATGGACAGGGAGAAAGGAGACGGGACTCAGAAAAAAGGGGGATGGGAGAGGGAGGGAAGTGGGGGAGAGAAGCTGGAGGAGGCAGAGGTAGGGTTCAAGATGGGAAGTAATAAATCAATTTAAGAAAGATCTGGGAGGTCAGGTGGGGTGGTA
>NC_051414.1:5319548-5319699 GCF_015228065.2 Penaeus monodon
GATTGTCCAACATGGTGTTCACGCAACAGATAATCTAAATAATCAAGCAGTCAACTGGGCGAAGCATATCCTTTCAAATTTCACGGAACTGAATGTTAAATAAATAATATGAAGATAACTATAACAATGACGTTTATAATAAAAATGATAG
>NC_051414.1:5321067-5321487 GCF_015228065.2 Penaeus monodon
ACTTTGAAAGGGGTCACAGTTTGCTCCTTTTCTATCTCAGCAAGATATTGATGATCAGTTTCGTCGAGTCACACACCCGCTATGTTCATGGCGGAAGGTCACGCATTTTCTCCTCCTTTTCTCTCTCTTTCTTCATAGAACAACAGGAGAAACTTCCCGTGGCGTTGTCGCCAACTGCAGCGACTTTGTTGATAACTTCCGGACTCAAGGCATTTTTCTCTCGCTCGAGAGAGAGCAAAGGGAACGCAGAAATCTTGTAGCATTCATGCAAGCATTCAACATTACGGGTATAAAAGTACACAAGAGTTAACCACAAAAGATTTGCTTCTGCAAGTCAAAGGCCAAGAGAGCATTGTGGTTTTTGAATAAATGGTATAGAAGCAAAATATAGAATTTCAAAATATCTATATTTCAATTGCC
>NC_051414.1:5322385-5322473 GCF_015228065.2 Penaeus monodon
CACCTGGAGCAAATATTTCGAAACTATAATTATTAATAAATCTAATTGTGCTCTGTTATTTTACTAGATTAACTTGATAAACTTTACC
>NC_051414.1:5322715-5322796 GCF_015228065.2 Penaeus monodon
TTAGTTTACAATTGATGCATGTAGAATACCCGAACAATTAGATTATTATAACACACAAAAAACCGCTCCAGGGGATTTCTT
>NC_051414.1:5323792-5324288 GCF_015228065.2 Penaeus monodon
TATTTTTTATAAAATCCATGTTCTTATATACTAATGCACTCGTGTTCTTTGGGGGTTCAGGGTTTGGGCAATTGAAATAGATTTTTTTTGAAATTCTAATTTTGCTTCTATCCTTTTATTCAAAAACCAAAATCCCTTTTTGGGCCTTTGCTTGAAAAAAACAAATTTTTTTGTTTAACTTTGGTACTTTTATACCCGAATGTTGAATGCTTCATGAATGCTACAATTTTCTGCGTTCCTTTGCTCCTTGAGCGAGAAAAAAATGCCTTGATCCGGAGTTATCAAAAAGTCGCTGCATTTGGGCGCAAAGCCCGGGGAAATTTCTCCTGTTGTTTTATAAGAAAGAGAGGGGAAAAAGAGGAAAATGCGGACCTTCCCCCATGAACATAGCGGGTGTGTGACTGACGAAATGATCATCAATATCTTGCTGAGATAGAAAAGGACAAACTGTGACCCCTTTCAAGTTGTTTTGTTTTGGGCATATTATATATTAAAA
>NC_051414.1:5324789-5324872 GCF_015228065.2 Penaeus monodon
CGAAAATGTTAAAACTAATTTTAATATAGTATGTGTGTGTGTGTGTTGCACTATATATGTTTTTGGTGTTGGTTGTAGTGTAT
>NC_051414.1:5325982-5326072 GCF_015228065.2 Penaeus monodon
AAACATTCATTTCCCTAAATTTTAAAAGGATATGCTTCCCCCAGTTGACTGTTGATTTTTTAGATTTCTGTTGCTGAAAAACCCTGTTGG
>NC_051414.1:5326496-5326565 GCF_015228065.2 Penaeus monodon
AAGTTCTTCCCCCCCGATTTTTTCCTAACATGCCCGCCCCCCTTTTTTTTTTTTCCCCAAACACTTTTT
>NC_051414.1:5327961-5328142 GCF_015228065.2 Penaeus monodon
CATGTTGTTTCATATATATTAATTACCACTTTTAAATATAACATATGTATTGAATTAATTAGGAAATTGTAAATATGTACATACTTTAAATATAAAAATAATATATACTTTATAGGGTAAGGATCTTTTTTTTAAAAGGGTGTATTTTCCGTTTTTGAATTGATTCATTATCTAATTATGC
>NC_051414.1:5328445-5328510 GCF_015228065.2 Penaeus monodon
AATCCTTTCCTCTCACAGACGGGGTCCAGGTTCACTCGAACGGGGTTCGGGAAAAGTGACCTTTA
>NC_051414.1:5329758-5329961 GCF_015228065.2 Penaeus monodon
TCCTTTTCTCTGGTTTCTCTCCATCCATTCCCTGATTCCCTACTTTTTCTTCTTCTCCCTCTCTCCTCCTTTCTGATTTGATCTAATCTCTCTCACGACAAAATCCCTTTGCTTCCAATGGGCGACAGAACACAGCTCGGTCACCCCTTCTTCTTGGGCGGGGTTTTTGGCGTTGCCCGGGATAAATCAAATTCCTCGGGGTC
>NC_051414.1:5330109-5330457 GCF_015228065.2 Penaeus monodon
AGTCCGCCCTCCAAAAACACAAATCACACCAACCCTCTAAGGGTGCCCTCTGGGGGGCTGACCGTGGCATCACCCCCCTTTCGGTACGGGCCCATCTACTGCCATGCCTCGTCGTGACCTGCGCCGGGTTTCTACCTTTAGGGACACTCCACAACCCACTTTTCAGCTTGGACGACCCCCCTCGCCCCAAGGTGGCCTCCAGGTACCCCTCAACCCTCGAAACCCGGCAGGCCTCCTCACACGATTCCTTCACTTCCACAACCACACAAAACCAACCGTGCTTTTAAATTACCACCAAATGATAAAAAAAAATCCATAGTTCTCCTGCCCTTTCTTCCCCCCCCCCCC
>NC_051414.1:5330722-5330934 GCF_015228065.2 Penaeus monodon
ACCTCCCATTAAACGGGGAAACATACGAGGGGGGAAATGCGAAATAACTCCACGCAGAATATAGTGGGGGCAAAATTCTAGCACACCGTGGAAAAAACGTAACCACACAATAGAAAAAAAACCCCAAAAAAAATCGGGAAAAATGTCAAAGGAAATGGATGGGAAGGGGAAGGTAGAGAATAAAATAAAAAGTAAATATGTAGGTTTAAGAT
>NC_051414.1:5330982-5331282 GCF_015228065.2 Penaeus monodon
AACAATAAACAAAGGGAATCGAAAATGGCGATTCGGAGAATCGTTAACGAGCGATTTCTTTTAAACCCAAATGAAAAAAATTGGAAAAAAAACACACAAAAAAGGGGGAAGGAAGGGGGTGGAAGAGAAATAGGGGGAAAGGGAAAAAAGGGAGGGAAGAGAAAGGAAAAGGATGGATGGGGAAAAGGGAAAAAGAGAGAGGAGGAAAAAAGAGAGGCTAAAAAAAAGGAGGGAAGAAGGAAAAGGGGAAGGAAGGGGGAATGAAAAAAAAAACGAAGAAAAGGGAAAGGGGGGGAAACG
>NC_051414.1:5331323-5331466 GCF_015228065.2 Penaeus monodon
ATAGAGGAAGGAGAGAAGAGAGAAATGACAGTTTGGGGGCAAAAGAGGGAGGCAGGGGGGGTCCGAGGAGAAACTTCCCTCGGCTTGCATGTAAAGCGAAAATTTTCTCTCCCTTTAATGTTGCGAAAGGTTAATCGGAAACA
>NC_051414.1:5331519-5331664 GCF_015228065.2 Penaeus monodon
GGAGTATTGATTGATAAATAGATATAAGGAAATAATTCAAAGGGATTACTGATGATATTGAGAGAAAAGATAAAAAAAATGAATAATAATCTTAAATCAAGTCGCACGTACACCAAAACAATTTGAAAAACAGGCAGAAAACTTG
>NC_051414.1:5331725-5332477 GCF_015228065.2 Penaeus monodon
TCTGAGAACTTCCGATGCCCGTTTTTAAAATAAAAAGGGAAATACGGGCTTATTAAAAAATGCATATAATAAATTCAGTGCCCATTACTATTATTTATCTTTTATTTTTTTTTTTTACAGCACGGGAAAAGATATCTTCAAACAAAAAAGAGGACAAAAAACAAAGACCCTCGAAAATGAACTTAAAATTTAAAAAATGATTAAATAAATAAATGAAAAAAGAAGCGATAGACCATTCATTATATTCCCAAACAGGGAGATCCATATATAACAATCTGGACATTTCCTAAGCAAAGACAATTGAAACCAGAACAAACACAAACAAAAAATAAATGCAAAAACAAAAAGAAATGAAAAGTAAAAGAAAATTGGGGAAAATACAAGAAATAAAGAAAAATCAGACAAATAATAAAAAATACACACAACGCAACTAAAAGAAAAACTATAAAAGAAAAAAGGAATACAAAATACAGACTATTACTCAAACAAAAAAAACAAAAAAAAAGAACCAAAAAACAAAGAAACCATAAATACAAAAATCATGATCAAAATTGCATGGAAACACATCAAACCAAAAGAAATACAAAAAATAAAAAAAACAAAAAATGATTACAAAAAACTCAAAAAAACGAACCTGTAAAAATACAACAAACAAAAAAAAGGTACTTATTAGAGATAAACACAGCCAAACAAAAACAAAGCAAAAATAACACAAACAAACAAAGAGCCAGAAAACACCAAATAAAAAACAG
>NC_051414.1:5332648-5332991 GCF_015228065.2 Penaeus monodon
TAAATTTCGCGGTCTAACAAAAACAAAGCGAAGCCAGAACATACTCAAACAAACACGAATCCCAACAAACACAGTCAAACAAGCACAAACAACCAACCGCAATGAAACGCACACAGCAAAACAAGCACAAGCAGGCACAGAAACACAGGCAAGCAGAGGAACGTACCCTCGCTTCTTCACGGACAGACAACCCTCCTTCCTCCCTCTCATAACTCACTGCAACTTTCCTCAAGGGGCGCGTAACTATACAGGTCTGGGAGTATTAGGTGAATGTTCCAGAGCTACCTAATGACGTGTACTTAATCAGAACCCCTTCTGCCTTTTTTTCTTCCAGTATTATCAT
>NC_051414.1:5333389-5333506 GCF_015228065.2 Penaeus monodon
CAAAATTTGAAAAAAAAAATTTCCCCTTTTTAAACATAGATTTTTAAAAAGTGAAATGGCATATCTAATTTTTAAATTCCATACTTCACATGGGTTCCCCAAAAATTTAATTATTTT
>NC_051414.1:5334438-5334612 GCF_015228065.2 Penaeus monodon
TAAAAAAAATTTAACTTTGGGAACCTCATGTGAAGTTTGAATTTGAATTCAGATATTCCATTTCACTTTCTTAAAATCTACTGTATAAAGGGAATTTTTTTTTTTTTAAAAAAATTTTAAAAATAAAAAAAAAATCAAAATCAAAAAGAAAATAAAAAGCAAATAAAAAAACAA
>NC_051414.1:5334896-5335049 GCF_015228065.2 Penaeus monodon
AGGCAAAGGGTTTTGATTAATTCCTCTTAGGTAGCCTGGAACTTCACCTATACTCCCAACTGTTAGTTCCGCCCCTTGGGAAAGTTCAGTGGGTTTGAGAGGGGGGAAGGAGGGTTGTTTTCCCTGAGAAGCGGGGGGTTCCTCGCTTGCCTG
>NC_051414.1:5335354-5335751 GCF_015228065.2 Penaeus monodon
CTGCTTGTTTATTTGGGTGATTTTCTGGCTCTTTGTTTGTTTGTGTTAGTTTTGCTTTGTTTTTGTTTGGCTGTGTTTATCTCTATATAACGTACCTTTGTTTTTGTGTTTGTTGTATCTTTACAGGTTCGTGTATTTGAGTTTGTTTGTAATCATTATTTGTTTGTTTGATTATTTGTATTTCATTTGTTTGATGTGTTTCCATTGCAATTTTGATCATGATTTTTTGTATTTATGTGTTTCTTTGTTTTCTGTGTTCGTTTTTTTGTTTGTTTGTTTGAGTAATAGTCTGTATTTGTATTTCCATTTTCAGTTATATGTTCGTCTGTTAGTTGCGTTGTGTGTATTTTTCTATCTATTTGTCTGATTGTCTTTACGTTCTTTGTATGTTCCTAAT
>NC_051414.1:5335799-5335912 GCF_015228065.2 Penaeus monodon
GTTTGTGTTTGTTTCTGGTTTGCAATTGTCTTTGCTTAGGAAATGTCCATGATTTGTTTATATATGGATCTCCCTGTTTCTGGGAATATAATGAATGTGTCTATTCTGCTTCT
>NC_051414.1:5335946-5336014 GCF_015228065.2 Penaeus monodon
GACAGTTCATTACGAGGGTCTTTGTTTTATGTCCTCTTTGTTGTTTGAAGATATCTTTTCCTGTGCTG
>NC_051414.1:5336044-5336145 GCF_015228065.2 Penaeus monodon
TAGTAATGGGCACTGAATTTTATTATATGCATTTTTTTTAATAAGCCCGTATTTCCCTTTCTATTTAAGTACATCTGTGCATCGGAAGTTCTCAGATACTG
>NC_051414.1:5336181-5336533 GCF_015228065.2 Penaeus monodon
GCATGTGCCTTTTTTATCTTTATATTCAATGTTTGCTTGCCTGTTTCTCAAATTGTTTCGGTGTACGATGCGCACTTGTATCTTATACGTATTATTATTCATTTATTTTTTATCTTGTCTCTCAATACTCATCAGTAATCCTTAGAATTATTCCTTATCATCTCATTCTATTCAATCAATACTCCTAAGAAACAACAACACACACACATACACGAAGAAAAAGAAAAATGAAAAAGAAAATGTTTCCTGATTAACCTTGCGCAACATTAAAGGGAGAGAAATTTTCGCTTTACATGCAAGCCTGAGGGAAGTTACTCCTCGGACCCCGCTGCCTCCCTCTTTCGCCCGTTAA
>NC_051414.1:5336821-5337226 GCF_015228065.2 Penaeus monodon
GTGTGTTTTGTTCCTCCATTTTATCATTGGTTAACAAGAAATCTGCTCGTCTAATCGATTCTCCGAATCGCCATTTTCGATTCCCTTTGTTTATTGCTTCCCCCCCTTCCATCCTCCCACCCCTCCCCCGCCCCCCTTCCGCCCTCATCTTAAACCTACATATTTACTTTTTTATTTTATTCTCTACCTTTCCCCTTTCCCATCCATGTTCTCTAGTTACATTTTCCTGATTTTGGGGGTTTGTTTTCTATTGTGTGGTTACGTTTTTCTCACTGTGTGTAGCTAGAATTTCGCCCCTACTATATTCTGCGTGGAGTTTATTTCCGCATTTCCCCTCTCTGTATGTTATCCCTGTTTAACTGGTAGGCTGAGGGAGAGAAAGTGAGTGAGAGGAGGGGTATGTAA
>NC_051414.1:5337373-5337757 GCF_015228065.2 Penaeus monodon
GGGGGGGGGGAAGAAAGACGCAGTGAGAACTACTGGATTTTCTTCTTAGTCATTAGGTGGTAATTGAAATGCACGGTCTGGTTCTTGTTGTGGTTGGGGAAGTGATAGGTAATCGTGTGAGGAGGCCTGCCGGGTTGCAGAGGCTTGAGGGATACCTGGAGAGCCACCCTTGGAGGCTGAGGGGGCTTCGTCCAAGCTGAAACGTGGCTTGTGGAAGTGTCCGTAAAGGTCAGAAACCAGGTCGCAGGTCACGACGATAGCTGCATGGCAGTAGATTGGCCTGTACCGAAGGGCGGTGATGCCACGGTCACGCCCCCGATGACTGTCACCCCTTAGCAGGCTTGGTGTGATTTGCTGTTAGTTGGAGGGCGTGACTAGAACGGG
>NC_051414.1:5337893-5338186 GCF_015228065.2 Penaeus monodon
AGGACCTCGAGGGAATTAGCATTGATCCCCAGGGCAACGCCAAATACCCTGCCGAATGAAGAAGGAATGACCGAGCTGTGTTCTGTCGCCCTACTTGGAAGCTAAAAGGGGTTATGTCGTGAGAGAGATTAGATCAATCAAACAAAGGGGGAGAAGGGAGAAGAAAAAACGGTAGGGATATCAGTTAATGGATGGAGAGAAACCAGAGAATAAAGGACTACACTTATGCACACACACATAACACAGAAACACAAATGGTGTATATAAAAACAAACCAAACCAAAATATGTGTA
>NC_051414.1:5339164-5339238 GCF_015228065.2 Penaeus monodon
CTGTTGTTGCATTGTTGTGTATTAAACATATTGTAAGGTATTAAAAATCATATTTACCTATTTTAAATTAAACT
>NC_051414.1:5339340-5339458 GCF_015228065.2 Penaeus monodon
TCCTCGAAATCCCCCTTTTGTAATCCCTTTCATCTGTCTTTACTCTGCCAATAATCGTCACTTTGCCAAAACCACTTGTTCGGTGAACATTGACCTCTCTCGTGAGTGGGGGAAAGGT
>NC_051414.1:5341607-5341751 GCF_015228065.2 Penaeus monodon
TCAGCGAAATATTCGAAATTCCGCTAAAAAAAAAAAAGAAATTTACCCCTATCGTCCTTAATCCTTTATTCACCATTCATCTATTCATCTATTGCTGTATTCCATTCGTGCGAAGGAGGAAGAAGCAACTTACATGTCTTTAAA
>NC_051414.1:5342348-5342745 GCF_015228065.2 Penaeus monodon
AGGCCCTGTGTGTCATCGGAGGCCGTGTGAAACCCGAGAAATATGAGCAGAGTCTTCGATAAGATAACATGACATATCACACTTTATAGTATACGAAAGGAAGGGAACATATTTATGCCTAATTGGGGGCTCCTTTGAGTTTCCTTCTTGCCTCGTTCCATGTACGTGTATTTTAGCACAGCACTTGAATTTTATTTTTATGATGTTAGTATTTCAGGCGCGCAAAGCTTTTCATACTCTTAAATCAGGACGGGTCTTTTGAAAATTTCATTTCAGATAAGAGAGTAATGTACGCAATTCCCTTCGGTTTGTCGAGTTCACAGAGTCACTGAAATAGCGAGACAATGCAGTGTGTTGTTGTTGCAAATTTTAGGGAAAATGTTAGCCATGTTTATGA
>NC_051414.1:5343730-5344359 GCF_015228065.2 Penaeus monodon
CAGGTCGCCCCTGACCCGGGTCGACCTGAAGTGGGTCACCACGACCTGCATGGAGCCCGTGGCCAAAGCGATCAACGGAAGCCAAAACGACCTGCATCGCTGTTTGCACCTGTCGTCAGCCGCGGCATTCACACCCGGTCTGGCGTGACGCTGACGGATGCGCCAACAGTTATAATTGAATTGGTAAACTCTCTCCCATGCTGAAACCTTGACTCTTTTTCCCCGTTTCGCTTTTCTTTTCTTTTACGTGACTATTGCCTTATTTCGTATTTAGGTCAGCGCGTCTCTGCGTTTCTTTCAGGTTTGTTTATCCATCTCTTCTTCCTTCTGGTTCTCTTTTTTCAATTTCTCCTTTTAATTCCTCTTTTAACAAGCGTTTCTTTGTTATCACGATCTCCTTTCGCTTAGGGTACGAAAGGGTGTAGCGTCCCATGCCCAGCGTCGCGGCTCACCCTTTACACCCTACCCCTAGGAAATGGTCCCTCCCTCAGCCGGCATCGGGCTGCTCCTAAAAATTTAAAAAGGAAGATAGAGATTTTGATTTTGTGTGGCTCAAACATGATAGGTCATGTTGTGAAAGAAAAAAGGGTCATATGACTCAATTAGAAACTGCTCTTCTCGAGACAGGC
>NC_051414.1:5345230-5345356 GCF_015228065.2 Penaeus monodon
GGTTGAGAAGTGTCTTATCGTTTCTATTTATTCATTTTATCATTCAAAAAATACAATTCTAGTTTATTTAATGATATCAATTATATACCAATATAAAACGTGCATTTTACTAGGCAGCTTTCCTGG
>NC_051414.1:5345721-5346276 GCF_015228065.2 Penaeus monodon
AGTATGTGTGGGTATGTGTACACTCAAGAAAACGGAGACTTTGACTGATGTGTCACGCATACGCCATATATTACTCCGTAATTTATAAATCTACCCATTTGCGGTAATGTTCCCTGACCATTGTTCCCCAACCACTGCTACAATCCTTGCATATTCATGAGGCGATCAAGTGAGCCAATATACAATTCTTTGCTAAGACCAAGTTATTGATTATACACATGTTTATCTTCTTAACTATGTTCTATGTTGTTATTCCATTTAGATATCAAGTTTATATTCGCAATAAGTAATTTTGCAATTAAGGTACAGTACATGGATTTAATTCGCTGTACATATGTAATGAACAAGTTAGTGTGTTTTAGGTAAGATTGCAGCTAGCGTTAAAACATCTACGTGGCGTGGCACTATAAAGGAGGGGGTAGGGGAGTTTGAGATAGACATACAGGAACAAAAGAAAAATATCACAAATGAAAGGGTGAGTGAGTAAGGAGGAAATGTAAAAGAATAGAGAAAACTAGTGTCCCTGCCCTTTATGTTTCTAAAGTATTAACCTTT
>NC_051414.1:5346331-5346517 GCF_015228065.2 Penaeus monodon
TTACACCAATAATGTATTCATATAATCATAATTTACATGTATAGCCATTATGTCCCCTTGAAAATTTACAAACTACTGTAAATTACTACATAAGAACACTTGCCCAATTATTGGGAACATGTGCCTAGCCGGATTTGCAAAACTGATATATTTTAGGAGGGCAGTTGAGAGCACGCACACATTTCT
>NC_051414.1:5346552-5347122 GCF_015228065.2 Penaeus monodon
CTAAAAGTTTATTTGCATCTACCATATATTGCATTCAGACATGAAAAAGAGCAATTAAAAGGTAAGACATATTATTCTGCAAAAGGCTATCCGAATACATTTCCAAGTCGCAAGACACAAGCTGAGGAACACTAGTTTAAAGCAAGGGAGACATTATAGTCTTCACATACAGGGGCACACAGCCGTCCAGCCTAGACACTTTGCGAACATTTCAACACAAAATACGTTTATGACATTTATATATGCCATTTATCGAAGCGAAAGCGAAAGTGCAAAAAGCGTGTACACAAGTTTGTTGGGAAATGAAAAAATAACAGTAACTCAAACACAGAGTACTAAAAAACAGAAGAAAAAGCAGTGTTCATATATCCAATAAATAAATGGAAGTGAGGCAAATTCAAAAACCATTTTTCAATTTGAAAAATAAAACGTTCCTTCCATTTCGAAAAGAGATGGGACGACTAGTTATGAAAAGGTGAGAGAAAAATGAAATAAAACATTATTTGAAATAGCAATTCTGTATCATAATTTTAACCTTCTGGAGGTCCTTTCATAAACATTTTAGTAAAT
>NC_051414.1:5347738-5347873 GCF_015228065.2 Penaeus monodon
CGAGGTGTTGCCTTAATTATTGAATGGAAAAACAGATACTAGTATTGGAATATCCACTGCATTAACAGAAAAAATATCTGTACAGTGGTAAAGCAATGATCATTTATGCAAAATAAGCACGGGATTCCACTCCCA
>NC_051414.1:5347922-5348434 GCF_015228065.2 Penaeus monodon
CACGTACATGAGGGGATGAGTATGTCCAATTCCCAACAACGTCCACTCTTTTTCAAATGCAGAGTATACAGAGCCTGCTATATAAAACCTTTCATATAGCAGGCAATTATACCATGTCTACCTCGACCGCATGTAAACTTGTTTTGGTGCAGCACCATACTGTGTGTTTTTGGATTTGGTAACTTGTGTTGCGACTGGCATGTTTCTTTACTATACATATTCCATTTGACTGCGGAATTGATTTTTTTTCATGTGATGGATGTTTGCATCTTATGCCCGGAATCATATTTCATAAGACTGCTGATAATTGGGGAAGATGGGGAAGGGAAAACTGAGGGGACTTAAAGAGGAAAAGGGGAATGGACAGGGAGAAAGGAGACGGGACTCAGAAAAAAGGGGGATGGGAGAGGGAGGGAAGTGGGGGAGAGAAGCTGGAGGAGGCAGAGGTAGGGTTCAAGATGGGAAGTAATAAATTAATTTAAGAAAGATCTGGGAGGTCAGATGGGGTGGTA
>NC_051414.1:5348871-5348990 GCF_015228065.2 Penaeus monodon
TACTGGCACCTACCTCTGCGTAAACTGTACATTGTCTCATTGCAAATCTCGTATTTTCTCTCATTTTGTTTTTTATGTTGGCTGGTGATTCTAAAATACAGTTTAGATGGATCAGTATT
>NC_051414.1:5349210-5349308 GCF_015228065.2 Penaeus monodon
AGAGGCCTAATTCTACACAAAGGATGGCTTATTTGAATCCACAAGAGGAAATACGAGGTAGATAAGTAAATAAATGTTTCGACTGTAGAATTTTCTTG
>NC_051414.1:5349439-5349895 GCF_015228065.2 Penaeus monodon
TCTCTGTGTGTATATATACGTGCGCCACAGTCACTGTATATATTATTAGTTGCCAACTTTTGTTTATCTACTCTTTTGTAGCTCAGTTTGTGATAGCAACCCTTTTAATTAAGATTCAAGAAAAATATCCAGATAAATGGATATAAATATAGGTACAGTTATATTTAGAAATATGAGTATTTAGTAATATATTTGTATATAAGCACAAAAACACTATATTTTATTTCTAGGATGGAGGTAAGATTATATATTTAACAAGATTCAGTTTTTCCTTGTAAACTTACTGGTTGCGTTTATTTTATACAACAAAAGAAACGCATGAATTTCAGGTCCGATGAAATAGAAATTATTGGACGTAAATTTAATTGCTGAGTAACGCCTTTTAGATAGGAGAAAATGTCAATAAAATTACCAAAATAACAATACGCCTTCCAGATTTTCTTCATTCATTAACGT
>NC_051414.1:5350571-5351283 GCF_015228065.2 Penaeus monodon
ACAAGATTTTATTTAATATGATAATGGATATCCCACTCTCACACTCTTGCAGTGATTCTGTCTCCCCCTCTCTTTAGTCTTTATATTTTTCTTTTTTTCCTGAATATCTATGCATATCTCTGTATACGTATATCTTTGACAATGTCTCTATTGCTTGATTGTACATTTCTCCTATTTTGGTAGAGCTTGATCATTAAATGTGTCTGCAAGAGATAATTGAATAACAAATATCCAATGTTTCCAGGTTATCTGACTGATATATTGCTGTATATTATCAACAAGGGATGTATTGACAGAGGAGCATTTAGACTTTCCTGAAATATTGATGTGAAGCCTGTTTTGTGACAACCTTTAAATTTAGTTTGCATGTGTTTGCATATTATAGAATCATAGTAGTCCGTGCACGTTTTCAGAATTGCCATTCAATAACAGTCGGGAGTAATGAGGAAACTTGTAACTATTGACAACAACAGGCATTAAAAGGGAATAGCCCAGGGTACATTTAAGGTTGAAGTGTAAGCTCTGCATCAGCAGTTAGGATATGGAAATCTAATGCTCACAGTCAGGGTATGGGAGTCTAATACTCTAGAGGAGCAATTGAAGTTTCAACTATGATACGAAAGTTGTGAAACTTTCTGCCAACTGGGTAGCCTAGGGGTACCTACCAATATTTTGCCTGATCAAAGTCAGACATCACATTTAGAATTTAGAT
>NC_051414.1:5352241-5352589 GCF_015228065.2 Penaeus monodon
CCACCCACAAAAGTATATCATATCATAATGATAATATGGAAGAAAAAAGGCAAAAGGGGGTTTGATTAAGTAACCGTCTTAGGTAGCTCGGAACATTCACCAATACTCCCAACCTGTTTGTTCCGCCCCTTTGGGAAAGTTGCAGTGAGTTTTAAAAGGGGGGAAAGGGGGTTGTTGTCCGGAAGAAGCGAGGTACGTTCCTCTCTTGCCGTGTTTCTGTGCCGCTTGGCTTGTTCTCTGGTGCGTTTTTATTGCGTTTGTTGTGCTTGTTTGCTGTGTTTGTTGGGTTCTGTTTTTTGAGTATTTTTGGCTTTGCTTTGTTTTTGTTAGACGCGAAATTTTAAAAAG
>NC_051414.1:5352659-5353216 GCF_015228065.2 Penaeus monodon
ATTTTTTTTTTGTGTGTGTGTATCTGCTTGTTTATTTGGGTGATTTTCTGGCTCTTTGTTTTTTGTGTTTGTTTTTTTTTTTGTTTTTGTTTTGGCTGTGTTTATCTCTATATAACGTACCTTTTTTTTTGTGTTTGTTGTTTTTTCGGGTTTTGTATTTGGTTTTTTTTGTAATCATTTTTTTGTTTTTTGATATTTGTATTTTATTTTTTTTGATGTTGTTTCCATTGCAATTTTGATCATGATTTTTTGTATTTATGTGTTTCTTTGTTTTCTGTGTTCGTTTTTTTGTTTGTTTGTTTGAGTAATAGTCTGTATTTGTATTTCCATTTTCAGTTATATGTTCGTCTGTTAGTTGCGTTGTGTGTATTTTTCTATCTATTGTCTGATTGTCTTTACGTTCTTTGTGTGTTCCTAATTTTCATTTACATGTTTGTTCCTTGCATTTATGTCTTTGTTTGTGTTTGTTTCTGGTTTGCAATTGTCTTTGCTTAGGAGATGTCCATGATTTGTTTATATATGGATCTCCCTGTTTCTGGGAATATAATAAATGTGTC
>NC_051414.1:5353261-5353330 GCF_015228065.2 Penaeus monodon
TGACATTTCATTAGGAGGGTCTTTGTTTTATGTCCTTTTTGTTGTTTGAAGATATCTTTTCCTATGATG
>NC_051414.1:5353360-5353676 GCF_015228065.2 Penaeus monodon
TAGTAATGGGCACTGAATTTTATTATATGCATTTTTTTTTAATAAGCCCGTATTTCCCTTTCTGTTTAAGTGCATCTGTGCATCGGAAGTTCGCAGATACTGTTATTGCATCTCTCTTTATTTTCTTGTATTTGCATGTGCCTTTTTTATCTTTATATTCAATGTTTGCTTGCATGTTTCTCAAACTGTTTCGGTGTACGATGCGCACTTGTATCTTATACGTATTATTTATTTTTTATCTTGTCTCTCAATACTCATCAGTAATCCTTAGAATTATTCCTTATCATCTCATTCTATTCAATCAATATTCCTAAGA
>NC_051414.1:5353711-5353835 GCF_015228065.2 Penaeus monodon
TGAAAATGAAAATGTTTCCTGATTAACCTTGCGCAACATTAAAGGGAGAGAAATTTTCGCTTTACATGCAAGCCTGAGGGAAGTTACTCCTCGGACCCCGCTGCCTCCCTCTTTCGCCCGTTAA
>NC_051414.1:5354122-5354218 GCF_015228065.2 Penaeus monodon
GTGTGCTTTGTTCCTCCATTTTACTATTGGTTAACAAGATATCTGCTCGTCTAATCGATTCTCCGAATCGCCATTTTCGATTCCCTTTGTTTATTG
>NC_051414.1:5354265-5354461 GCF_015228065.2 Penaeus monodon
ATCTTAAACCTACATATTTACTTTTTATTTTATTTTCTACCTTTCCCCTTTCCCATCCATGTTCTCTGGTTACGTTTTCCTGATTTTTTTGGGTTTGTTTTCTATTGTGTGGTTACGTTTTTCTCACTGTGTGTAGCTAGAATTTCGCCCCTACTATATTCTGCGTGGAGTTTATTTCCGCATTTCCCCTCTCTGT
>NC_051414.1:5354671-5355065 GCF_015228065.2 Penaeus monodon
ACTTCTGGATTTTCTTCTTAGTCATGAAAGCCCTGACATTAGGTGGTAATTGAAATGCACGGTCTGGTTCTTGGTTGTGGTTGTGGAAGTGATAGGTAATCGTGTGAGGAGGCCTGCCGGGTTGCAGAGGCTTGAGGGATACCTGGAGAGCCACCTTGGAGGCTGAGGGGGCTTCGTCCAAGCTGGAACGTGGCTTGTGGAAGTGTCCGTAAAGGTCAGAAACCAGGTCGCAGGTCACGACGATAGCTGCATGGCAGTAGATTGGCCTGTACCGAATGGCGGTGAAGCCACGGTCACGCCACCGATGACTGGTCAACCTTTAGCAGGCTTGGTGTGATCTGCTGTTAATTGGAGGGCGTGAATAGCACGGGGGGGAGGTCTTGATCTATCTCAC
>NC_051414.1:5355218-5355438 GCF_015228065.2 Penaeus monodon
AGGACCTCGAGGGAATTAGCATTGATCCCGAGGGCAACGCCAAATACCCTGCCGAATGAAGAAGGAATGACCGAGCTGTGTTCTGTCGCCCTACTTGGAAGCTAAAGGGATTATGTCGTGAGAGAGATTAGATCAAATCAGAACAGGAGGAGAGAGGGAGGAGAAGAAAACGGTAGGGATATCAGGTAATGGATGGAGAGAAACCAGAGAATAAAGGACT
>NC_051414.1:5356145-5356217 GCF_015228065.2 Penaeus monodon
CATATGTATGTGTATATAAACATATTGTAAAGGTATTAAATAACATATTTACCATGATGTATAAATTAAACT
>NC_051414.1:5356803-5356867 GCF_015228065.2 Penaeus monodon
GAGCATAATTAGATAATGTAATCAATTCAAAGACGAAGTACACCATTTTAAACAAAAGATCCTT
>NC_051414.1:5357795-5358365 GCF_015228065.2 Penaeus monodon
ATTTTCTAAAATGTTTATGAAAGGACCTCCAGAAGGTTAAAATCATGATACAGAATTGCTATTTCAAATAATGTTTTATTTCATTTTTCGCTCACCTTTTCATAACTAGTCGTCCCATCTCTTTTCGAAATGGAAGGAACGTTTTATTTTTCAAATTGAAAAATGGTTTTTGAATTTGCCTCACTTCCATTTATTTATTGGATATATGAACACTGCTTTTTCTTCTGTTTTTTAGTACTCTGTGTTTGAGTTACTGTTATTTTTTCATTTCCCAACAAACTTTGTGTACACGCTTTTGCACTTTCGCTTTCGCTTCGATAAATGGCATATATAAATGTCATAAACGTATTTTGTGTTGAAATGTTCGCAAAGTGTCTAGGCTGGACGGCTGTGTGCCCCTGTATGTGAAGACTATAATGTCTCCCTTGCTTTAAACTAGTGTTCCTCAGCTTGTGTCTTGCGACTTGGAAATGTATTCGGATAGCCTTTTGCAGAATAATATGTCTTACCTTTTAATTGCTCTTTTTCATGTCTGAATGTAATATATGGTAGATGCAAATAAACTTTTAG
>NC_051414.1:5358400-5358586 GCF_015228065.2 Penaeus monodon
AGAAATGTGTGCGTGCTCTCATCTGCCCTCCTAAAATACATCAGTTTTGCAAATCCGGCTAGGCACATGTTCCCAATAATTGGGCAAGTGTTCTTATGTAGTAATTTACAGTAGTTTGTAAATTTTCAAGGGGACATAATGGCTATACATGTATATTATGATTATATGAATACATTATTGGTGTAA
>NC_051414.1:5358641-5359198 GCF_015228065.2 Penaeus monodon
AAAGGTTAATACTTTAGAAACATAAAGGGCAGGGACACTAGTTTTCTCTATTCTTTTACATTTCCTCCTTACTCACTCACCCTTTCATTTGTGATATTTTTCTTTTGTTCCTGTATGTCTATCTCAAACTCCCCCACCCCCTCCTTTATAGTGCCACGCCACGTAGATGCTTTTAACGCTAGCTGCAATCTTACCTAAAACACACTAACTTGTTCATTACATATGTACAGCGAATTAAATCCATGTACTGTACCTTAATTGCAAAAATTACTTATTGCGAATATGAACTTGATATCTAAATGGAATAACAACATAGAACATAGTTAAGAAGATAAACATGTGTATAATCAATAACTTGGTCTTAGCAAAGAATTGTATATTGGCTCACTTGATCGCCTCATGAATATGCAAGGATTGTAGCAGTGGTTGGGGAACAATGGTCAGGGAACATTACCGCAAATGGGTAGATTTATAAATTACGGAGTAATATATGCGGTATGCGTGACACATCAGTCAAAGTCTCCGTTTTCTTGAGTGTACACATACCCACACATACT
>NC_051414.1:5359567-5359718 GCF_015228065.2 Penaeus monodon
TACAGACCAGGAAAGCTGCCTAGTAAAATGCACGTTTTATATTGGTACATAATTGATATCATTAAATAAACTAGAATTATATTTTTGGAATGATAAAATGAATAAATAGAAACGATAAGACACTTCTCAACCTTTCACGTCCATTATAAAA
>NC_051414.1:5360489-5361123 GCF_015228065.2 Penaeus monodon
ATAAAATAATGCCTGTCTCGAGAAGAGCAGTTTCTAATTGAGTCATATGACCCTTTTTTCTTTCACAACATGACCTATCATGTTTGAGCCACACAAAATCAAAACTTCTCTATATTCCTTTTTAATTTTTTTAGGAGCAGCCCGATGCCGGCTGAGGGAGGGACCATTTCCTAGGGGTAGGGTGTAAGGGGTGAGTCGCGACGCTGGGCATGGGACGCTACACCCTTTCGCACCCTAAGCGAAAGGAGATCGTGATAACAAAGAAACACTTGTTAAAAGAGGAATTAAAAGGAGAAATTGAAAAAAGAGAACCAGAAGGAAGAAGAGATGGATAAACAAACCCGAAAGAAACGCAGAGACGTGCTGACCTAAATACGAAATAAGGCAATAGTCACGTAAAAGAAAAGAAAAGCGAAACGGGGAAAAAGAGTCAAGGTTTCAGCATGGGAGGGAGTTTACCAATTCAATTATAACTGTTGGCGCATCCGTCAGCGTCACGCCAGACCGGGTGTGAATGCCGTGGCTGACGACAGGTGCAAACAGCGATGCAGGTCGTTTTGGCTTCCGTTGATCGCTTTGGCCACGGACTCCATGCAGGTCATGGTGACCCACTTCAGGTCGACCCGGGTCAGGG
>NC_051414.1:5362062-5362409 GCF_015228065.2 Penaeus monodon
TCATAAACATGGCTAACATTTCCATAAAATTTGCAACAACAACACACTGCATTGTCTCGCTATTTCAGTGACTCTGTGAACTCGACAAACCGAAGGGAATTGCGTACATTTACTCTCTTATCTGAAATGAAATTTTCAATAGACCCGTCCTGATTTAAGAGTATGAAAAGCTTAGCGCGCCTGAAATACTAACATCATAAAAAATAAAATTCAAGTGCAGTGCTACATTACCACGTACATGGAACGAGGCAAGAAGGAAACTCAAAGGAGCCCCCAATTAGGCATAAATATGTTCCCTTCCTTTCGTATACTATAAAGTGTGATATGTCATGTTATCTTATCGAAGA
>NC_051414.1:5362658-5363948 GCF_015228065.2 Penaeus monodon
ATGGTTTGGAATATGAATGTGATTATCACAGTTTTTATATGTAACCCTATTTTTTCCGTAATATAGGGATATAATTACCCTAAACGTGGGAGCACTAATCTGCGAGTCAAGTGTCATTTGAACGGTTTCAGAAAGATTCTTCACTACTCTACTTTTTTTGTGACTCACATACTCACATTTTCCCCTGTTTATTATTGTTGTCGATGAAAAAGATGTATCTATAGTGAACTGGGTCAGTACTAAGGCACAAATTAGGCCCTGCTAGGAGTACTGTAAATGATCTCTTCATTAACGTTCTGCCTAAACACTAGCGGTAATACATTCTCATATCTGTATCTATTGTATTATTTATGACGTGGCTTATATTGAATACAGGTAATTGGAAGGGTGTAATTATCCTCTCCCTCATAACCTGTTTTTCTCACATTTGACTAATATTTTTTCGAAAGTAACAAAGGTTAGCGAAAGTTGTTTTCGTGTACTCAACCCACACTTTCGCCTTAGACTAGGATAGGCGTTTTCTGAGTTAGCACTGGATGCTGAAGACGAATGTAATAACCTTTTTTATTTCAGGTCAATTTTTGAAAGTCCCAGTAAAATATGATTTACAAAGTCGCGGAGAAAATGGCCTAACAAAAGTTTCAGGGTTGACACTTGAAAGGTACCATAAAATGTGAAAAGTCAATTATTGGATTTTTGTGGTTGTAGAATCTATTTTCGATATCAGTAATATTGTGATTGTGGCGTTCCAAAATCAGTACAAATACCATATATTCTGGCAATCCACCGCAGAACATGAAAAGCAAGTCGAAACAGTGACAGTGATGCAAATAAGATCTCACTACTTTTCCTGAATGTTAATAATAACAAAGATCTGAATTTATTCCTAAACTACCAAAAGGGCATCTTTTTAATAGGGCGGTTGACATATCTATGCTTTGTAAAGCTGAGGAAGAAACATAAATCATAAACTAAGGCCACCAAATCAGTTGCTGAGGAAGTATCCAGTTACTAGGTTTCCCAAAATATCTCTTCCCTCCCTGTGAAAAAACATTTCCCAGTGAGTAAAGGCTGATTATGATATATACAATAAACTTGAGAAACAATACCGCAATGCGAAGTACACGAAAAATACATGAAGGGGAAGTTCAGCCTAAAAGTCATAGATAATCTTTCTGATATAAGAACTAACGATAAGGCTAATCACAAAAAGCTAGAGAAATAATAATGGTATCCACATAAATAAGGAAGATGTGATTTTTTGCAAAGACAAATGTGGACATATACGAC
>NC_051414.1:5364130-5364917 GCF_015228065.2 Penaeus monodon
AAGTCCCCCGCCACGACCAGGCAGTTTACTTTAGGGAGACTAAGCAAATCCATAGCAGTCTCTGAAATTAAATAAAATGCGACCCATTATCATCCCGCAAAAAGATGACCTGAGCTACAATTACCTTTAATTGTTTTCTTGGGGTCCAAAATCTTCATCTTTTTAATAAACCTTGAAATCACACATCAGATACGAATAAATGGGTGAGAAAATAAGTTTTCGCTACTCAGAAAATGAAAGAAAACAAAAGCTAAAGAACCTCCTGAGCGTAACACAAATACCCGGACATCACAAAAGTTATCACAACAACTTCCCACACGAGACTGTCACTGTCTCTTACTTTTTTTTTACGTTTTTGCAAGAATACGGTAATGGGTCCACGATATCGACCTGGCTAGGTGACTCTGCAGCTGGACCACTGGATGCCTGGCCCCATAAAACCCTCAACTCTGTCAGAAACCCTAGAATTAAACAAAAAAGGTAAGCCCCATGTGACCCAGTGAAGTGGTTGTACCTAACAGCCTGTTTACGGAAAAAAATACAGACATTGTGTATGTCCCTAGCGAGGTCTTTCCAAGCCATGACCAGAGGGGCATTTTACAATCGCCATAATTATCTTCGTCATAATAAACAGTAATAAAAACGAAATGAGTTATGTAAAGCGATAACCAGTGCTGGACTCTATGTAACCATTATTAGAATTAAGCTGTAAGGGTTTATGCAGCAATACATTTAGATAGTAACTGAAACTTAAACGGTTAGATTGACGTCTGTAATCAATGCAGTC
>NC_051414.1:5365192-5365622 GCF_015228065.2 Penaeus monodon
TTGACATCTGAAGAACTTATCTGAATCTGAAGTATTATGTATCAAAATAATAGCGATCTTAATGACGAAGCTGATTATGAGATCATAATTAAACGTACAATTTTCATATTACATGAATTGGAAAAAAGAATAATAATTCGGTTTCCGACGATAAAAACAATAACACAGTAATTATCCCAACCGGCATTTTAAAGCGTTAACTCCATTTAACTCACTTTAATCCGTGCAATTAAGGTGCATTTTTGTGCAAGACTGTAAATAGAGATAAGAAGAAGGAGCCAGAAATAATTAGAGTCATTATTTTGTGATGAGCTTACGAAAGCATGGATAAGGAAAAGGGAGAATGCTCTTCTTTGTTTATCAATTGATTCTTTTCTGTTTCATCATGAGGACAATGCTTTTTTTTATATTTTTGGTAATTCTCGTTTTT
>NC_051414.1:5367841-5368123 GCF_015228065.2 Penaeus monodon
CTTCATATGGAAAAAATGCAGTAAAAATGACGCAGTGTATATTAACTGCGTTTACTTAGAACAGTATGAATTCATGGAATACAGTAGACTACTCTGATTTACATATGTATACTGCTTACATTGCAGACCACTGTTGAAAATCATAGCTCTTTTGTTTGCAATTCGGATCTACATATATTACATCAAGTTCTCATGCATAATCATGACAGAGTGTTTTGCTTCTTCTTGCTTATAATTGTTTCTCCAACCATGAAAAGATATGCATGCATACACAGACATAGT
>NC_051414.1:5368552-5368971 GCF_015228065.2 Penaeus monodon
CAAAATCTACACTTGGCCTTGTGGTGATCACGTGACTGCCACACAAAGGCGAAAGTTGAAAATTACAAGTGTATTTTTCAGGAGGAGGAAAAGGGATTAGATTTGCATTTGATGTCTGATAAATCAAAAGCTTTAATCCCCAAAACAATAAAAGAATTGGAAAATCTCGACTCCAGATCTCCTTTTACGTATTTCAAGAAATTGATATTATCCCGCTATTATCATCATCCAAAAAATACGTATTTGAAAGGTCAAAATCTTTATTTCATTGCGATACGAAAAGGATATTGAAAATGAAAAGGTAACACACATATTTATTTTCTTATGGATTCTTGACTAGTGAAAATTGGGATTAAAGAAATAAAGCAAAAGTTTAAAAGTGGAAAAGGGATTGTTTGCATAACATTAGTAATATCCAC
>NC_051414.1:5369073-5369353 GCF_015228065.2 Penaeus monodon
ACTTGTTTGCTTGCCGCTCGTACGAAAAAAATGGAATAAAAATGCAGTTTCCGCCAGTATAAATGTGGAAAGCAAATTACCTTCACTTCCCCAGAACTTCTGCCGTGAACACTACGCCATTTGCTCTCACAAACAGTTGATGGATAGATCTATCGACCTCGACACTCCTTTGATGTTTCCCTCCACCGTCACTCCCCCATTTGCCTACCTCCCCATTCTCGTGTCCCTACCCCTCCTCCCCCAATTTAAGCGTCATCCATTTCTTCCTCTCAGTCTAGGG
>NC_051414.1:5369485-5369554 GCF_015228065.2 Penaeus monodon
TCCCAGTCTAGATCGTCATTCCCCTCTCCTATTTATCAGACCTGCGTGTCTACGCACTATTTTTAGAAA
>NC_051414.1:5369609-5369786 GCF_015228065.2 Penaeus monodon
CAGACCGGAGAGAAGGAAGGAGAAAGAGGGAAGACTAAGAGGAGCATAATGGCTTGTGGATTGATTATTCCATCAGCCTGCTCAATGGACGAGAGAGAAAAATGCACGTCAAGGCCTGTGGTTACATTCCTTCACGTTGCAAGGCTGGTATGAAGGGGGTGGGAAGAGGGGGGCGTG
>NC_051414.1:5371346-5371908 GCF_015228065.2 Penaeus monodon
ATGGACTTGGGAGAAGGGAGAGGGTGAATAAAGTACACTTGGAGATGAATAGAACACAGGGAGATAAGGAACAGAGGAAGGAGAAGGGAAAGACGAAGAAACATGAAATGAATGGAGAGTCGTGAAAAGAAGAGAGAAGATAGTGGATAGTGAAAACAAAGTTAACTATACCGAGAAGGAAATGAGGGAAGGGAAAAGTATAGAAAAGTAAAGAGGGAAAAGAGAAAAGGAGGAAAAAATAATAATAAAAATAATAAAAAGGGGTATTCAAAAAAGCCAAAACGCTAATATCGGGTAAACTTCAGTCTGCGAATGATGAATGAACAAAAAAAAGAAAAGGAACAGGCAGGGAAATAATGAAGTGAGCAAAGATTTAGCGAAAACTCTGACTGTGAGATTACTGGAAATCAGCATTTGAGTGAACTTTCTATTTCCATCTATTTCAGCCAAGTGACCCCGAGTCCAAATCAATTTCAGTTGGAAAAAATTAAGTAGACAAAAAAAAGGCATATAGTACAGTCGATTTTTTATTCTTTTTTATCTGAAACAAAAACGAAAGGTA
>NC_051414.1:5371976-5372399 GCF_015228065.2 Penaeus monodon
ACGAATAGACAAAACTCAACAGAACTACAAAAGAAACGGAAAAATAACAGTGTCACCAATAATGAAAGCTTAGTGAACGACACGAGAATTCCGAATTCAGGTGAGGCCCTGGATGAGGGGGGCCATTACCGAATGCAAATAGAAGAAAAGTCAAGATGGGAATAAATATTGGAAGTCAGGCACGAGCATGAGAAGAGACCACTTTGAGTCGATTTTTCCCCTCATACTTATTAGAAACAATATTATGTTTCGTGGTTTTATTGCAAGTCTTGGGTTTGTTGCTGATAATGACAGCTTCGAGGGAAAAAAAAACACGAAACTGAACAGATTTTACAAAGTGTTAAATTAAAGTTAAAAGGGTTCAATTATCTGAAAAGAGAACTATTAACATTAATTATGTTTCTTTAATGTTCCTGATATTAA
>NC_051414.1:5374359-5374483 GCF_015228065.2 Penaeus monodon
TTAATCTCATGGGAAAAATCTAAATGGTCTTTGGCTTTTTATTTGAACTTTTTCTATCAACATACTGTCTTCATCAGTCATTCGCTGGACCCTTCCCTCCCTTGGGAATTCGCAGAAAGCGAAA
>NC_051414.1:5378046-5378251 GCF_015228065.2 Penaeus monodon
TTCCAGTTTTCAGTGGATAAATATGCCACTTCAAGCTGAGGGGGTTAATCGGATTAAAGGTTTGCAAATTGCTTCCTGGTGGAGAGGCAACAATAAATCAGGGATATTTGCATTGACTTTCAGGGTAAGGAGAACTTTTAAGAGCTGGTATGTACGGATTATGAATCAGTATTCGATGCTTCAGATGGGACTGTATATTAGACAG
>NC_051414.1:5378573-5379104 GCF_015228065.2 Penaeus monodon
ACACACAAAGCAAAAGGTCGGGACCGTCAGCAAAGTTTGGTTGATGCAATGGATCAGAAGTCTTATATCGCTATCTGGCATGCGACGGAGAAACTGCCGCATGCGACGCCTGGCCGCGCCTCCCTTTCGACAACACCGCTAACCCACGCAATATATTTTATGGGGAATCATAGTCTTGTTTCCTTGTCCGGCTGTTGTAGTGGGTTCGTGTTGTGGGAAAGAAATTCAGATGGGCGAGTTTGTAAATCTTCCACGATTGTTGGAAGGAATTTCGAGGAAGATATATAGCGTTGTTGAAAGTACCGGTCGATTCTTTTTTTTGGATATTGTAAATATATTTCCGTCGAACGATAACTATGTGGCATTATCAAAAAATGCAGAGAAACAACTTTCAATGCATACCCATTATGTGACAATACTGTTTTCTTTCTGTCCAGAAATAGAGCATGAATAAAATAAATTATGTTTTATCTGTACCCATCAAAGCTATATATGCGCTTTTCAAAATATTTCTTTCTCTTGGTTTCTGTG
>NC_051414.1:5379956-5380630 GCF_015228065.2 Penaeus monodon
ACTAGTAAGGAGTTATGCTGCGATAGTACATATAGACTTTTTCCCCCACGACACTCATCAAATTTGATAACATGATTGAGCCCTCGTTAGCGAGAGGCTATGAAATTGTTTATAATAGTTTATGACCTTGCCCAGTCCGTGACAGCACTGTGTTTCATGATAATATTTGCATGACATTGTGACATTTCTCCCCCCCCCCTTCCCCCTTCCTCCCCAGTCCTCTGCGAGTCCATAAAGATGATGTCGCAACTCAGGTCTTGCTTGATAACGATGGCAAAAGGCCATATCTCCCTTTGACCTTGATGCTTCGATATATGATGATGGCGTTGTTCTTTGTCGTGCTTTTGATCTGCGATCATTATTATTATCCTCTTTTTTTTCTTATTTAGGCTCCGGGTCACATCACGGATTGGTTTTAGTGTGTTGTTATTCTTATTCTCTCGTAAGATTTTACTTCTTCGTATCACGGTGCTTGTAATATCAATGCCTTTGTGTGAGGTTCTCTGTATCTCCATCACACAACCTCATCTATATTATTCTCGTGTATTGTATTCTTGTGCTCTAATGGCTCACATGAAGAGCTTGACTGCGCAACTCGCCCTTGCAATAAAGGAGAGGAGAGATGAAACAATACACTAGAGAGGGAAAAGAGAGAAAATGGAAATTGAGAGAGG
>NC_051414.1:5380711-5380889 GCF_015228065.2 Penaeus monodon
TGGCAGCCGAACAGAAGAAGAAGGAGCTGGAGGAACACAAGGTCACCGGACGTCGATCGGAATAAAATCTGGAAACGAAACCCGGACGTCCCAAGCCATCCATAACCGAAGACGATCGAACGCAGCTAACGGAACAGGAAATTGAGTCGTTTGGTCGTCAGAATATTACTCTGTATTG
>NC_051414.1:5381221-5381469 GCF_015228065.2 Penaeus monodon
TTATGTAGAAAAAAAGTGCTGATTGTTTTTCAAAACTTTTTTGTTTTGTCTTTTTATTTATACATTTGTTTAACTTTATCCATTACATCAACCTTCTTGTTTCTTTTAGTTCATTTCTCATTTTGCTACCTATTATAATACTTATTTTCTTTCTCGTATCTGAATACAGTAAAGCGAATTGAGAATATACGACTGGATGTCTTCGTTATCTATTGCATATATCTCAACACCCCATTACTATCATTCAT
>NC_051414.1:5381534-5381708 GCF_015228065.2 Penaeus monodon
CGAAGACTTTATGCAAAATAGCCGGGCTCAAAGGCTCAGCAAAACCTCCCCTTCTTTTGGCACCGAAAAATAAGCACGAACCAAAATGTTAAAACAACTTACCTCGTCTATAAAAATCTTCATCTGCCTCATTCCTCGGACACAAAATCCTCGTTTTCCTCATTCCGCTCAAAA
>NC_051414.1:5381885-5382062 GCF_015228065.2 Penaeus monodon
TCACCGATCCTGCACAAAACCCTAATTTTCCCCATTTCGCACAAAATCTCCGCCCAGTTCATCCCACCCCAAAGCTCTCATCCTTTACGTTCGTCTCAAAGCTTCGATAACAAGGCTAATAAAGCGGGGGATCTGGGGGCTGTAACTTTTTGAAAAGGTTAACTGACTTGTGTTTCG
>NC_051414.1:5382103-5382553 GCF_015228065.2 Penaeus monodon
CGGTCCGCGAGATTTCAGTGAGAAAGCAGTATAGCTTGTCCTTTACGATGAGAAAAGAGATACATGAAAGCAATGGAACATATATTTTCCTTTTTTTATCCTGAAGGTTAAATATTTTCGAAATCTGGTAAGAATAATATGTATCGATAGGGCATGAAAATAATATACATATAACAAAAAGAATAGAGAAAGGGAAGTCAAATAAATATTCGCTTGTGATGAAGCGAAGGAAGCACATTATCATAGACTTATTCAATATCTTTAATAGAATAACTATAGCAAGTATTTTTATGGCCGTTTATTTTACGGCTGAATAAATCTGAACAGATAACCAAAATAAATATGGAAGAGCGAATGAAGTAAACGAATTATAACAGGAAAATGATAATGCAAAATAAATTCCGGATATAATATGGAAAGGAAGTCAAGAAAATATTTTTGATGCGCATA
>NC_051414.1:5383132-5383368 GCF_015228065.2 Penaeus monodon
AGAGAGAGGGTCACAGAGAAATTCACGCACCCTCCGTCGCCCAACTTCCTTCTCTGAGTCGTGCAAAAGTTGTATACCGCACATTGCGAGTGTTGCAACCAAGGTGGTGCTTGCATGCCTGACTGAGCCTTTTCCTCCGCGAGTATAACAGCCTCTTGAGTAGGACGAGGATCACTGCTGAAATCCTGAACTTGAGAAGGGCGGAACGCGGGAGAATGAGGGATGAAAGGCAGGGT
>NC_051414.1:5386311-5386708 GCF_015228065.2 Penaeus monodon
ATGAAGATACAAGGTGTGGTAAAGAAAGGATCTGATCCTGCTATAGAAGAATCACGTGAGTGGGGGCGCAAAAGACGTATCGAACAGGAAGTTTGTGTAGTCATAGATCACTTAAGAGCGGCCCAAGCAAGAGTGAAGAGAAGTTCGTGCGCTCCTGATATAATAGGCACGCACTGTGTAGAGAAGGGGGGTGGCGGGATATGCTGTACAATGAATGGAAGCGAGAGCATGAAACGAATAATAAGAGAGAGAAAGAGAGAAATTGGGAGAGAAAGGGAGGGAAAGGGAGACATTGAGGTGTAAAGAGAAACAAAAAGAGAGTTAAATAAGTAGAAAAATCGAGAGAGTGAAAGAGAAAAGATGATGAAGAAAAACCTGATAGCGAGTGACATAGGCA
>NC_051414.1:5392508-5392681 GCF_015228065.2 Penaeus monodon
AAATGAGAAGACCATAACTTTTTTATACACACTACCTAAGAGATGCATCTGATGCCAACGAATGGGCAAACATCCCGGAAGAAGAGGCAGCTCATAATTCCCGTTGGGCTGACAGGGACAAACATCCTCTGGTATTTTACTGAAATTAATTTTGACGATGAATGATGGACATG
>NC_051414.1:5395731-5396266 GCF_015228065.2 Penaeus monodon
CTGTCTTTTTTTAACCCATCTCTATTTACTGCCCCCTTTTTCTCCATCTCTTAAAGCGTCAATTTTTAACACCCTCATTTTTCGCTATTACACTTCTAACGTTTTTATCGCTTTTCTCCGCAAGCCTTTTAATACGGAATAAGCAGTAGATGAAGACGCATACGAATAAAAACAAGATAAAAAGAAATTTAGCACAAAGACACACTGGAGAAAAAAAAACAATACGATTCTAAATGCGAGAGAAGCATAAAACACAAGAAGAGAAGGAGAAGAAAAAAATATAAAGCAATAAATACAAGGAGATGAAAACACACGGAGAGAAGACGCATCAACAACTCAATATGGACGAGTGACGCTCAGCGGTCTCCTCCCAGCCTTGAAGAAATGTTCGTACGGAGGCGAGGAATCACTGGCAAGATCTTATAGGCACAAGATTGCGATTTCACGGAGGCTGACACCCTCTTAAAAGAATTGGAGGCGACGTTATACGGCCTTTGCGACTGTCAGCTCTGATGTGATGCTGCTCGGGAATATA
>NC_051414.1:5399809-5399930 GCF_015228065.2 Penaeus monodon
CAGGCAAACCAACCCATGCCATTTTGCGTTCAATTTTATTGCTTTTTTAGAGCAAAATGTTTAATTGGGGAAAGGATATTGGAACTTTTTCTCTGCCTGCGCGACACCCCGAAGATGAGTG
>NC_051414.1:5400354-5400839 GCF_015228065.2 Penaeus monodon
TAATCTCAAGAAAGGAGAGGAGAGTGGAGAGAAATAGAAGAGAATAAAAGGAGATATACAACAGGATAAGAAGAAATGAATAATTTAGTGTAAACAAGACGACTCAGAAAAAGAGAAGGAAAAAGATGGAGTAAATAATGCAATAAGAGAGAAGACGAGGAAAAAAAAGACGAAAGGGGAAAAGGGGAAATAAATAGAATAAAAAAACAACATAAGTAGGATAAAAAGGGGAAAAAGCGATCGAAAAAAATATGGTTGGCATAATGAATCTTCACTAATTGTTTCGTCCGTCTGTGCATTGCTTCCACTCATCTCTCTATCTCTAATCCTACATTACTCTCCCCTCCCCCACCTTTCGAGCTCCTCCTCCATCCTCCCCTACCCTCTCATTCCGCGTTCGTTCATTTATGACTCTTTCCTTTGTCTCTTTCTTGTTTTTTCGTCTTGCTTTCTTCTGTTTGTGTTCTTGTCTGCTTGTTTTGTTT
>NC_051414.1:5401006-5401573 GCF_015228065.2 Penaeus monodon
ACGCCATTCGCCCAGCAAGAGTCTCTGCAGAGCATAAAGGCTTACCTTTCGCTCTTTCCGTTCTTCGCTCATCTTTTTACTGTACCTCAATACTTCCTCGACGATCTCTACATTCATCATGCACATCACTTTGCACTACTGCTTGCATTGCGCGTAAATCTCGGTGATAGATCTATCTCCGTCTACGCGAGAAGCTTCTCAATGATATCTCATTATCTCTAATAATAATGTTCATGACTTGCAAGTTGAATCTCTCCATCTCTTTTATTCTATACTGTCTCGTTGTCTGGAAACGATCTATTTAAAATAGGAATTGGGATTTAAATGTCAATCAGTATATTATAGTCAGTATGCATAACAAGCTAAACTTAACCATAGATCTAGAGACTCTGAATGAAAAACACAAAGTAAAGTCATATACATTTTGAAATCATGATATCTAATCAAAGTACTGATATCCGTAAGACATGATCTGTAACTATCTATTGTCGTTATCTTAATGGTCACTGAATGGTCTCACGAGTATATACTCATATCTCTTCTTTTCAGCTCTTCTGATCTATCATT
>NC_051414.1:5401687-5402191 GCF_015228065.2 Penaeus monodon
ACTTATCCTTCTATCAACATCTCCCTTTCTCTCTTTCTGCTACACCCAGTATTCGCCACCGAGGCAAGAGTCGTAGCATGGACAGAGCGATAAAAGGCTTACCACTATTTCGCTCTCTTCCGTTCCATTTCGCAATCATGTTTGTGCTACTGTACGCATAAATAACATTCCATGCGGACGAGAGTGGCGCACATTCAACATGCAACATCAACATTATGCACGAGTTGATTAGACATGATAAAAGTGGACAGTAGAATAAGAAATTAATAATCGTTCTATAACGGAATACTGTAATCAATGATGATACTCAATATAGTTATGATAATAATGAATTGTCAAATGACTGGCAAGGTTGGAAATTCTCAGAATTCATCTTTTATTTATATGATGCCTCGATGAGTTATGGAAGGAAGGAAAAAGATATATGTATAAAAAAGAGAATTGGGAATTAAAAAAAAAGGTCAAATAAGGTAATATGTATAAAGGAAGATATGGGGAATAAAA
>NC_051414.1:5402394-5402606 GCF_015228065.2 Penaeus monodon
GTCTACACGAGAGATGATGATACTCAATATAGTTCTGATAATATTGAATTGTCACATGACTTGCAATGTTGATGGAAATTCTCCGAATTGATATTTTATTTATATGATGCATCGAAGATAGATATATGTATTAAACAGAAAAGCGGGAATTAAAAAAAAGACAAATAAAGTAATATGCATAAAGGAAGATGTGGGGAATAAAAAAGAAAAGA
>NC_051414.1:5403531-5403596 GCF_015228065.2 Penaeus monodon
TCTACCTGCCTATCTCTATCTTTATCTCTATATCTGTATGTGTGTGCGTGTCACTCCCCTCTCTC
>NC_051414.1:5404412-5404601 GCF_015228065.2 Penaeus monodon
AGCTGTGAAAAGATTGCATCAAAAGGGGGGGGGCAGAGAATATACTCCTATCAGAGTTCTCAGCCATTCTCTCTCTCCTTTCTCTGCAATCTGATAATAATCATATTGTTCTCATTCATTAATTTATCATTCGTTTTATTTCTTGTAGTATACGTTCGCCACACTAATTCCCGTTACCTCTGTCTATGT
>NC_051414.1:5404778-5404866 GCF_015228065.2 Penaeus monodon
AACTCGTTAATTAGACGAACAGAAAAGAATCAAATGAAACTGTTGATAGAATCCATTTTCCGTGAAGGTTGCTCCCCCTCCCACCCCG
>NC_051414.1:5405561-5405628 GCF_015228065.2 Penaeus monodon
TCCAGTACAGATAACTTTCATTTCTGCATATATCATGTTCCTCTTTCTCTCTTCCTCACTCACTCAG
>NC_051414.1:5405970-5406555 GCF_015228065.2 Penaeus monodon
ACTGTTTGTTCTTAAATACCGAATTTTTTCTGAGATCCATTTTTTGGGGGATTCCGTTGACTTTATGCTTTGATAAGTATCTCATTCGAATAAATTAATTGCTATGCTAAATCCGTAAAATGCCCAAATAAGAAAAATATAATTTAATGAATAAATAGACGAACAAGCAAAATAAAAATGATTCTTCGGTCATTTAACAGAATGGATAATCCAAGTTATCTTTCCGTCAATGTACTTTCTGTAATGTTTTCCTTTTCCCCTTTTCATGTAATTTCAATCTTCTTAAACTACTTTTCCAGTTCATAAGTTCTAAATCATTATTATGAAACTTACTTTTTTCTTGTTCTATTGCCTTCTACTCCCTTTCTCTTATTCAATATCTCTTCCTCGCTTCCCTTTTCCCGGTTTATTCCTTATATTCCCGTATTCAATTAACCGCTTTTTCTTCTTATCTACTATCCATATCAAAATTTTCTTCACCCTTCTCCTTTTCCTATTCATTCCATTTATCTTCTTGGTGCCTCTTCCCCAATTCTCTCACCTCAATTTCTGAGCTAATCTATTTCTCTTCACATTCTACCTAGA
>NC_051414.1:5406714-5406881 GCF_015228065.2 Penaeus monodon
GTGTGTGTCCTCCCTACGTATAATTACTTATGAAACTTAGCTATAATATCCTGTGTAAGTTTTCCCGGATATCTATATGTTTTTATACGTCTTTGGTATTATGACATAATACTTCACCTTTTGGAATTTCGTTCTTTAATAAGGCCGCGATTCTCAAGTGCAATGTC
>NC_051414.1:5407241-5409105 GCF_015228065.2 Penaeus monodon
TCCATGCCAAGATCCCCCCTTCCAATATCCCATTCTCCTCATCTGTGGTCCTCTCACCTCTCATCATAGCCGTCTTTCTCACGCCTCACTTGCTCATTCAGATCCAGCCAGTAAGACCCGTCCGTTGATTATCCTTCCGTGGTCTTATCTAAAGCCTTTCTCGCCTCCAGCATCGGTTAAGAGGAGAGGAGATATCATGATCCGTGTGATATATTTGAGCAGGTATTGCCACCACCTGACTTCATTCCTCGGCTTCTCTAATGAATATTCTTGCCTTTTTGTTGTGTTTTAAATTTTATTCATTTGTTGTTTTTGGTTTCGTTGCGTTCTTGATATCTTTATAACCGTTGTACACGTATGTGCGATATTATGTATGAGATTTTTTTTTATATGCTGGTGATTTTACATTTTCCACTCCGTTTTCTTCATTTTATATCGCTCTTTATTTCTCATTTCTATTCTTATCTCTGATTTTATTACATTCACCGTTGCAATTCCTCATCTTCCAGTCACTGCTTCCACTCTCCATAATTCGGCTCCGATGGTTCTCTTTTTTAGTCTGCTCTTTGCCTTCCGTTCGCGTACGTCACCGAGACAGAACTTTATGGCCGCTTGTCCTCCCTGACGCCAATCACAGTTATAGACCCCGGGACAGAGGGAGTCTGTGGTTTCATATCAGACAAGGCTATAAGACAGTGAGTTTGTAGCGGTACCGATACATGTTCAGATACTGTCAATACTAGAATGGCCTTCCCTTATTACAAAATGTTTTTTTTTTCTTTTCTATCAACATATGTGACTCTTGGATATTACGACCGTCACCCAATTTGGCAAGAGTGCCTCTACATCGTTTTTATCACTATAGATAATACCAGAGCACTGTTGTACTATAATCCGTACCCGCGTCGACATCATCATTTTTCCAAACAGCAATATCGCCATCAGAGAGCTGAAATAGCAAGCAGTGATAGGTATCATACATCACAGAGTACCATGCCCAACTGCAGAGTGCCATAGAAACGCTCTGGGTATATTTCCTGTTGACATTAACTATACTACTTTTAAAATAACAGCTATCAACCCATATATAATGTACGACTTCATCAGCTATGCACAGTTTTCTCAGACGACAATCAACGTAAATGTAATAACAAGTATTGGAAAAAACTAAAGAGTTTAGGTAGAATACGTTTTGTGAGAAGGGGATCTGAATGAGTATTGGATACGTTTATGTTATGGTGCGTGACGCTTCTTTGTTTAAAATGACGCTTTGTCTTGGAGCCAAGTGTCTGGCTTCTTTTTGTTCAGGATGAGTAAATTTAGGCTGGATATTTTAGAAATTATATTCTTCCCCCTCAATACAGAGTTTAATTAAGCCTGCACTTTATAAATATTTTTTTTCTCCTTATCTAATATGTGTCCGGGTTTATATACGTTTTCTACTTAAGCGCCATCTACTATCAGACATGTTTTCACAGCACTCAAGGATAAGCAAAAAAACAAGTATTATTTCCCTTATATTTAGGAAAACCAACGCAGGTTCGCTTAACCGACCATACATACAGAGAATGATAATTTACATATCAATATTTAGGCATCCATCATCCGGTGCTGTAAGCAACCAATCAAAACAAACATTTAGGCTTTTTTGAAATTATAAACAGTATTTGACGTTTTGATTCGCTCTTCCGCCCTATTTCGCAACTGTGTTTGTGTTACCGAACGCATGCAAACGCGAGTGGGCTGCATTAAGTATGCAATGTCAACATTTATATATCGATAAAAAGATGGTCCCTGTAAGCGAGAAGTCAGTCGGATTCCGCCTCAATTCTAGTTACGGTATATTCCGGGTGAAAGATTTTAA
>NC_051414.1:5409873-5411085 GCF_015228065.2 Penaeus monodon
TGTAGATGGATGCATTATCGCTATGTGCATGTAAATAATAAATTAATTCACACAGGAAACCGATCCGAAACAAGCAGTTTCTTGTTATTTATTTTCTTTTTCATAACGTTTCATAACTCTATGTATACTTTGGAATGTTTGCGTATTCCTAATAACGTGAGGGAAGCGACTGGCCCACTTAATACGTATTTCTGAATATTACATTTCAGAGCGAGAAAACGAGGACCCACTGAAGATGCACGCGAGTTGTCAGCATTGGACAGGCGAGTAGTGATGTTCTCCAAGGGAAATTGGGTCTTATTTAAGGCCTTGAATGTAGTTAGAGCCTGGGAATGTGTTAATAATATTTTAAGGAAAATTTCCAGTATGTGTCTACTAACGCCGAGCTGTCAACAAGGCAGATATGTGTGTGAAGACCCTTGTGAGACTTGTTTGTTGTCAGCTGATCGGAGATGTAATTTTTCTTAAAGATTCCGTGATCTATGGCTGGAGAGACTCATTCTGTATTTGGGTAATGCCGTTTTGTTTTAGAAGATTAGCACTGGCGTACTCGAATGCCATAAGAATGATATCGAGGTGTTCATTGTGATGAGGAGCAGAGGCTGTCAAAGCTGTTGACACTCTTCCCCTGCCGTCAAAGCTGTTGACCCCCCCCCCCCACCTTATTTGTTACTAAATATATATTAATAACGAAAATTCTTATCCACATACCTACTACGGTAAAGAAATATTTACAGAACGTGTAATTTAATCGTGTGTAGATTTCTCCGAGCAGGAATTAAATGTTAATATTAAACGAGGCAAAAGATCACTTCGTGTCCACCATTAAATACATGGGTGGTTACGAAACGGGATAACAAATCACAACAAATTAGCAACATTAAACATGGAATTTATCATTTTGTGGTTATTCTGATTAATAATAAACACATTCTCAATTTCAGGTAATTGTTATGAAAAAAAATAATAACTATTAAGGGTTATGTTTCAAATTTTGGAAAGTTTGTATATATAAGTGTTGTGTAATAAAGACCCGAGAAAACGGAGCCAAGTCCTTAAGTGGTGTCTTTAGTATTTTGAAATTAGATTGTAAAGTAAGATATTATTACCTCTGACTAATAACACCATTGCCCAACCGAACCAAAGTTCCAAATGTTGTTAGTAAGACTGAACGTTGAATAATTATCTTAAATACTTGATTTTATAAATGTG
>NC_051414.1:5411255-5411407 GCF_015228065.2 Penaeus monodon
AAACAACCTATGCTGACTTCTTTGCATAATATACTAACATAAATTGGATTAGACATCCTGCTTACTAATGAAGGAAATAAGTATCTTGCTTACATATCCCATGATTACAAAGCTTTCTAGATTAATCACTTATTCAATCTTTTGCCCGTGAC
>NC_051414.1:5411661-5411865 GCF_015228065.2 Penaeus monodon
CACAAGAATAGATAACATCGGAACAACGGTAATTCTTTCATAAACAGCAAGTTGGGAGAGGTCAGTGCAGAGTCAGAGAAAACGCATATTTATCACGATAAACAAATTTTCTTGATCCAGATTGCTCCTACTGTGATGAGTAGGCTTATCAATCTCCTTATACCCTGATACCATCCACACATGTACTTCTCTACTCACATGCAC
>NC_051414.1:5412255-5412439 GCF_015228065.2 Penaeus monodon
TATGCATCAGCTAAAATGAAGTACAGAAACCCTCCACAACCCACGCCCAACATGCAGACACGCCCATCCATCTCAAGACCCTCAACACACGCACACACACACACACAAAGAAAGTTTTCTCTTACACACTAATACCCACATCCACGCAAAAACACACCCACAGACACCTACGCGAAAGGATCAT
>NC_051414.1:5412558-5413134 GCF_015228065.2 Penaeus monodon
CGGTGCCAGAGAAGGTCCGGCAGAGAGGCGGATGGAAGGCAAAGGCGGAGGAATGGGCAGGTGGACGTAAAATAGAAGTCCCTGTTTGTTGCCGCCGCTGATTTATTCATTGATTCGAGAGAGAGCGACGGCATTTTCTCTCGCTTCGCCCAAAGTGCTGTCACATCTTCGAAAATTGGAGGACTGTGTGTGTGTGTGTGAAATACTGTTGCTCTATTCGAAAGGTGTTGTCACTGGATCTGTAGTATTTGGATTATTATTGTTTGCGTGTCAGATGAAACGAGAAAATGATGGGTGAAAGGGGAAGTGGGAAGGGAGGGGATAAAGTAGAGGGAGGACGGAATAAACAATGGAAACGATTCGAAATCTCAACTTGCAGAAGCGATTTGCAATTTCAACTAAGCCTGCTACGTTTGGTATCAGTTTTAGATTAAAATATCGCCCGCGCAGTATTGGAGAATGAATATTGAAAATCAAGATTCATGCATGGCAGACTCCGTCAAACAGGAAAATGTATTTGGTAACTTCGACCGAAAAATAAAACGATTCCCATATGTGCATTTCTTAAACACTTCA
>NC_051414.1:5413648-5413756 GCF_015228065.2 Penaeus monodon
TCAAACAAATGACTTCGCCATTTGTCGGGCACTGCAGCTGCTTAAATGCATTTTTTATGGCTCCCAATCCAAGGAAGATCTAGACTGGTCCACACCCACTCGTGTGGG
>NC_051414.1:5414170-5414256 GCF_015228065.2 Penaeus monodon
CCTGAAATGCAAATACACACTGAAACAATTCTTTGTATTCGCTTGATTCGAAGTTATATTTTTTTCATAGAGTGGGGAATAACATC
>NC_051414.1:5414317-5414421 GCF_015228065.2 Penaeus monodon
GTCCACTTTTCCTTGTTTTACCTGAAATGCAAATGTACATTTAAGTTTTTTTTCCGATTCGCTCGATTCACTGTTATCCTTTTAAGACGTAATAAAATCTTTAC
>NC_051414.1:5414486-5415067 GCF_015228065.2 Penaeus monodon
TACTTTCATTCCTTTATTTTACATTTTAGAAATCTTGAAAATATCAAGATATGAAAATAAAGCTTCATGACAAACACCCCTGCCGTGAAAATATGTTTGTACGTTCACACCTGCTTTTATGTATAAATAAGTAGTATATCCTTGAATATCCTTGGACAGTCAGCACCATAAAAAATGTTTTATCCTTTAGAATTAGAAAGATATTTTTATTTTTTCGTTCTTTGTAATGCCTGTAATGCTTTCATCACCCCCCATCCATCACCCTCCTGAAAATACAAACATAATAATAAAAATGAATATAAATAAGGGAATGTTATCTCTTCGCCTCGGTGGAGTAATAAAAGGTGCAAAGAAACAAAGTCCTTTGATGTGCCTGAAGCGAGGACTTCTCTGTATCACATGACAAATTTCCTTTTTTCTTGGTCTTAGAGGTTGTGATGAGTGAAGATTGCGAAGAAGGGAGAGGGAAAGGGAAGGTAAAAAAAAAAAAAGTGGGAAGGGTATTGGGCTAGTTGGAGGTGAGTAGGGGGGTGGGGGGTCGGTAAAAGGAAGAGGACACCGGACGCTGAAGTGGTTATATA
>NC_051414.1:5415101-5415669 GCF_015228065.2 Penaeus monodon
GGAAGTGAAGGAAGACAATAAACTGAAGAGGCTGGAAATGATAAAAGACTGGAATGCAGAATGAAATAATTAGGAGGTCAAGAGGACTTTATTTTTATCATATAAGTGATGAGAAAGTTGTTGACAAACTATGAAACTTTAAATAAAAAAGAGTAAAATGAAACAAGAAAACCTCTTAAGTTGGACATGAAAGAAAAAATCCTGTGGATTATACAAACAATGAAAAGAAGAATGACCATAACTTCCTTTACGTAGACCCACTTACTCGAATAAATAATCATACAATAGAAAACCCTACGAACAAATGCATAATAATCAACACATATACACTCAATCAACATGCAACAAATCATATCCAACATATACATAGCAAAATGCAAAATACAAAAGGAAACAAAAGTCCAAGAAAATGGGACAAACAGAAGTCGTGTTTATAAGCCACAGCCGGGGTTTAATCTTCACACTGCTGGGCAATAAGCAGCAACGCACAGCAGATGTTCCCGATGGAGAAGGCAAAAACACACATTGAGTTCAGCTGAGCTTGGGTTGCAGTCCATGTCAAAAAATA
>NC_051414.1:5415958-5416543 GCF_015228065.2 Penaeus monodon
AGATAGCGCACATTACTTAACCAAAAAAACTAATAATTTGGCAGTTATACCTTCTGCTCCGCAATTTCATATGCAATTGATTCCACAAACATCGCAAAATAAAGGAAAACTGTAAACTGAAAACTGAAAACTGGGCCCTTCTTGCCAAAACCACCTTCTAGGGCCCTAAAACCACCACCATGGTACTCCACACTCCACACTTCTGGCCGACCTACATCTCCCTCCTTGAGCAAGCCACGTAAACTGATAGTCCCCCACCCCCATGTCTACACTCCGCCCGTATGATTATCACAACACCAGACCTCAAGGGAAGTCGACCTATATAAACGGAGACGCCCTCGACATCCTGTCTAACTCGCAACTACCTTCCTTGAAGTACAGTAAACCCAAAAGGTAAGACCTTTTACATTGCTCGCACAGTGACCATCTCCTCTGTCTTGTTGACGAAAACCGTTTTGAGCCAGTTTGTGGAAAGGCATATTAAACTTTTTAATTTACTTTATACTCTAGGAATACACGTTATTCACTCGGTTTTCTGTCGGCTAACATTTGCTAATGTATTAATTTTCTTGGTAGAACGTCGCT
>NC_051414.1:5416600-5417655 GCF_015228065.2 Penaeus monodon
CGATATAACAGCGTATAATGCTGTTGTTTGACAAATTTAAATTTAACAAGTAGTTTCATTCATCACGCTATAGTTAAATATATCAGTATATCAAAGTTGGATAAACTGCAATAGTTTAATTGGCGTGATGGGTTGGCTGTAGCTCAGTTAATACCATTCTAAACAACTCCTGGATTATCCTCTTCTTTGTTACCTGTTCAACTAGAATTGTACTTTGTGAGATCTCTAGATGTGTTCACATTGGTAAAAATATTAACCCCAGACATATGTCGACAAAATTAGCAAAGAAAAAAATGAGATTTAGTTACTATCCTTTGTCCATTGTAACAAAGTATTCTATAATATTTCCATATGCTTAATGAAAATATTTACGTATTCGAAATATTATGCTTGCGTTGCTCTAATTTTGTTGTTGGTATGAATCTATCTGATGCCTTAAAGTTACCAAAAAGATTTCATAAACCAGAAGGGAATAGTTATAATGTACGTCGAGATCTTTAAATACTGGGGAGATAAAACAAAATATCTCTTATATAGTACCCCTGTTATTGTCTGTCTGTTAAGCCTGTGTTGAGTTTTCTCGAATTATAAAGCTGGTCTATCATTTATTTTACTTTAAATGATAGAGGTTTTAAACCTTTAATAAAAATGCAATCATGTTGAGATTGCAGATTAGTAGAGCCACCTCATTACGATGCAAAGGCGAGTTTTAGAACTAACGAGACTGATGGATGGCCCTTGTTGTTGCAAGTTAATCTACAAATCAGCATTACGCGGTACTCCTAATCCCTGTAATAATTTCCTTCGGTCAGAGGGCCAGGTGCTCAGTCATACTCCGTCTCCTCACAGCTTGGGAACAGGCGGGTGAGTTTTGAAGGAGTTAGGGCATCCAACACCATATTCTTCCGCGTGTCCCTTCCTTTGTCACTGAAAGGGGGTTGGGCGAGTTTTATTTAACTTTTGCAAGCCTGAAGGTAATCATAGGATTCTTGAATGGTCGTCTCTCGTGGGGTGGTTTGGTTGGTTTTAGGTTTACAGGTGGGATTAAGGGGTAG
>NC_051414.1:5418212-5418565 GCF_015228065.2 Penaeus monodon
CTGAAGCCCACAACACACCGGCATCACCTATTATATAATATACGATACTACGTTTATTCGCGATTAAATCGCTTGACAGTATTGAACTAGCATTTTGCAACTGTGCAGCCATTTAACCCTGGCCAGGGAATGGCAGTTCCAGTTTCACCGACAGGACTACGACACACCACCAACTAAGCCCACAACACACGCCATTTCACCTGACTGATAGCTCACTACACACGCCCACAACACCCTGAGCCAAACGACACTACAAACCACATTTGCAACTGTGGGTGTGGATTTTATGTAAGGTAATGGTGTTCTAACCACAGCATACAATCACACAAAATCACTAAATATCACACAAAACA
>NC_051414.1:5419051-5419680 GCF_015228065.2 Penaeus monodon
CCTAAGCGAACGAGCGAGAGGGAAATGGAGAACGAAGAGGAAAAATGGGCGGGGCAAGCGGCGGCGAGCGAGCGGGACGCGATGGCGTTGCCGGTGGAAACGCTAATATTTTGAAGAGGAACAACAACTCTCCGAAGAGCTGAGCGCCGTTGGTTTTGTTGCCTTGAAGCGGAGGCGGCTTGACATTTGACCTATGACCGCAGCCTCTCCCATTGCAACTGTTGACTCTCCGCTGCCCCGTTCCCGATCGCGGGTAATTGCTGTGGTCGTGATTATTGCAACGCTCCGTGCATCATAGGAGGGAGACTTCTTCGTATGATGTCCTTGGTTTCGTGATTGCATGCGCGGTCCATTTCCGAGGTATCGAATATCTTCCCTTTCCCTGTTCTTATTGCAAAGAGGCCCTTCTTGCTTTTCCTTTTAACTTATTCATATATTGCAGCAAGCAATTTTCCGTAACGATTGAAAATGACAACCCAATTTGTCGAGTTGGAACTCAATACAGTTTTAAAACACAATCTGATTTATATGCAGAGCTCTGTAAACACGTGGCTGAAATCGAGTTTATGATAAACAATTGCACAATTCATTTGTACTCGGTAATAAGGTAAATCTACGATGAAGCCATA
>NC_051414.1:5420019-5420397 GCF_015228065.2 Penaeus monodon
TAGTAGTGACCTACTAGGGCTATATTCCTAAAACCCGGCTTCTACTAATTATTTTCCGTGCTGTCGGTCCGATTCATGTGCAGTATATCGAGGGTGAGCTAATAACACGAGGAATGATGTGCATCTATTAAGCACAATTTCACTAACAATCAAGTTTGAGTTGTTGCTCGAGATTGGAAGCCACGCCCTCCCTCGTTGCTCGGGGCCCAATTCACAAAGTTTGATGAATGCTGACATATAACAAGGAGAAAGGGTGGGAGAGAGTTAGAGCAAGGGAGGTAGTAAAAAAGGAGACTAGGAGACGGGAAAAACAAGAGAAAAGGAGGAACAGAACGTAAAGGTAGAAAGAGGGGGGGGGATAAAGAAAAGAGGGCAAGG
>NC_051414.1:5420776-5420976 GCF_015228065.2 Penaeus monodon
AATCCTTCCCAGACGCTTTCGTTCCAAATACCATTTCTCAAGAACAATTTACATGTTAAATCTCAAACACTAAATCAACCAATTAGTCAGTCAGTCAAAACAACCACAGTATGTTATTACCTCCTTAGTTGTGTTTTTCTCGCCTTGTTTAGGTGACGAGGTGACTGTCAGGTGTTATGCTCTCGCAGGAAGAATTTCTA
>NC_051414.1:5421629-5421872 GCF_015228065.2 Penaeus monodon
CGAAGATAACAGAAGGCATTCAAATTGTTGATACATTCTTAACAATTTGAATGAGTTGCCCGTTAGCTATTTATGCACAAAACTGAAAGAGAGGAGAAGGAAAAAATACTGGTAATTGGTAAATACAGAGGAATTATGAGAATATATGCAATTGGAGGAGGAAGACTGACAAGATAATGAAACGAAAACGTAGGAATGAAACTGAAGGAAATAATATTAATGATGATAATAATGTTTATGATT
>NC_051414.1:5422062-5422243 GCF_015228065.2 Penaeus monodon
TATTATTACAACAGTAATGAATGGATATATAAATCGATAAAAACGGAGAATTATAAAGATGATGGAAAGAGACATAGGCCATGGAACATTAAGGAAAACGAAAGATTTTTAAACCATTGTGTAACCGAATCGAGAATTTTGACATATCGTCCCATCGATCTCCGTTTATTATCGTCAAGGG
>NC_051414.1:5422506-5422612 GCF_015228065.2 Penaeus monodon
TCCTGGTATCAACTGGTCTACTGAGGAATAAATCAATTCTGTTTCCGAGAACCGCCTTTCAAACAATCACGACTCCATTTTTGTTATTTTTAGTGATTGTGTCTGT
>NC_051414.1:5423599-5423869 GCF_015228065.2 Penaeus monodon
ATCATAATAACAGGAACGCAAACAGCGGTGAAATAAGAAAACCTGGAACGAAGCGTATCGAAGCAGCGTTCCGAATAACTCCCTGAAAAGCTCATTCACGTAACTTTCTCGCCTCCGTTGCTCTTTTCATTACTGAGCTCTCGGGTTTGACTTTTCTTGGAATGTGCTTAAATATGAGTGTTCTTGTATATTCCATCTATTTAAAGTTGTTTTTATCGATTATAGAATTATGTGTTGGTTTGTTTTATTGTATTATTTCTGTTTTGAAAT
>NC_051414.1:5424173-5424293 GCF_015228065.2 Penaeus monodon
TTACCAAACGTATTAATCTTTTTAATCGAAAGACATTCTTGCAATTCTTGTGTTTTTTCAGTAAGAAAAAATATAATGGAAATATCACATATTCCAATGTTAGAATCTGATGTGAAAAGG
>NC_051414.1:5424377-5424588 GCF_015228065.2 Penaeus monodon
CATTTCCATCTACTATTGTCTTTCCAAAAGGTTATTGGGATTTCGGCATCATCAAATGTGTAATCCAAATAGAACTAAATTAGTTTTGCTTTTGAAAAACAAGACTAAAAAACAAATGTACATATGTCCGTTCAAACCTATTGTGTCCAAAAATAAGATAAATAGGTTTTTGATAATCAGGAGGGTGCTATGTGTACTTCCGGTTGCGTGC
>NC_051414.1:5424688-5424952 GCF_015228065.2 Penaeus monodon
CACGTGCACTACGCATGCAAACAAATACGCCTATATGATTTTGGAGAGATACACACATAAACACACACGATCTCTGTGTTGGAACACCAATCTGTTCACAATCTCGTATTCGAATACGATTGTTCGGAAAATGTATCATCGGGATCCGGACGCTTTCCAGTAACCGTACAAAAACAAGGGCCCAGGTAAATTAAAGCAAAAGATTATGTGTTCAGTCTGTTTCCATTTTTCCTTCAGAAAACACCCCAGGCCCCCAGTTCTTCC
>NC_051414.1:5425079-5425170 GCF_015228065.2 Penaeus monodon
TTCATTCATAATTTGTACTGTTTGAAAAAATGCAGCATAGCTTCAGTAAAGAAGAAGAAAAAAAACAGTGACAACCAGTTGTTATATACAT
>NC_051414.1:5425550-5425864 GCF_015228065.2 Penaeus monodon
GCGCGCGCGCTGTGTGTGTGTGTTTATACATATTCATATGTATGTCGAGATCGATTAATAAATAGGTCACAACTGTTAGGATGTGTTGCCAAGAGGAAGTGCCAGCCCCAACGAATGAAATCAATCACCTAAGATCTATATAAATAACCAGGTTAAGTAATCAGTTTCATTGTTAGAAAGGGAGAGGAAGCCCCAAGAGTGAGCACTGTTTGTCACTGTACTCCTTCTTCCATCAAGATCGACACCCCTACCACGCAGTGATGGGCACTAAAGATCTTCTTTAATTGACGTAGTGAGGGTTATTAGGAAAGATG
>NC_051414.1:5425893-5426401 GCF_015228065.2 Penaeus monodon
TGTCACTAAATGAATGAGATTGGGCACCGACTCTCCCAACCCACACAGGTTTGGGATATCGTCGTGAATAGGCCTTGTTTTAGCTCCCTAGCACATTGGTCATAGGAAAGAGATTTCTGGTGTATGGACACCGTACCGGAATCAACCGAGGGGTTACGTAATATGCAAAAGAGAAAAGCGATGAACATAGAAAGGGGTGATAGATAGTTTTATGGACCAAGGATAGGGCGTGGCCTGAGAATCTAGCAAATTTATTCCAGTGATATTTTTTTAGGGTCATGGGCAATTAAATTCACTTAGATTATCTTTATTGCAACTGAATTAATCAAAATGGCTTAGAGAATAGTGATGACAGAAAACGAAGTGTTATTAGGGGATAACCTTAATCAGGTCTCGCTCGATTTTTTATACTGTATTTCTGTGATTACCATTAATTTTTTTTATAATAAATTAAAAAATAGAGAAAAGGCAGAGTTACCCATAGAATTTAAATGAGTGAGTGAATGGA
>NC_051414.1:5426516-5426794 GCF_015228065.2 Penaeus monodon
GAATGAAAAATCAAACCACCCAACGACCTTTACGAGATCACAAAATCAGACAATCCTACATTGATATCTTAATATTTCATTCAACTTGAAGCTTCTCTCGGGGATTCCTGTAAATCCTATAATCCCGGTTGGTTTCGGCAATATTGATGATATATTATTTTGGAATTTATCTTACAAGCTTTCCAGGTACCGTTGGAGGACAGTGGCGACAATGATTTAGGAAGAAAATCATATTTTTCTATATATTTTGAAAAATATGATTATTACTAAATTATACC
>NC_051414.1:5427568-5427648 GCF_015228065.2 Penaeus monodon
CATTAGCTCCAACAGGGCGAAGAACTCCAAAGGGGACAAAAGCCATCGCAACGTGCCACCTCTTCAACCCTTTCTCGGCC
>NC_051414.1:5427901-5428366 GCF_015228065.2 Penaeus monodon
AAATACCCTTTTCCATCTTTTGCCCTGCCACGAGGCCCCAAGATCATTACAATGAAAACTGTCATATTTTTATATAGGAAAATGAGATAATTACTAAGATAGAAAATCGAAGACTTGATTCACATTTTTATTATCAAAGAGTAATAAAGTGATAATCAATGATTAGACAGTATGCATTCTTTTCTTTTTATTATGATTAGGGATATCGCAAATAATGTAATGTGAAAGTAACAGTAAATACAAAGCAATTTTCGTAATAACTGTAATGACTACAAAATTGAATAACAGAATAATGGTTTTTGTAGGCAATGATATCATAATGATACGAAGAGTGATAACGATCATGTTTGTGATAATACCACTGGTCAGTTGCAGTGTTGAAAATTAGGAGTGATGCAATAATCTGTAACAATTATAATTCAATTAGAAATCCAAAAACACCAAAGCCGTTTGCGGTAAATAACA
>NC_051414.1:5428403-5428552 GCF_015228065.2 Penaeus monodon
CTCGTGAAAAGGGGGGGGGGGTTAATAGTAATATCAAAATCATGTAATAACTTTTCAGAATTGCTGTTGCTTTGCAATCACCTCATCCAGCACCCACACAGAGACAGAACAAAATAAGGACACATCTTTATAAACAGAATCGAACGTAA
>NC_051414.1:5428640-5428824 GCF_015228065.2 Penaeus monodon
GCGGCCGGTCCGGACCCAGGGCAGCCAAATACCTTCACTTAATTGTTGCGAGAAGATGAATCCGTCGCCATAGCAATTATCTCAGCCCCGCCCTGTGCTCTTGCGTCGGTAATGTGCAAATTGCATGACCCTGCTCTGCTTATTTTCTCCCTTTCCCTTTCTGTACCCCCTTATCTGCCCGTTT
>NC_051414.1:5429745-5430907 GCF_015228065.2 Penaeus monodon
TTTCTTCTCCACTAGCAATAGGGGTGAAGACCAGTCGCTAGAGGAATTCTTTGCAGCCTGAAGTCAGTCTGGAGCCAAAGGTCGACACCGGGCATGAAGCGGCGCTCCGGTGGTGGCAATGTCTTAGGTTTGCCGTGGTTGGAGTGGTTGGCAGATGATGGAAAATTCCTGTAGGAAAGCTTGATACTGGGACTTACGAGCATATGCAGAGTAAAGTAAATAGAGTAGACTTACTTGTTGTAAAAAGCACATGTCTGTTTCCACGTGACTAAGGGCATGGCTGTTCGGATCAATAACGAATTCATGGAGCCTGTTGAAATCCATTCCTAGGATGGGTTGGTAGACGTCTGCTGCGCGGAAGTCGCCCTCGAAACGTTCTGCAGAACCTAGGATGAGGTTGAGTGTGCACATGCCATACCACTTGATGCAGGGCCGGTTGGAAAAACTCACTCAACAGGGTATATATGTCTGCCGTCTGGGAGCGCGGGAAGCGGCTAACATAAGCTCCGACTTCTGCGAGAAAGATGAGGCTGCATTCGCGGACGTACACCAAACGCCGCGCTAGTGTAAGACATTGAACCGCTGCGTCATTGCCTTCTGTGCGGGGAGTTTTTCAGTTTGGAACTGGGTGGTGCGCGCCGTGATGCTGCCGAAACGGTAGTGGTAGAGGCATAGCAATATAACATAACAATTGTACCTAACCTAACTGTGACCTGATTTACGTGTCTAACCTAACAGCCTCCATTTCACAGAGACAATTTTTTTTTTTACATTCTCAGCAGTACCCGTTATTCTGTAATCATAATGATGAGTGCTGTTATTACAGTCATTATCATTAGTCTTACCACCATAACATAGCGCATGAAATATCATCACATGCAGTGTGATTTTGACATGATATCCCAATGAACTTAACAGAACTTAAACAATATACGTTAAAATCAATAGGTACCGGGATTCCACAGAAGGCAAACGGTCCGACACTTTTCCGTTTTATCCCCACAGCCTCTGGACGCCGTCATTTTTTAAAAGCGACAGCAAAAAAATATTTCTTATTCATCTCGACTGGCCCGCCCGCCATCAATCAGTGAGGGAACATGCCTAGCCAGCGCCCCTTGAGTCAGGGAAAGTGTTCCAGGGTTTAGAGATGTGCGCGAGTGCG
>NC_051414.1:5431986-5432454 GCF_015228065.2 Penaeus monodon
GAGTTCATCTGCGTACAAAGTTCATGCCACAACTCTCTCCTGTTATCCGTATAAAGCACTGTGAGCATTTCTGAATCTCCCTTGTGTTAAAAGCGAATACGTCGTTTCCTCATACAAATATTCCTTCTCGGTATATAACGCAAGCAGAGAGTCCTCCAGGGAAATCGCCTACAATCTCAACTGACGAGATATATAATCCTCGTCTTATACAATGGAGAATATCCTTTGTTTACAGAATCACTACATACGAAGAGTCCTCGAAAACAAGTGATCATCCTCTTCAATTGACGAGAAATTAATTTGGATTATGGAACTCATGTCGTGATTTTATAGACCGTGGATTCGAATCATCAGTAGTCGATGGATTATCAAGATATCATTGCACCCAAATCGTGATTAACAGCATTTTAATATTATACACGGGGTGATATCTTTGATGAATATGTGTGCATGTTTGCGTGCAAAAGG
>NC_051414.1:5432897-5433041 GCF_015228065.2 Penaeus monodon
CTTCACACAACAATTTGTGTGTTTTTCTACCGCTAGAACACGTACATCTGCTGAAAAAGTCTTTAGTTCTGACCCACTCTTAAAAGATACAAGTCAATGCATAACAGCAACATTTACAGCTATATTATGCATATATTAGATGAA
>NC_051414.1:5433301-5433496 GCF_015228065.2 Penaeus monodon
AAGCATGTATTAGATGAACTGCTTGAAAAATGTTCTTTCGTTAAAATGAATGTCATTGTCTGTCTATCATTATAACCTGCTTATTTTTTTCTTATATATATATATTTTTTTTTTTACCCAAATATCCAAAGAAATAACCATCTATCATATTTTCCAAAAATGTGTTTCTTGCGTGCCCTAGACCACAGAGTTGAC
>NC_051414.1:5433516-5433736 GCF_015228065.2 Penaeus monodon
TGCCTCTGTTTCTAAAAGCATGTCCGTTAGTCTGTTTATCAAAAAGCTTGGATTCAGAAAACCGAAATGGAAATCAACTCTGGATCTTTTTCGGACGATCTGGGACCTTCCTGGTAAAGTTTTTCAACTGCGTGCGGGACGTCACGCGAAGGCGTAATTTTTAAAAATTTGGTGGATATTTTTCTAGCAGAATGATTGGTGAACAACACTGAAACAAGTT
>NC_051414.1:5433858-5434087 GCF_015228065.2 Penaeus monodon
CCTTTTGCACGCAAACATAAAAAGAACAACCGAGAACAACCAAGTCTGTCTTTTCTGCCTCTTCTATGTCGAAAAAGCGAAAAATAGTAAAGAACGAACTTTAGTAAAATAAGCGGATTCAAATGAGAATATCCGAAAATAAAAGAATTTTAAGAGGCGCAGCTATGGTCATATTACTGTCATTAAAAAAAAAACTATGCTGCTGTATTTGTTACCGCTTAGTTCAGTA
>NC_051414.1:5434267-5436215 GCF_015228065.2 Penaeus monodon
GATTATAACTAGGAGAGTTTAATGAATATATAGTTTAGTCTGTGATTATTAAGCAAATCATCTGAAGCTGGCTGTAGGAGAAATGCAAGTCATCAAGGACTGAGACAGAAGATGAAGGATATAATACGAAGGCGGAAAGAATATTTTTCAGACCTAATGAATACGAAATATACCCAAGAGGAAGCGGAGGAAGTGCCACTAGGTGAAGGTCCTATGCAAAAATCAGTATAAGGGAAGTAGAGAAGGCTTTAATGAAAGATAAAGTAGAAAAAGGTTCAGAAGTAACAATAGAAATGTTGAAGACTTGGAAAGCTCTTGGGGCAGAATAGGTATACTCATTCCTGGAAAAGATATGGAATACGAATGAAGTGCCCAGTGATTGGAGAATAAGTGAGAGGATAAAAATGTACAGACAGGAGGCTTTCTGAGTTGTGAAAATTGTATTTACATTAGATTATAAGAACATGTTTTTTTTTCTTAATAAGGAAAGGGTGTTTGAGTTGAGCACTGTGGATGCAATATCCATTACAAGGCAAACGTTAGCTATATGTCTAGAAATATCTATCGGTGCTTTGTGGATTTGGAAAAGGCATACGACAAGAATGGTATATGCATGTCTCAGAAAGAGAGATCTTTAAGAAAAGATGGTTAGATTAATTGGGTAATGTAAGACGAGAGCAGAACAAGGACCATGAAAAGTATGGAAAAACAGAATCCATTTTCAGCTGAAGTTGGACTCCATGAAGGATTGCCCACTGCTATTCGTTGTCGTGTTGGTCAATGTAACAATGGAGGTAAGGGAAGATGATGGAAGTTTCTCTTTACTAACTACCTAAGCATTATAGAGGATACGGAAGTCACAACAGAGCTATTTAGCATGGAGAGGGCGTTTAGAATGAAAGGATTGAAGGTAAATACTGGAGAGATAGAGGTAGCAGCAAAGCGGGGTAAGCAGTAAACATCATATCAGGAGAAAACAGACGAGTGAATCCAGATATTTCATGCCAATGCTACCAGAAGAAGAAAAGGCCGATAAGGCAGTAAAATGAACAATAAAAAAAGTTAAGAAAATGGAGTGAAATGATTGGAATAATTTTAGACAAGAAAATTCCACTAAGAGCAAAAGACTTTTGTATGGATTATAAAACTGGTCCTTGAAGTGAAAGGATAAATCATGTTAGAGAGAACAGATATGACGACGGTAAAGTGGATTGTCAGCATCACACTGATAGAAATAAAAGGGAATGCTAAGGGGATAAACGAAGAGGAGCCAGCAAAAAAAGCAATAGCAATGCCAGTGAGTGGAAGGTCGAGGGTAGGAAAACAACGGAAAAGGTGGCGGAATATTATGAGCCACGATATCTACGGAAATTAATTCGATTGACAGAAAAAAAAAGTAAATTTAAAAGGAAATTCGAGCGGGCGACCCTACGACACAGTAGGATTGAGGTCGAAGAGAGAAGATTATAAAGCAAACGCCCGAGGGACGGTATCCTGATGTTGTCAGGTTTCTTTGAAAACAGAATTTGATGGGTAGACTCTTCTATGGAAGGATATTAGTCATAAATTTGAATTCACTGTTAAAAAGAGTGATTGCAGTAGACGTTGAATGCGATATTGATCTGGATATAATCAATAAGCATGAGTTGCAGACGCAGAATCCCTAAACCAGAGAGATTGCTTCTGGCCAACATCCGTTTTCTTTAGTAATCAATATGTCAGGAACTGAGATCGTTGATTTGTCATACACGATGTCAACGTGTTAGAAGCTGTGTTTTCTCTTATGCTATTGTGAAGGAACCCTTGTTAACAACATTTCAAAATACCGATAATATAGGTATCCAATAATAATAATCAGTGTGTCAGTGTTAGCTTTTATTGTTTAACGTTGATGATTATAGCGATGTTTTTGAGGAACTTGATAAAGTGTCTCCAATTATATGTCTGC
>NC_051414.1:5436268-5436908 GCF_015228065.2 Penaeus monodon
ATCTTATCCTTATAGTTATATGATGATTACAAAGTTCCATTTACAGTAACAGCTAAAATGACTATGCGAAAAAAGTAATTGTTAATAATTTCAGTAACAAATTTAGTAACATTCCTATGAACACAATTTTTCATGTTAGTAATCAAGTTACTTTAGATAAAACTTTCAAAGTAATTATTTCTAATAGGTAAATATTATTCTCATCAATTCTTCTTCATTTGCTTTGTTGAATATTGCGTTAATAATAATTAGATTTCCCTTCACGGCTAAAGTTATTATTGACTTCGTGTTGCTCTGTTTATATGAAGTATGGAGCATGTTTTTTTATATGGAAATAATGGTCATTATAAAAGAAATTTAAATATAAACTTATATTCATAATCAATTGTGTTAAGCGGATGGAAGTTTTTATAGAGCAATAATTCCATGTTAACAACAGGTCAAACATGGCTTTAGATAAAAAAGATTTGCATAGATCTTTTTTAATAGTTTAATGGAATGAAGAATATGCATCCTGCTAAATTTACGACCAATACGGTATGCGATAATCATGCCATATTTATTGCATACGAGCACCATGAACTTAATGTCCTTCCCTGAATTTTATTCTTATAAACGATGATTGTGCAACAAAGCACTC
>NC_051414.1:5437375-5437439 GCF_015228065.2 Penaeus monodon
CCCAAAACGCTTTTGCTTGTTTTCTGTTTCCTTTTTTGGGGTTTTGGTGGGGATTATGTGCTGG
>NC_051414.1:5437493-5437576 GCF_015228065.2 Penaeus monodon
CATGTTTTAGAGAGCTTCCACACACACGTCTCAAAACGAATGTATACTTGTTTTTATTGCGTTTCTTCTTCTTCTTTTTGGTG
>NC_051414.1:5437804-5438084 GCF_015228065.2 Penaeus monodon
AGACCAGCGGCATCTAACTTCACGGCTCACAAGCTTTGCAGAGTCGAAGTATTTGCCCCGACGCAGCAGGCTTGAATGGACGCCGGTGACAGAAGCTCCTTTTCTGTTGGATAGGATTTTCATCCAATCAAAATCAAAGGCTGTAGACGGGCCCCGAGGCTCATCCGGGCTGCAAGGACGCGAAAGGTCACCAAACGTAATCCGTTTTGCATTCGACAATTTTTCCCTCTCTCGCAGGCTTTAGCAAGCTTCAACTAGGGACAAACGCACATGCATAGGA
>NC_051414.1:5438346-5438933 GCF_015228065.2 Penaeus monodon
ATATTTATTTTCCATTATACATTGATGAGGTACTCTTTTCTGCGACCTTGGTGTCTTACTGATCATTTTACATTATAAATTTTAATGCTGATAATTCTGAATTCTTTTATACTTGCAGAAATCGTCATGTTCCTTCCTGCGAGCAGCGATGTGTCTGCAACGTGTTAAATTCTATATTCGTCCTCTTCTATGTCTTGCTCTACTTACCATATTTCTCAAAAAGTCCTTTCGAACTCTTGTTCTTAAATATATCACGGTCATTGTAGACAGATCTCCCTTGTTAACTGTGTTGTCAGTTTCTCACAGATGTATAAATCAACATGCACTCCATTCACGTAACAGCAGTGCTAAATTTAGGCTCGGAATAAAGAAAATGGATACACCATGTAAATTCTTGCCAGGAAAAGGAAAAGAAAAAGACTTCTCGCGACCTTAAACCACACTTTTGTATCCTCAGGAAGTCTGCCCATCCCTATCATCCTTAAGACTGCCTCCGTCAACAAGTCGATCTCGTGTACCTTTCTGAAAGGGAGGTGATATAGCTCACGCAGCTTCCCCCGGGTGCGCGTGTGAGAAAGACATAACGA
>NC_051414.1:5439185-5440187 GCF_015228065.2 Penaeus monodon
ACCTGTATAATATAGAAACCTAGACACGGACATAGATAGACACGTTAATCGTTTATGTATATTTATTCATTTATCTAGAATGGATTTCCTTACATATTGCATGACACAACACATTACCACATTGAAAGAATAACAGTAAACGTACTAACTGAACGACCTTACATACACTTATTCATTTGATAACACGCAGTTCAAAAAAAAACTAATAGACCATGACCTCCCCAAGTAACTTAAAAGAAGGCAGAATATATGCCACTATACTGTATCTTAAAAAAGACAACTAGCACACGAATTTTCAAGCACAGATTGCCCTGGCGATGAATATTTTAATTGGTTGCCGGTTACGTACTTGCTTCCGGTTCACCACCAAAATCTAATCAACTGGTCGGATTAAACGAGACCTAAACAGTCCCTTCCCCCTGTTCATGTGTGTTTGTTTGTGTTCAGGTACACTCAGTGGGTACCCATGTAAGGTGAAACCACGCGATTAGAATTGCATTGAAGGGAACACAGCTAAATGGAAGTAAAAATAAATATCTGACTTCTTTACTTTTATTTTATCAGGCTGTCAATACTTCGATATATACATTTTTAAAAACTCAAACATCAACTAACAAAATTAGAGCATTTCGCTTAGCTACATTTCCTTAGCATAATATTATTAATGCAAAATAGCACGGGAGTACTGTAATGCAGAAACGAAAAGCTTGGTTTAATTTTGAGCTAAGACTTTGTGGACTAACATACGGGAACTCTAAGAACGTGATATTCAGAGTATTTTACCTGGACCAGATTATTTTGCAGGCCGCTGGAAATAGGAATTTGCAATTCCAATGATTCTTTAGTAGCCTACACTCTTTCTTTGCATTGTTATCGTGCGGATTTTGTAGAGTACAACCTGTGAATGGTTGGTTATTTTATGTTATTTTATGATTAGTGGTCGTGAGAAGAGTATTCCAGTGCCCATTCATTGATGTTGTGAAGTCTCTGACTGTGAGCGAG
>NC_051414.1:5440255-5440406 GCF_015228065.2 Penaeus monodon
TGCTTCTTCCCTTTCACAATTAAAAATGGGAAAAGGAAATCTGGGTATAAAAGGGGATAATTGAACAAAGATATAAACAATTCACGATCGTTCACTCAGTATATTGAAAATTCAGTAACACGTACATACACATTTTATAGACTCTTCCAGC
>NC_051414.1:5440429-5440690 GCF_015228065.2 Penaeus monodon
CTTTATAATCTAGTAAAGAACAACTTCCTTATGTGTCTGGACAACGTCAGATAATTTTATTTAGTTTTGTGTCTTGTCCCAAAACGGTCATAAAAAATAAAACCGTGATAAACAGTGGCTATTTTAGATATGATGAAACAAAAAATTAACATTAACATATATAAAAATCGCTTTAGGATGAAATAAAATGTGTAATATTTGTAATAATATCGTTAGACTCATTTATACCCTAAGTAGGGGGTTCTAACTTTGTGATATCAA
>NC_051414.1:5440854-5441310 GCF_015228065.2 Penaeus monodon
AGAGGTTCTTAGATAAATGAAATGGATTCGTCTCAAAATGCGTCATGATTGTTTATACATCAAATCATCTCTCAATACAGGAAGTCCCTGAAGAGACCATGATTTGTTATGAGTAATATCGTGTCTGAGTTCTTTCACTACATTTTTTTTTTTTTTTGGGGGGGGGGTTGAAAGCTTAAAGCGAGGAGGATGAATAGAAGTATATGAGGGATGGCTGTCGTGAAGTATTTACCTGGTTTATTACCGAAAGCTAATGTAATGCTCCATTTACAGCAGTAGCACACGTTTCCTAGCTTCACCATAATACCTCAACATTGTTTTCGTTTCTAATCAAATGTAACATGAAGCAGAACACAGTATATGAGAAGTTGATTCTACTACCTGACGCCTACCAATACAGTTTACACGGGTCTAGGCCAGTGGTTTTCAATCCGTAGCCCACATTTGGCATACTCA
>NC_051414.1:5441551-5442207 GCF_015228065.2 Penaeus monodon
ACGTGCGCGCGTGTGTGTGTGTAATGTATGCATGTATAAAATTTCTTTGTTCATATCCCTCTTTTCTATTTTCATATAACTCTCATTTTTTAAAGCATTTGTCTAGGTGCCTGAGGCCCCCAAGAGAACAGCTCGTGCTTCCGCTTTGACAACCACTAGGTTTGAAACGAATTGTCTTTAAATTTGTAATTTAATCTTTGTTAATTCTTTCTGTACTTACAATAATGTGTATTCCTTTTACGTTGATGGGGTTTTACTTTGTTTATCTGGAGCCTTTACGTATAAATAGTATATACAATACTATTTCGTATACGATGTTTATGGTATTAAAGGTTTTCATGCTAATCTTCATCCCTTTGGAAACAAACAGTATCATAAAAGCAGACAGTACCAATATATCCTATTGTAACATTAAAATGCCGATTCTTTAGCATTTCAATGTCTACTTAGAAGATAATGAAATGAGGTTATTCTTTTAAGAATTATAAAATATAAGCTCAGGATATTAATGGAATTACCGGAGAACAATGGTCATTTTTACACGTGCACTTAACACTTAAAACTGAAAATACAATGTATTATAAAGACATTTTTTGTGCGCACTAACAGTATGTATAGATTTACACATTGAAATATAAACAGTGCATATATGTGCG
>NC_051414.1:5442290-5443080 GCF_015228065.2 Penaeus monodon
CAGCACTTACAAAATAAAGGTAACTTCTTTTCTTAATATTTACTTATTCACAATCTAGATTTATAAATGGGTGAATTAATCCACATGGGTTAGTGACTTTTCCTTTTAGCGTGTAACCCCATTAATCCCATTATCTGTAACTCATTCCCGATTGCAAGCTATTGCGTCTTAGATATCTTGCATCAAACAATCTGCAAACATCGTCGGCGGGTGGCAATGATGAAATAGCTACTCAGGCACCGAGTAAAGCGTATTGAGACCCCAAATCGAAAGGTTATGATCACCTTTTGGCAATCTCTGTATTGAACAGACATGCGTGGTTTCCGGTGCATTTTCACTACCATGGTTTCAGTTAATTCAGCAAGTGAAATGCATACATTATCCAGGCTCTGAGGTAGAGTCAAATGTCGGAAAGAGATTAGAATTATGGGTACCACCTGATTGCTGCAGTAAACGGTCTTTTTTTTTCTCTATGTTATCCCTACTGTACCTTTTTATCAGCTTACGTCCAGGGCAGAGGTACTACCCAAACAAAGTAAATAATTGCTAGGTGAGTGGATGCCAGATGCACTTATGAGCAACAACAAAATGACAGGATTCTGAGAAAAGTGGAGTAATATATAAAGGTAATTGCCTTCCGTGTATTAATTAATACTTGTAGACAACACGGGGATATATATAGCAACCATATCAAAGCCTGATAGATGGCGAGGAGATGAAGCACGTGAGTTTTAGTTCACGAAGCAGCTACAGGAAGTGTTGCTTTCGCTCAACAGATGTCGTATAATCT
>NC_051414.1:5443964-5444187 GCF_015228065.2 Penaeus monodon
CACAAGTCCTTTCTACAAGTGGCCGTCTGTAATTTTGATTGACTAATGTAATTGATTCTCTGAATAATTGAATATGGCTTGTAATTACTAGGCTTTCATCAGTCAATCTTCTCAGCAGTCAGTTAGTTACGTTATTTTTTTTTATACTTCCTTCGTAAAGGAAAATTGTATAATGAGATACCGCACAAGATTTATTCTGCCCAAAAGTAGTATCTAGTATTAC
>NC_051414.1:5444290-5445326 GCF_015228065.2 Penaeus monodon
AACATCAGTATCATTTCTATACTTCATTTTGATTTATTTAGTAAATATAAATTCGGCGGGATACTCAGTTTCGTATCATAAATACTTGTTTCTGTAATATGCAACCTGGACTATTGGAATAAAGCTGAGGCATGCTAATAAAGGGATATGAAAAAAAACAATCTTTCTAGCTTAGCTAAAACTACGCCTATTTAGATTCCCCTCCCCCTTCTAAGATTCTGATTTGGAGAAAAAGTTTTTTCCTCTACCTTGCCCCGGTAAGCTTCTAGCTAATCTTTAAAGTTTTTAAAAAGACGTGGCTGATATATAACTTATGACCAACTCTATTCCCGTTCCCGAAATGCTCGTCCCAGCCAACACAACCAACCAGAATCTGTTTAATGCTCCATGAATGTCTCCAACTTCACCTTAGACCTAATTGAGGTGACTAAGGTGGGAAACCTGAATATCAGACCACAAGGTTGTGTTGCTAGTTGCCAAGGTATAGGCACGTCAGCCTGGGCTAGTTGCAAAGAACATCATCATCAGCCCCAAGTATGGATCAACACGTAGCGATGAGCAAACGGAAGATGCAAAGTTTACTCTTATAGGCCCTGCTATACTTCGCAACCATGTAAATTAATTTTATTGGTAGTCCCACATCCTCGGCGTTTCAAGTTTAACTCAGAACAAGGTGAATAAGACATGAGGGCAGTTATAATTTAGCAGTGCGGTTCCTGCTAAGGGGGTGGAGGTGGCTTGTTGCAAGAGGAGAACACATACGGAAAATTGTAAATTGTCCATGATGACATTTATGTCAGTCAGGCACGGATTTAGAATTTGACAAGTTTTCCACAAAAGATAGACTTGTGTAGCTCGGTTATTTCTTCATTCCAACTGTTATTTTTATATGTAACAAACCCTCGAATTTGGCAAACAATTTATGCTGCCATAAAAATGCGTCAAAAACGAATTTGTTAAATACGAATAATTAAACAATGTTTTTAAAAATTGGTTCCAGCAGAATAGTGCATTTTTTAAAAAGATTTCAGTCAGA
>NC_051414.1:5445344-5445531 GCF_015228065.2 Penaeus monodon
ACCTTGTAAGCTTCTTTCCCTTGCAATGCCTGCAGTCTTTTATTTTCACCTCCAGCGATATGCTCGCGAAAATATATTTTTTATTGGTATATGCAAGGTAGCAGTTGATTAAATTTGCCAAATGCATACTTATCTCAATAAATTGTTGTTATACATTCATGGTACAATGGATATGCGAATACATACA
>NC_051414.1:5445777-5446116 GCF_015228065.2 Penaeus monodon
CCCTCGATGAGAACCTTCATGCACACAGCTGACAATGACCTGACGCGCTTATTTTGTTCATTAAGCAAAAGTTTGGCCAAGCGGCAGGTGGCAACATGGACACCCGACGGTCAGCATCACAATGTTCACGAAAATTACATTATTCATTCACTTCACTGAAATAAAAAAAAACTACTCGTATTCAGAATATATTTTAATGAATACATGATGAATGGTAATTAAGGAAATCGTGCTCGAGGAATGACAAATTGAGTCCAAATAGTCAAAATAAGGTGAATGTTTCGCGATTTCATTTTCACTTTCGCTTTGAAACATAATCAAGCTAAACTTTCGCGTGAA
>NC_051414.1:5446146-5446306 GCF_015228065.2 Penaeus monodon
GTGGAGAAAAATATACATGAATAAATGAAAGAAAAAATATTGTAGATTCAGTAACATGCACAAAAAGATAAGAGAGAAAAAACACCAAGGGAATATTTATTTCTTTACCTCGTTATTTCATCGTTCCATTAATTTTGTCTCGTTATTAGAGATTCATCAT
>NC_051414.1:5446862-5447183 GCF_015228065.2 Penaeus monodon
ACTCCTATTCTTGAAAGAATGAGCTATTGGTTATGCAGAAACTATTTCATAAAAAGAACATAAATTAGTTGTTTTTTTTCTTTTTTTTCACTTCTAATATATCTCATAATATGTATTTCTGTGCTTTCCTATTCTGATATATGGTTCTAGTATCTCTTATATTTTTCAATGAAATAATTTACATCTTCACTGTTTATTTAATGAGTCAAGAGTAAGGCAGAAAATTGTGAAGATGTAGTTAGTATTAGAGGCTGTAGATATAATTAACCTCAGATATCAAATGTATTTATATAAGACATGATGAGAAAATAGTATAATTAG
>NC_051414.1:5447413-5447689 GCF_015228065.2 Penaeus monodon
ATTCATCATCAATCCTCGAACACAAATACAAACAATTAGAGCTCGTTATAGCATGAAACAAAAAAAGAGAGAGATTTACAATATATATACAAAGTAGAGCAACGAGCAAGGGGAAGAAAGATAAGTCCAGAAACAACGTAAGTAAGAGTGAATAGGGAAATTCATATACACAATTCATCATCTGGACGTATCCCTCATACTAACATGTATAAGACGAGTATGTTGAACCTTAGTATAAATCTAAGCAGAATATTAAAATTATTGAGAACAGATTCC
>NC_051414.1:5447930-5448365 GCF_015228065.2 Penaeus monodon
TAACACTGACTGCAATGAGCAAAGGAGAAAATATCCATTCTGTTACTTAGGAGCAAATCCACTGCGCGGTCAAGAGTTAAAGCTTACATGGATGTTTCACAACATGCGGTTGAGGTTGAAGATAACAAAGGCTCGGCTATCACCTACGATTTTTTAATTGTTGGACGCTTTTAGGACTAGAATTTTGCATGTACATGAAATTTATCAAGTACACTGAGAATTCCACAATCTCAAAGTTTTCAGAACTACTGTTGACAACCTGCCATACGGAATATCTCAATTTCAATTTAATGTCATTCATCTGAGCAAATCAACAGCCTACACTTGTCATGTATCGCTTACAAAACCGTACATGGTTCTTGAGTATGATATATATCGCAGCAGAGAATTCCAGAAATAACTTGTGGTTGTGACTAATATCTGAGGATGCTGTTA
>NC_051414.1:5449577-5449796 GCF_015228065.2 Penaeus monodon
ACCGAGGCAATGGTCTACGAGTGAAATATAGTCATCATAATATCACTGTTTCTCATATTAGCTCCTAAGTCACTGGAATTGCAAACCTTAACGTCTTGAGCGTATAATATTTCTTCAGGCGAAGAAAATATAAGAAAGCAAGCAACAATGGCAATTTTTTCTTGTACTTTCATAAAAAAAATATATATATTTCACACACGCAAATTCTTGTACGATATA
>NC_051414.1:5449855-5450050 GCF_015228065.2 Penaeus monodon
GAGTTGATACTACCCAAAAAATTCCTCGAAGAACGTTTTTTTTGTTACAGTGAACAAGGATCGTGAGTGGACTCCCATCTCAACCTCAGTGTGCAATGTGTGCAACTCGCTTCCTTAACCAACCCTCCCCTCACTGTTCTAAACCGCTGTGCCAAGGCGCTCACCCTTTCTTTGCTTGCAATGCAACTCTGTCAT
>NC_051414.1:5450642-5450796 GCF_015228065.2 Penaeus monodon
GTTTCATGCTGAAGAAGTTAATGAACAAACATTGCTGTATCAAAATATTGAATTGCTAAATGGCTATTGAAGCACAAGTAGATTTCATTAATGTAATGCGTATGACTATCCATTCTTATTGGTTCACGAGGATGAGAAGAAAATGTCATTTCGT
>NC_051414.1:5450850-5451080 GCF_015228065.2 Penaeus monodon
TTTCAAAGTGTAGGCTACAAATTCTTGTTATCAGAAAGTAAATGATTTAAAGTTAAAATATCGAAACAAATATTGAACATTCATGTCAGGATATTTCATCATAGAGATTGAACAAACAATATACTCTTCGCTAGATAGCAAGACAAATACGGTGCTTGTGTATGCAAATAAAGGTAATTAGGGAATAGGAAGTAATAAGATGCTGATATGTTTAGAATACAGAACAGGTG
>NC_051414.1:5451845-5452077 GCF_015228065.2 Penaeus monodon
TTCATCTTTTCATCTCGTTTCATCGTGCGACTGTTATGAAATTCCTCAGCGTTGAAAAATATTACTCGTATATGAGACTTGCGAAAAATTTAGTGACGCAATAACACTGTTGATAATGTCTCCTTATGGTTTTATATCAGCTTTGCATCCAAGCAAACCAAGATTTCAGGGATAAGGCAAGCAGCCGCTGACATAGAAGGGCATGCTATTTGTTCCCCTTTGCCCCCCCCCC
>NC_051414.1:5452236-5452358 GCF_015228065.2 Penaeus monodon
GTATCCATAGACAGGAAATTGCAAACCACTGTTTTAAGATGCTTACCTTTATTACTAGCAATTATAATAAACTATCTCTCTAATTTTCCTTGCTGAGAACAGGTAATTTATCGATATTATTT
>NC_051414.1:5452648-5453063 GCF_015228065.2 Penaeus monodon
TACTCTCATTCTCATAACAAAAGTTTTCATTTACTTGCAAAAATCCCTCACGTTGCTAATATAAAAAGCTAAAGATAGGTAAATTAACTTTGCTAGATTGCTACCTTCTATGTGCAAAATTATCATTATTTACTTTTCTCTGTTAATTTTGATCTTTAAAACTGCAAGGCCAAAGATAACAATTAAATAAAGGTTGAATTTGTACTATGTGTACTAAACCAGACTATTTCCTGAGAGTCAAGTCCCATAGTTAATTATATTATAAACAGAAAATACTAATGCTTTTATATGATCTGTTTTGAATATTACCATGAACTCAACATATTCAACGGATATCTATCCTTTATCATTTTACTCGTATCAGATGCCAGTCTTAAATACACAGCTTTCCAGCACTATATCGTAATGACTTTGG
>NC_051414.1:5453748-5453967 GCF_015228065.2 Penaeus monodon
TTCCCTTTAAATCAAATCAAAATTGTGCAAGTTTGCATCCGCGTCGGAGGGGATAGTTATATCATAACAGTAATATTATTTAATGATAGTAAGTCCAATATGAGGCTGGGATATCGAGGAATGGTATGATTTGCACTAAGAAATGTTCATTTGAATTCATTGCATCATTTCCCGGGATGCGGTCATAGTGGTCATAGTGTGCAGTAACACACATGAGAG
>NC_051414.1:5454076-5454618 GCF_015228065.2 Penaeus monodon
TTCATTTGTTTATCAACTTATTTGCATATTCACAATTATATTTGCTCACATATGCTTAAGTGACTAATTCATAGCACCAAGCAGAAGATAAACTCAAAATTAAACACACTTTGATCACCTTTATGTTTCCAGTTGTGTTGTAACGATGGATAGAGAATCAGCGGGTGAAAAGGAAAATTAATCTACCCGTAGTTGATTATCAGGAGAAGTTAGAAACTTCTTGCCTTTTCCTTTTTTTTTTTTTTGGGGGGGGGAACTTCGGCCTGTAGCACTTAAGTTTTATTGCCCCTTTGAGGGATCTTTAGGAAATTTGGTGCACGTTTTTTTCACACTCTACCTTCCTTACTTTTCTTTCTACGGTTCGTTATTATGATTCATTCAGACTATTTTCCTTTCTCGGTTTGCTTCATTTCTACGGGACATTTTACGTACTCATTTTCATTGTTTTTTGTTTACCTTTATTAACATTATCTTTTGCCTCTTCATTTATCGTGTTGTCTCCTTCACGTCTTTCATTCATTTTTCCCTTAGTAGTGTACGAT
>NC_051414.1:5454702-5455337 GCF_015228065.2 Penaeus monodon
CCTAAAACTGACTGCAAACTTGTTTGTATTCTCTTCTTTTATTTTGTTACTTCTCGGTTCTCATCCCTTCATCTTCACTCCTTCTCATCCACTCTCCCTTCTTATTTCTTCCTACTTAGCTTTGTCCCGTTAATCATCTCTTCTTTTCCATCTCCTCCGTTGGTAAATATTTGCTTACGGATGACCATTTAGATAGACTTCAGAAGCAACGCCCGCACTCTATATAGCACCTTTGTGAATTCTTCATTTTCCTCTTTTTGATTCATAGTGTGATCTGTGTGTCAGCAAGATCTGTGTAACTTGCGTAATAAATTGCTTGAAAAAAAAATTCATTTCCTCCCTCTCGGGTTATCTGCCATCATCTAATAGCATTATATCTTATTATTTTCCTCCATTTTCCGTTCATTTATCATCGTTTCTCCATTCTCTTTTCCTCTCGTTGTTTGCCATCTTGAAAGCTTCCGTAATTCGATAGTTTATCTGCCCCTTTCCTCTGTAATCATTTTTCCCACATTATCTCCCTTCCCCTCTTTATCCTCCCTCTCGTATCTACCCCTATCATTTTTCATTTTCTCTTCCGTCTTTTATCCCTAATTCCAATCCACCTCCCTCTCTGTAATTCCCACGTACGTATA
>NC_051414.1:5455389-5455685 GCF_015228065.2 Penaeus monodon
GTCACCTCTTCTTACATTGAAGAAGGAGAGACTACAGCCGTAACGCTCAACATGATGGGATTGGCCCGCTTGCTTGCGCATTTCTCAACAGATGTCATTATCATAAACAGGCCATTTCTCTCTTAGTCAGCCCATAATGGAGTGTATTAGTCAAGTAGCTTGAATTGTCAGAACTCCCTCTGTTATGGCCTGTTAAAGTCAGACTAAACAAGCGAGGCACTTTGTATTCCGTGATTTAGTCAAGGTATCGAAAAACGGTTTATGCTAATCTATAATTCTATAATACAGACAGACGA
>NC_051414.1:5455713-5455836 GCF_015228065.2 Penaeus monodon
AAGTGCGTTCGATTGCGGCTGGGATTTGCCTAGGATGCAAGACAGACAGGTAAATGATGGTATTTGTTTTATATGTTTGGCTAAGAGTGAACGAAAAATAGGATGACCGTTTATGATAAAACA
>NC_051414.1:5456073-5456523 GCF_015228065.2 Penaeus monodon
TATTGACGTGTCTGTCACAAGGAGAAACCGAAAACAATATATGAAAAAGAGGTTGGAAAAAAATCAAGTATTGACCTTATACGAGGCAATTTCTCTTGCTTTTGGACCAGTTGGTCTCGTATTTCACCCTCTCCCTCTTTCATTCTTTTCTCTGCTATTTTCGTTTACTTCAAATTTCCTGTCCCCTCTCCATCTTTTAAGGTTTGCCAACTTTCACTTATGTATATTTCCTAACACTTGCGTGTGAACTTGCTTAGCATGATGTATGTATAGATTAATATATGTGTTTATGTGTGTGTATTTGTAGATACGCTATTTGTCTGCCTTTTTTTACATATTCATCTATACTAATCTGCATACAATCAAAATTATTTTACTATTTATCTATTCATCTGTCCTCTATCCAGTTGTGTAATTAGAAGTTTGTTTAATGTAATAAGATGTATAATG
>NC_051414.1:5456619-5457571 GCF_015228065.2 Penaeus monodon
AAGATATAGTTATGATCTTGAATTTCTACATCGTATTCCCTATTATAATACTGTATTTTCCGTTGCTTTCCTTTACTATTTTCGTATGTATTTTCGTTTTTCATTTCCTTTATTTTATTATTTTGTGGTTAAAATTAGTCCTTTTTTTTATTCTGATAACCGGTGCATAATTTTACCTCTCACCCCTTCCATGATTCCTTTTATTTTCATTTTTCTTCTCTATTTTTTTCCTTCGTTATTCTCTATTTCTTCATTCGTCGTGTTCACTCCTCTCTCTCTTATACAATTCTTTGTGTTTTCCCTATTCCTTTTCGTTTCTTTTTTCTTTCTTTCTTTCCTTCGTATTCTTCCTTCTTCGTCTGTCTTTTTCCGTTAATTAATGTTCTGCTATTTAGAAATAATATACTTTCTTTGTCTTTCGTTTTTCGTTTCGTATTTTTCTCTATTTTTTTCCATTCCTTTGTCTCTCCGTTTTTCCTTTTGTACTTCTCTATATCTTTGTATTCTACTCCATCTTCTCCTTTTTACACAATTCACCATTTTTCCTTTCCCCTTCCCAATCCTTTATCTTTTTATTTCTCTTCTCTCTCCTCCCCTCCACAACAACTTAGTTTTTTTTTTTCCTCTCCATTCCATTTCTATCTTTTCAACCTTCACTTCTTTTCTTCATAATTCGTATCGTCTTGAATTTTCTCCCATTCGCCTTCTTTCCATCCTTCGTATCCCTGTTCTTCCTTCTACCTTTTTTTTCTTCTTCACCCTCTTCCCTTCCACAAATCTTTCTTTTCATCTCTCGTCTCCCTCTTCCCTTTCGCAATACTCTTTTTAACCTTCCTCTCCCTCTTCATTTCCTAACAAGGTATATTAGTACCTTGGAGACGCAGTAAACCTAATTAACATTGTACCTTCTCGACCTCAGAAAAACAATGACCACTAAGAAAACAAAGACCTT
>NC_051414.1:5464989-5465300 GCF_015228065.2 Penaeus monodon
TGCTTCTGACCCCCTATCCCTCCTCCCTCCATCCCACACTTCCCCCTTAAAGCAAACGCAAAGACGACAGACAACGACAAACACGCGAGTCAATATTGCGTGCGAGAACATGCGAATTTATCCCCCCCGTTGTCATTATGCAGAATTGGTTCCATTCGTAGGCATTCGTGGGGCCAATACCCTGCGCGTTTCGGGAAAATCATCGACGAAATAAGAGTGTTGTATTGTCGGGCGATGGCGAGCGAGTTCTTTGCCGGGTTACGAGGCCTGTGCTCGTTCTCTCGCTCGCTGGTGTGCTCGTTCGGGTGCGG
>NC_051414.1:5465370-5465502 GCF_015228065.2 Penaeus monodon
TTGTCTTTTATGACATTCCGTAGCTGGATTGGTATCACAGAGAACATTGTGGAAATTCCTTGTCTTCGTTTTTTATCAAACGTTTGTCCACATATGTTTCTATGTTTCTAACATTAGGTTAGAAACATAGAA
>NC_051414.1:5465892-5466123 GCF_015228065.2 Penaeus monodon
CACACATACACTGACATATGGGGACACACGTAAAGAGAAAGAGGCAGGGCGCCCATCCCTGTCCAAGCGCGTTCCATTGTGCCGGAACAAGTGGCCCTCCCTGCCATGCAAATCCCAGCAGAGGAAACTGAAGAACGTGAAGGCGACCACATTTTTCCCACGAGGAATTCTAAGCTCTCCGGGAAGGCTAACGAGGCGCGGCGATAGACTGCGTCGCCCCAAAAGACGCTC
>NC_051414.1:5466956-5467074 GCF_015228065.2 Penaeus monodon
CATAATAGACTACCGCTTCATAAAGGCTGAAATCACTTGTTCGTTAAAATCGTGGTTGTCTGGGTTAGTTCGATAGTACAGTGGTTAAGCTCCTGAAGTTATCGTGAGGAAGAAAAAG
>NC_051414.1:5467127-5467726 GCF_015228065.2 Penaeus monodon
AAGCAAGTGATAGTAACTTATGAGTCTTTTCATCAATGTTGTTATTCTACTATTATTGATATTCTTAGTGATTGTTATACTACAGTAAATACAAACCTTAATTAGCCATTATATCACTAGATTTATGATACATTATGAAAGTACTAAACGTGATATAAAAGAAAATTCAATACAAAATTATGATATATACACTTATAGATGTACTAATTAACATATAACTAAAACGTAAAGAAATGTTAATTGTCGCATACAATTATATAGTAGCATATGATAACATTATGAATGTATGCAACATTTAAAAAACCGAGCGCCATATTGTCCAGGTAGATTAAAGTTAGTTATAAAAAGACAACCCTTAGAAGTCAGCAGCATTACAGATCCCGCAATTAGGGATCAGCTTGTGATGTAGAAATACCAGCATCAAGTGACTAAGAAAAACATCATTAAGGTTAGGAAGGTTGCAGGAACAGCTTCTGTGAATGAACGTAACCAGTTCACGCTCGAGTGCAAGAAAAACTCTTCAAATCCAGTAGGATATTCAGATACATTAACTCTAGTCTCTACCTTCGATTCAGCATTTCAATATCATCTTCTCGTCT
>NC_051414.1:5468105-5468577 GCF_015228065.2 Penaeus monodon
GTTTTTCCTTCCCGTATCTGATATCTGAATAGATGCAAGGAATGTATCCAACACACTGATTTTCACTCCCTCTTCCCCCCTCAAAAATATGACGCTGTAGGGGGTGAGACTAATCTCATCCGACCCAGGTTCCATTAGACCGAAGTGCGAAGACACTAACGCAGCATTCATGACCTCACGAGCCGGCAAAGGTTATCGTGAAAGGAGAAACCGAATCTAAGGTGACTTCACACGAACTTAAGGGGGAAAAAAATCTTGTTTCGCGATTAAGGAAGGATTTCTCGTGAGGACATTCGCGATCGGTGAGCCGTGAATAAGAGTAAGTGCAGTGGTCATAGAATTTACAGGTATTCAAGTGGGATTTTGTAAGAGAGGGGGCTGAATGAGAGTTCTCCTCTTCCTCCCCTCCCTGACAAAAAAAAAAAAGAGAGAGAGAGAATAAAAAATATATCCACCCGGATTATTCAATTAC
>NC_051414.1:5468626-5469340 GCF_015228065.2 Penaeus monodon
AGTTCATGATTCTCTTTCTGCTTTCGATGTGTGTGCTTCGCTGAATCATTAAAAGAGTAGGTAAGCTCATATACAGAACGAAAATACAAACCCACAGTACATGAGCACCATGCCTCCTAAAAGTCCGAAATTGCTGCAACACACAAAGACATTTCCATCCACCCTACCCCACTCCTACCCTCTTACACCCCCCCTCACCCCCACCCCCCCAAAAAAAAAAGGTGGAACCAAAGTAATGACAGAAACAAAGCAGCCAAACCCGAATTCTCTGAAGCCATCAGGGAAAACGCGACAAAGACAAGGCAAAAGCTACAGCTCGTGGGGGGAACTGCAAGTGCTTGTCATCTGAGCCAATTTGGACTAGAGGCATTTCTCTCGCGAGCAAACAAGGAATCACAGATGCCATTGACCCGAGTCATGCCTAGTAAGAGTCTATTTGGTCTGTCGTTCGCCCGTGACCATTGGAGGGTTAACTTGAAGGCTAGGTTTTATCTGTGCAATTGCAATACGGCCAGTGACGCTGCAACCGAATCCGTTCCTTTTGATATTAGAGAGAGGCGAGGCTATCTTCAAACATGCGACTTCAAACGAACCTCGACTCGACATAAGTACCTGGGGACTGAACGTGTGGACAAAAGATTTTTTTTTTTTTTTTACCTTCTTTCTCCTTTCTTTCTTTCTTGTGTATTAATCCTTTTCTTCTTCTTCTTCTTC
>NC_051414.1:5469388-5469820 GCF_015228065.2 Penaeus monodon
TTTAGTGTGTATTTTAATCCAATATTTTCCTTTCTTTGTTTAATTTTTTCTGTCTATTTTTGTATGTATATGTATGAATCCACAGAGGAAGAAAGAGCTAGAAGACAGACAAGGAAAGAGAAGGGAGGGGAGGAATGAAAGAGGAAGAGAGAAAGGGAACGAAAAGAGGAAGATACAATTGGATAATAGAATGAAACTAAAAGAAAAGACACGGAGAAAGGGATGTAAATAGAAAACAAAATGCAACCTACGAAGAGTGTCCGAATTTCATAAGAATGACCTAAATAACAATAACAGATATTTTCCCCTCTGAAAATCACCGAATCGATAGTTCAGTTGAAACGTAAGGCTGTTAAAAGTTCCCTAATCACAATAATAGCACAAATACCAACATTAACAACGATAATGAAAACAAAAACAACAGGAAGCCAA
>NC_051414.1:5469903-5470829 GCF_015228065.2 Penaeus monodon
GCAGCAAATTATAGTAATCAGAATAATGCTCCGGTATAGATACAGTTTCACAACATTTGGCTGTTATAACTACGAAAGCGAGACTTATATAAAGCAAGACATTAATGATGAAAATTATTGAAATATGCATTATCAATGTACTGAGAAAAGGAGACGAAGAAAAATACCGAGGGAAATTAAGCAATCAAAGTTCAACAATTGGTATATCTTATGATAATGAAAGTGAACCCGATAAAATACCAATGAAATTTGATGCTTATGACAATGTAAACGAAATAAATCTTTATGACTCGTGCTCAGTAGCAATTCTGTAGGTGACGTTGCAAGCAACAAACTGATATAGATTTTCTTCCTAAAGCTACAATACCATTATGTACTTCCAGAGAAAATCCCGATGACACTAACACACCGAATGTAAAGAACTAAACGTACCCAAAAGGGAGTTTAGTGACGATACGAAGGAGATAAAACCTTGAACCACCTCGTAACATATTCCCTCGTAAAGCGACTGTGTAGTCGAAACAAGGCGCGAAATCCAGCAAGACTCAGCAGCCACTAGATATGGTCTTAACGGTTCAACAATCGCCCGAAAAAGCGTGCCAATGTGGAGAAAACTTGGTCTGTTGACAATAGCAAGAAAGGCAATTTAGACCGCGCCGATGGAAGAGATATCAGCTTTGAAATGTCGTGTGAGATTTCGCAATGGTATGAAGGCCGGACTCCTTAAGCGTTTGTTTATCGTAGATAATTCTTTATGAGGAGTGTGTGCCAACAGAAATTTCGACGTTTTTTCTCTTGATCTCTTTTGTTTTCGATTTTGTTTCTATATTGTTGCATGGGTGGGTTACGTTAAACAACATCAAATGCTGTAGACGCGGAGACACACGTATATAAATAAACATGAACTGAACACAAGCTCCATTATC
>NC_051414.1:5471240-5471522 GCF_015228065.2 Penaeus monodon
AGACCCTCGATCGATCATACACTATCATGTGAAGAGGATTTTTTTGCTGGAATGAAACGTGAGAGTCTTGAGCAGTTTTAAAATTTTCTTCTCATTCATTTTCATTCTTCGTTCGATTTCAACAGCTGTTCTTCACTCGAATCCTCTTATGGAACTGATCAGCTGTCTATTATTGCGAGATCATTTTTACAAATTTCTGACACTGGCAAAGCGTTGGTAAACAGTGTGTTGTTCTTTCACATAGACAGTTCATTCACATGCCATCGTTATTATATAATAATA
>NC_051414.1:5471646-5471955 GCF_015228065.2 Penaeus monodon
TGCGAACATCATCTTATGAATATCTATACCTGATTTTTTTTTATTATATATCTTCTTTCTCCCATTTCTCTTCCTTCGCTCTTCCTCTTTCTCAGATTCCTGGGGAAAGGCATTGAAGAATAGTGAGACAAATGGATTTCTTTCCTTTTCTCCTTTTTATATGAACGTCGCAAAGTCAGTTTTATCTTGCAGTGGACTACAGTTCTTTGAAGCGACAGACGTTGCAATGAACAGTCATCATTGTTGTTGTATTGATCAGATGATATACACAAACCATGGCATCTGTCTTATCTTGCTCACTCTCTTTAA
>NC_051414.1:5472100-5472367 GCF_015228065.2 Penaeus monodon
TTCAATCTCGGTGACGTTTATTCTCTGCTATTCCCGTATTAAACAGTCGCTTATTCGAAAATATATACAATTTTCGTAGTAGTCATTACTATAGTATTTTCGGAACAGAGTCTGCATACTATACCCGATTTGATTTTGTCTCTTTTCCCTTTGTCTTCCACGTGATATCAGTCTTTTGAGTTCAGCTGTTTGATGAGGCGACTTCATTCATATTCCATGTCGCAATAATGTCGAGGGTGAGGTAGTACCTGTAAGAACCAAGGGTAT
>NC_051414.1:5473314-5473811 GCF_015228065.2 Penaeus monodon
GAACAGGCAGATATCTAGTAATATCTATTTGCATGCCAACTTCAGTCCCCACATATTTACAAACATTCATCTATCGAAGAGTAAATTAATTTTGTCTATATACTGTGATTCCATTTTTCATTTTCCTTCGTAAACAGTCTGCATTCGTAATGTTCAGCAAACAAAATTTTTGTGGCTTCCATGCTTTTTAATATTTTTCAATTAGACAGAGTGGTTTTGTTTGTTTTTCCTTTTTTTCTCTCTCTTCGAAAATATATCTTTTTTGAAAGTATATTACATACTTTCATGAAGGTTTCATTAAAATGTTTTCGTTTTATTTAACTAAAAGATGTGGCCATGTTTGGTTTGATTTGTTAATGTTTTTTTTTCACAAAAGGAAATTCGATACGGTTAATTATACCTGAGTAAGTGCGTTTTGATGTATCTTGAGAACATTAACGTTCCTTTGGTACGTTGCACGCACGCAATCCCCCCCCCCCCTTTAATTGCACATGCAT
>NC_051414.1:5473972-5474936 GCF_015228065.2 Penaeus monodon
GTTATTACCATTCTCCTAATTACCCTGGCCCTTCTCTTCTTTCTGTTGGCTCTCCCTTCGCCTTTTCCATTGGCACCCCTTTCTTTTCTCTCTTTTTGTTTGGTATCTTCCCCTTTTCTCATTTCATCACCTCCCCTTTCTTCTCCAACTCTTCGTTTGCATTTCCGCTTCCCTTGGCAGCCCCTACCAGGCCCTCGCCCACCCCCTGGCAATTCCCCTCTCCTCTCTCATTCCGCTGGTGGTCCCCTTTCCTCCCTCATTCCCTTGGTAGACAACTTTTTCTCCCTCATTCCGCTGGTGGTCCCCTTTCCACCCTCATTTCCTTGGTAAGCCCCCTCTTCCTCCCTCATTCCTCAGTAGTCCCCTTTTCCTCCAACATTCCCACTTTTCCTCCCTCATCCCCCCTTTCCTCCCTCATTCCCCCTAGCAGTTTCCTTTCCTCCCTCATTCCACTGACACTCCCATTCTCCCCTCTATTCTCTGACAACCCCCCCCCCTCCCTGGAATGTCAACTCTCCACCCTCCCTTCCACCGAGATTTCTCCCCCTCATACCCCTCTCTTCTATCAGCATTCCCCCTCCTCGCCTCCCCGTTAACCATTTCCCCTACTCTCCCCCCCATTTCTCCCTCCTCTTCCCCCCGCCCATTTCCCCCTCCTCTTCCCCCCACCTTTCCTCCCCCCTCTTCCTCCCCCTCCCCCCCTTCCCCCCCCTTATTTCCCCCCTTTCCCCTCCTCTTCCCCCCCCATCATTTTCCCCTCTCACCCTTTCCCCACACCCGACGCTTCCTTATAAACTTTTATCATAAACAGAGAAAATGCGTGAACTGTAGACGGGGAAATATAGCCGCAATGTTTCATACAATGCTGCATGCATTTTCCTCTCGTATTGCAACTGCCGATGGTCCATCACTCGCTTGCATCGAAACGGCGAAGCGATCAACTGCCTTTGCACGGCTTTGCGGA
>NC_051414.1:5475729-5475864 GCF_015228065.2 Penaeus monodon
GAATTATATAATGGTCGTTATCATCGCATCATATATTCCTCGCTGTGTATATTTTATATTGCATTTCCATGTGTCTCAGTTGCAAAGAAACGATGATGTATAGGCATGTATTCTGGTCATGTATCTTCGTTGCGC
>NC_051414.1:5476058-5476163 GCF_015228065.2 Penaeus monodon
CGAGTGCTAACTCATACACGAGAAATCAAATGTATGTGTTAACTCAAACGCTACTTCGCCCCGTCAATTCACATTCAATCTTCCAAATTACTGACAAGCGCCTGG
>NC_051414.1:5476208-5476652 GCF_015228065.2 Penaeus monodon
CATTTTCCATCAGCAAATGAACGCCACCAAACCCTGTGCCTGTGTTCTCGCCATCCATTATTTTTTGCCTTTGCTTTCTGAACCATTTCAATTCACGAATTAAGCAAAAAGAAATTCCTCTTTTTGTGTGTGTGTGTCGCACTTTTCTTCGTTTCCTCCTCCCTCTCCCTCTAAAGGAACCACCCTTTAATCAATTAATTTGAGGTGAAATTAAAAAGAGAAAAAAAGTTCCATCAGGACCGTCCTCCAAAAAAAGGGGAATTTCCCGTCTTGGCGAAAGAGAGGGAGAGAGATATCGCGGAGACATTTCTATTACTTTCGTAGTATTAATTCCTTTGTCTGCGGTTCTGTCCTTTCCCATTCTGCAGCTTCTTTGTCGTAATTGCTTTAGTATCCCCTAACACCCTCCCTCCTTTCCTCCCAGCTTCCCTACCTCCCTCGACA
>NC_051414.1:5476679-5476752 GCF_015228065.2 Penaeus monodon
TGAGTTTCCCCTTCCAACGCCATGTACCTGCCTACATCTCCCCCCCCCCTCCCTCCCAGGAACTGCCTCCACC
>NC_051414.1:5476814-5477004 GCF_015228065.2 Penaeus monodon
TTTATCACCTTTTCTTCCCCACTAGCGTCGTATCTTCGTTTGCAAAAGCATTTCCTCTTTATCCTATATACAGCACACACTTCCTTATCACCTTGTCTTTAAGTGATGTATTTATGACACCTTCTATCTCCTTAATTTCATCTTATTCCATCTCCCTTCCCCTAATTCTCTCTTCTGGAATCTTACACCC
>NC_051414.1:5477054-5477481 GCF_015228065.2 Penaeus monodon
CCTAAAGAACAAATGAGACGTCTCCGAGGTGTCGTGTCAGTCACAGGTGATTGACAGGTGACACAGAGACAAAGCCGAGAAGGAGCGGGCGTGGGAACGGTGACAGATCGACCTCCATTGCTATTGTCTTGAATTCTTGTCCTTTTGCCTCTTTTTTTCATCCTTTTTACCCTCCTTCGCTCCTATTTTTTTCCTGTTATTTGGTCCCGCGAAAATATGATGTGGAAATGAAGAGGGAAATAAGGTTGAATTCAATTATTCGATTAAGAATCCTCACCCTATCCCCAAAAATATATATAATGAGGTGGAAATGAGTGGGGCGCATCTGCAGCATTTTCGAGACTATTGGACTTCCTTGTTCAGATACTTCTTGAAAATTAAGAAAGGAAACAAAAGCGGTTGACAGCGGAGCGTATTAGAAGTTGCA
>NC_051414.1:5478064-5478128 GCF_015228065.2 Penaeus monodon
CATTGGTCAACTTCTAATACGCTCCACTGTCAGCCGCTTTTGCTTTCTTTCCTTACCTACATTT
>NC_051414.1:5478450-5478917 GCF_015228065.2 Penaeus monodon
ACCAAACATTATCCCTGATTTCTCGGAAGCTCTCGAAAGTTATTATCAAAAGTTCTATACATAGGACTATTCCGTAAGGAGCTTATAAAAGCATAGCTCTCAAAAGTCAGCTGATCCCGAACGCACGTGGGATAAATTTCATAGGAGCAATATATAGCTCTTGCCGTGGAGAAAACATCAATCCTACGTGCGTGACCCACTCACCCAGCCTGCAGGGCCCACTCGCCGCCATTAACGTGACCTACTTGCCCACCAAATTGACCCACCTGCCCCCACCAACACAGCCTACACATCCTCACTAATGCCACCCACTCGCCCCCACCAATGTCACCCCGTTACCCCCACCAGCACGACTTACTCGCCCTTACTAAGGCGACTCATTTGCACCCACCAACGTGAATCATTCGCTTCCGCCAACGTTACTCCTTCGCCTCCACCAACGTGACTAACCTAGAATCTCCCCAACA
>NC_051414.1:5478965-5479099 GCF_015228065.2 Penaeus monodon
AAAGGGAACACGCACCCGTACGCTTTCTTTGGATACCTCGTCCATTTGACAGGATTTTAAAACTATTTTATTGATTTATACGAAATCCTCCCTCTCCCCCTCACATACATGTATTTAAAAAAACTAAGGGATAC
>NC_051414.1:5479435-5479646 GCF_015228065.2 Penaeus monodon
GTGGCGGGGGGAATAAGTGACCCAGCATATTAAAATTCACACCTTTCTGTCCACCCACATTCCACTCCACATGCAAGCGGTGAAGCAAAATGAAAATTCACATCATCCACTCGACCCACGCAGCGTTCTAATCCGAATGACGTCAGAATTCATCATATCCGAACCCCTCTTTCCTATTTTCACCCTATTCTTGTCTCCCTTAACAAGCACG
>NC_051414.1:5479838-5480524 GCF_015228065.2 Penaeus monodon
CGTGCGAAGAACACGCCGGCCCTCATAAAAGACGGAACCTTGCCCCTTGCTTCCCCTGTCCTAAGCAGAGGAGGGAACCATTAGCCTCATGTTTAAGAACCATTAAATGCTTAAAAGAGCTTCACGCCACTACGCCTGAGTGGCAGGGGTGTCAGGCAAGGGGTACCAGCAGCCACAAAGGACGGCGTGGCGATGGGTACCAAGTAGACGCCGCGAAAAAAAAAGGTATAAAGGAAAAATCAACAGATAGGTAGTGGTAGGTACCCTTTAGCCTGGGTACGTACATAATCCATGCTGTTATTTACACAGGTATAGAGCCTCTTCGTAAATACACATTTTATGGTATGTTTCAAACTTGCTTTCGGAAAGTAGTCAGCTGAGTCTTTGAAAAGTTCGTTCTAATCTGAGGCGACGACTTCCTGACGAGGGCGTTCGAGAGAGGAAAAAAGGAGAGTGAAAAAATCTGATAGCGAAAGATATAGCACGATCGAGCAGCTAATCTTCCTTTTGTCGATAGGAGGCCAGTCGGAGAGAAGCTTTTGTCGGTCCGTGGAAACGTGCCTCCGTCTCGTGTATCTTTGTAATATGAAGACCTTAACAAGATTCGTGAAAAGAGGTAAACCTTTTCGTTCATTTTGGCTTTATTTTCAACGTTTATGTATATGTGCGTATATGCATATGTGCAT
>NC_051414.1:5482699-5482772 GCF_015228065.2 Penaeus monodon
TAAAATACTTAATTTCTTAAAATGACTTAATTTCACTCCTTCTTGTGACTGTTTTCCTTTCCTTTCCTTTCCT
>NC_051414.1:5484535-5485427 GCF_015228065.2 Penaeus monodon
ACGTACACATGCTGAGTGTGTCCATACGCATATACAATATACATTCGTAAGTTGATTTTGGAATCACCAGCTCCAACAGATGATATTTGCAGCGGATACAGCAATTACGATCGAAAGAAACCTACAAAAGTATTACTTGCTGTTAAAATAACACGTGATCTAAACAAGACTCCAACAGAATTGCCTCGCAGTGTTGTGTGACCAAACAACGTGTATTGAACCCTTTCGTGCTGGAAAAGGGGGAGGGGAAGGGGGAGGGGGAGGGGGAGAGTGGGGGGGAGGTAGGAATGAGAAGAGGGGAGGAGAAGGATGGGATGAGATGGGGGGGGTGATAGGGGATTGGGGGGCAGGGATTAGAGGGGAAAAGGAAGGGGTGAGGGAGGGGGAGGAAGGGATGAGAGGGGAGGAGGCAGGGATGAGAAGAGGGGGGAGGAGCGAGGGACGAGCGAGGGAAAATAGAAAGAAGGGAGAAAATGCAGGTAAAAGCGAGGAAAAGAGATAGAGAAAGAGAACATAGAAAAAATAAAGTAAAATATACGAGTGAGAGAATGTATGTGCATATCAATTAAATATGAAGAATACCAGCGAAGTTGAGTGAGAATATAGAAGGAAAAGGATGTATAGTAAATTATAAACGTGTATAAAATGAATAATGATGACTAAAAATAGAGAAAGATTTAAAACGAAAGAGGGAGATGAGAAGTGAGGACAATAAGAGAGAAACTTTAGAATAGGCGAAAAGGAAAACACTAAATATAGCAGAAAGTGGAAAGGAAAAGCTACAGAATGTTTTAGAAGTGCAATTTGGGACAACTTCACTCTATTTTTAGAACTGAATTGAGACTTGTGGAGAATAGACTGATTTGTGGGAATTAAAAACGGGGGAAGCGTA
>NC_051414.1:5485830-5486005 GCF_015228065.2 Penaeus monodon
GCAAGAGCGAGGGAGGATATGTATAAAATTGTTAGATAGCCCGCTGCAGTAGGGAACACACATAATTAACTTCAGAAAGATGGACTAATCGAGTTCACCAGAGAAAATAAAAATGAGATCTGCGAGACAGTGTTCATCCTGCAAAACGTCGTTCATAATTTCCCCTCTTTAGCCG
>NC_051414.1:5486032-5486186 GCF_015228065.2 Penaeus monodon
CTCTTCAATCGTTGCATATTTGTTTCATCTCCGGTTAACCTCCCCTCTGTTTATCTGCTTTTAACTTCAGTTCTAGATCGTTTTATTGCCAAATATACTTTCATTGTTTACCATTTTCTTGTTTATGCCCGTTCGTATGTCCACGTATTTATAC
>NC_051414.1:5486299-5486449 GCF_015228065.2 Penaeus monodon
AGGAGGCAGAGTTTGGGAATGAATATTTGTTGCTACAATTTCTTCATTTGTTATTGGATTCACCTGCTTTCCATGTATGTGCGTCATGAGTCATATCATTGATATACAACCCTGTATTTTGATGAAGAGTGTTCGTTATTACAGTTCGCA
>NC_051414.1:5486901-5487115 GCF_015228065.2 Penaeus monodon
CATAAAAACAGTGTATTTATGTATGTGATTCTACCTTATCTTCTATTTGTACCTTTTTCTGTTTGGGATTAAATAGTCCTTTGTATTTATTTGTTTGTTTCTTTATCCCTCCTTCCTCTAGAATAATTAATATCAAATTTTGTAATTACCTTAATAGTGATAATTAAACCGTAAAAAGGTCCTTTCTGGAAGCAAAAGTTCTTCAGAGCAAATG
>NC_051414.1:5487208-5487706 GCF_015228065.2 Penaeus monodon
GAACTGAAACATTTACTGTTTAAAAAGAAATGACTGAGGACAGGGTGATAGCAAACAAACCTCAGATTTCTTGAACTGAGACAAGATAAAAAACATTTAATTGAATTATCATTATCAAATTGAAGAGTTGAATGGTTTTTTGGGCCAAATAGTAGAGGAAATATTCGATTACCTCACAGAAACTCCTTAAACAATGCCAGGAACCATGTGGAAATGCTAACATACAAAGGACATTTTCCTCTGCAGACCATCACATTGATATTTTAATAAAGGACAAACGATTAAATGTTGTTAATAATGCGGCAATAATGTCTAATTTCTATCAATGACCAAAAATGTCATGTGATTCTAAATTTGTAAGAAAAGGAACAATACTTTCCTTTTTTTCTTTAGTTTATAGTGGTAGGGTAATGGCAATATATCTGATGAATCCTTATGGTTATGAGACGAAAATGTTTGAAAATCACTGCTCTTGAATGCCTCCTCTGCTTCTGAAAT
>NC_051414.1:5487957-5488401 GCF_015228065.2 Penaeus monodon
CTTTAGATGAAAGTATAATGGCGAATATGCAGCTATTCCATTAGAAAGTAAGGTAACATTTACTGCATTTAGAAAAAATAACAAAAAAGTAACAGAAAACTGACGAAATTGCAATTTTAATTAAAAAAGGAATAAATGACACCAAAAAAGAAATAGACAGCAGTAACCTAAAAAGGAATGTCAAAGAATACAGACAAATGTCACAGCGAAAATCACGGACGAAAGTGACTAAAGAATAAACAGAAGCAAGAAACTAAGCAGCTTCCGTTCCAAAAAAAAAAGGGAAATGGAAAGAATTGACAAAAATTCATAAATAAATAAAATATAAAAAATAGATAGAAATAAAAAGCACTCCACCAAACTCGAAAACAAAAACCAGAAAAGAAAGAAAATCAGAGACATTACAAGCATCAGCTGGCAGTAAGATTGACGTCTAAGGTCAGT
>NC_051414.1:5488881-5489000 GCF_015228065.2 Penaeus monodon
TGTGTTACATAACTGATTTAAAATAGTAAAAAGATTTTGAGGTCAGTAGGAAAAAAAATGTTTGATAATATCACTACTGAGGAGAGGTATCTTCAAGTAAAATATAAGTGACGTGAAGA
>NC_051414.1:5489029-5489431 GCF_015228065.2 Penaeus monodon
ACAAATGTTAAATATGAATTTTGGCTCCTGTATATGCTACGGCTATATATATTGTTTTAGTCACTTACGTAATTAAAACAATAAATACCATTTTTTAAGAATAAATTTGCATATACTGCATAAATCGATTAATAGATAAACACAGAGAAAAAAAAAACAAGCACATAAAAGAATTATGGAAGAATGAATAAACACATTTACAGACACTAACAATTACGAAAGAAACAGCTTTTCAAATAATATAAAAGGTTTGCATGTTAATTTCGCTCTTTACTAATGGGGCTTCCAACCTCAGGAGATTAGGCACTGCTGTTAATCACTCAGCATTAATGCAATAATGGGGGTGTGAGTGTAAAGGTGACGACTGGTAATCACACATTAGCTCTGAAATATTGGTGGCGG
>NC_051414.1:5489467-5489573 GCF_015228065.2 Penaeus monodon
TATGATCCGTAATGAGGACAATTGAAGCAATCTGGTATTTGATTAACTGTGTTTATGGATCGGGAATAGCTGCCGTTATGTTTTTTTGGAGGTTAATAATCTATTT
>NC_051414.1:5489848-5489945 GCF_015228065.2 Penaeus monodon
TATTTTCAGATTTTGTTTCAATGCTTCCAGTATTGACTTTAATGCAGCCTTTTCCACAAAAGAATTAAAATGAAGATGTGGACGATTAACGAGTCAT
>NC_051414.1:5490022-5490124 GCF_015228065.2 Penaeus monodon
TCTTTGCTCTCCTGAGGTAACAAATCAGTCACTCCAGGAAATTGTTTTGGAAAAAAAGGTATAAAGAAAGATGTTAGCCTTTGTCAACAGTAAAATATCTCA
>NC_051414.1:5490174-5490690 GCF_015228065.2 Penaeus monodon
CAATATTTATTTCATCAGTATATCTATATATGTCTTAGCACGTTTCTCAACAGCAACTATATTTGTAGTTTACCCCTAATTAGATAAGGAATTTGCCGGTTAATTAATTAATAGTGCTAAAAAGCAAAATTAACCTGGAAAAATAAGAGGAGACATAGCTGTTTCACGGGTCATCAGAAAAACACTTGGCTTGTCATGATTATTATTTATTTCGATCTGAAATAATATTTGACATAAATAAATGTTCATCCACATCTTATAAATTGGATCACAATAAAAAAAAATCCATACCAAAGCACTTTAAAATGAAATAGCTTTTGAAATAATCAAAATGTATGTGAAAATTTATGCCAACTTTGATGAAAACAAAATTACATATATAATGTATAGACATCAAATCTTGATATCAAGTATACATCCTCAAACAATATCAAATTGCATAGTAATTAATATCAATCATATGATTTTCCAAGAAATAAAATGTGTTAAAATATTAACTCAAATTACAAAGGAAAA
>NC_051414.1:5491265-5491727 GCF_015228065.2 Penaeus monodon
TAATGATACAGTAGGGAACTATAATCATTATGTTTATAAATATCCCAAGATTCGACAAAGTTCATTAAAAACACCAAAACACTAAAATAAGAAAAACATTTGCCTATAAACCACCCCTTTTTGAACCTTTTAGACCACTTAAATGCATAACAGGTAATGGTAGTAAAATCAAATTGCACATTTACACAACGTTGCCAAGACTCTGTGTTCTAACCCGCTTGACGGGCTCTTGAAAGCTGTAAGAAACCAGATATATATTTTTATTCCTGGAGGTCGCATGCATCAGGTTCTGTTCGGTTCCGTAAGGTAATCACAGGCAATTACTCAGCAATCAGGCAATCAAGTGCAGATAAAAAGGTTTTCAGTCACGGACGGTCTTGTAACTTCTAATCAATTTTGATCACGTTTCGTTCCCGGTCTTGCCTCTTCCTTTGTCTTTCGCTTCGTGTTAGTTTCCTGCTT
>NC_051414.1:5491772-5492042 GCF_015228065.2 Penaeus monodon
AGTTATTTTCTTGCCTCTTTTATTTTAATTATCTTTTTGATTCTTGATTTTCTGTCTTTCTTTCATTTTCTGGTTTTGATTTGATTCAGATTTCCATTTATTACTTTCTCCAGTTTTCTTTCTTCTTTCTCTCTTCTTCCTTTTCTTTTCCGGTTCCTTGTATTCCTCCATTCGTTCCTCTTTTTCATTTTTTTTCTGTTTCCCCCGATTTATCCTCCTTTTCCTCGATTACTTAAGATTATCTGCAAGCAGTCACTTACGCGGACATAT
>NC_051414.1:5492137-5492378 GCF_015228065.2 Penaeus monodon
ATATGTAATATCTATCTAGCGAACTAAATTCTATCAACATTTCCAATATCATACTTTCCGTCTGTCAAATTTATGTACATTTCCCCTCCTCTCTATCCTACAGTCCCCTCTTCCCTCCTCCCCTGTTCCCCCTTTCCTCCCCTTCCTCCTCCCCTATTCCTCCCTCCCTCCCCCTCGCTCTCTCCCCTCACCCGTAATACCTCTTTTTTATTTACAATTTTTTCCATTCTCTTTTCATTTA
>NC_051414.1:5492421-5492492 GCF_015228065.2 Penaeus monodon
GTGGGTGTCAGCTGGTGCCAGACATCGACGTTTTATTGACAATTGCACACCGACTTTTGTTTTCATAAATT
>NC_051414.1:5493360-5493432 GCF_015228065.2 Penaeus monodon
GGATTAATGAAAACTCCACCGAATGCGAGACAATTTTGATGACATTTCGGATGCGCGAGCGAGATTGCGTTC
>NC_051414.1:5494366-5495329 GCF_015228065.2 Penaeus monodon
TGTACAGACCCCGCCACCCAATAGCTGGATGAGAAAAAGAAACTTTTTTATGATCCAAACAGTGAACCGTTGAAAGCGAAGTAAAAAGTTTAAAATTAATTATAAGGTTGTCGAAGAGCAGCAGTTACTCCTCTTTGTGGAATCTCGACCGTTTTCCTTTGACTGAATTATTCTCGTTTTCTAAATGCAGACAAGTATCTTTTATTGCTATTTGCTTTCTTTAAAATCTTGGCATTCCTTTAACGAATCTTACATTAACTTATTTCATCAGAAGTACGTTCGTAGGTGTGCTTGAAGATACTTTTCCAAAATGAGAAAGATATATAGATAAATAAGTTTAAATTTACTCTGTTTATGCTATGTTAACTTTTTGTTCACATTTTCATTATTTGTGCTCTTCATTGGTCTTTCTAATAATATTCTTATGTAAAGAGCAGAAGGTTTTAGCGAGCCCTGACATGACACTAACTTCACAGGGAGGTGTTTTAAAAGGTTAAAACAGGACGGATCTTTTGGACTTTTGTGTTGGTGTCATAATGGCTCCCTCAAAGTAAATGTTATCTGCGGCAGACCCTCTCTCGATGGAAAATTAAACCCCTTTCAAACGCGAATTTCATTTGGGGCAGACCATCTCAGGACGGAAAATTTAATATCCTTTATTTTACCTTTTTTTCAGATCATCACGAGTACCAGTTTATCCACTGAGTCATTCTCGAGATCGGCGACTCCTAATCTTGATGCATGCCTGTTAACACGCATTCTGCAATTCACTGCTTGCATAGTCAATACATTACTATCCTCTACTATACGAAATATTGGCTATAATGTGGAGATATTTAACTGTGCATTGGTGTATGTACATAGGACTGATCAATTGAAGAGGACTGTTACTCCGGTCTATATGAATCTAATTGAAAACATTCTACACACATACCCAAACATACATAGAGACACAACACTAAA
>NC_051414.1:5495979-5496111 GCF_015228065.2 Penaeus monodon
CGCACAGAGTCGGAGAAAAAGGTTGAGGAAAATTCATGGAAGATACGACGTAATCAGTAAAAGGAAACAATTTCAATTATGTCAATGAATGAAGGATTCACTACTTGTTGGACCTAGTAAAAATAATGTTAC
>NC_051414.1:5500105-5500288 GCF_015228065.2 Penaeus monodon
TCCAGACGCAAATCTTGCTGTTGAAGCGGTTCGTCAAGCACTTGTCTATCTTTTGGTATGTTGTAGTTATAAAGCTCCTCGCAGTAATCTTTCCATCTTCTTGTGATCTCTTCCTTTTTCGTCAACAGTTGTCCATCTTTGTCTTCAACCACGCTTGTTTGCTTCGTTTTTGTTCCACCCACC
>NC_051414.1:5500481-5500841 GCF_015228065.2 Penaeus monodon
GGATGGGCAAAGAAACACGTTCACAGGATATTGTTATTATTTTTACTTTATCATACTCCCCCCCCCCCACCGAATTTTGTGTGTACTGCATGTAACCCGAGACATAATTAATGTCCATGACGATAAATTTTCCAATAATAACAACGCTACGATGTAGAATGTAATTTATATTTTTGATTGCGATAATGAAATAATGGAAGTTGTTAGAATAATTGAACTGATGTATACTCGATGTAAGATAATGATATGGCTTGTGATAACTAGAATGATATATAATGTAATTAAAGTTAATTTTAGTCATTATATTAACAACATCACAACTGCCCATACTTTCCGCTCGGTCTGTGACCCATCCCCCTT
>NC_051414.1:5501052-5501206 GCF_015228065.2 Penaeus monodon
CTTGACACACATACATACACTGACACATGCCAATCTATCAGATTTCTCCGGAAATGTCATGAAATCTACTTTCTCGTGGTAACCGAATGTTCGAAAGAATGCTAATATGTTTAACATTCCTCCAATTTTATACAACCTTTCTATTGTGCAGCCA
>NC_051414.1:5501246-5501496 GCF_015228065.2 Penaeus monodon
CGTTATTTTATTGTTATGAAATTGTTCTCCCCGGCAGTATTGCTATATCTCAGGTGACACGAGAGTTATTAAAGTGTTATTCAAGGCTTATGTAAATGTTATTCAACGCTGATATAGCCAGTCGTAACTTGTACCGCGATGAGTCGAACTATTTGTTAACTTTCCCTGTTTGCGAAAAGGCTATCGGGTTTCTATTATAGATCTACGACTTGTACTAATTCTTGTGTTCCGCTTTCGTGACCTTCCCTTT
>NC_051414.1:5501749-5501981 GCF_015228065.2 Penaeus monodon
GTGCATCTCTCAAGGAATTTAGCCGAGATCTTCGATTCCTTCATGAATACGTTATGCATAAACTGCTGCAACACAGGAGGGTCGCGTGTGCAATCCAGGTTGCCGTGTTCAGGCATGTTGTTTTTCATCTCTTTTATTCTTTTTATATTTATCTATTTCTTCTTTTCTTTTCTTTTTTTCTCCCTCTCATTTCTCTGATTCATGGTCCACGGACACGCCCTCAATCGAAGAC
>NC_051414.1:5502482-5502801 GCF_015228065.2 Penaeus monodon
CATGCCCGAAAATTTGAAAGAACAACAAACATGTTTCTATAAATCTAATCTACAACGGAAAAATACGATCCGAAACCAAACATTCACGTAAAAGGCAACATAGTTTACATTCGCATTGCATCCTATAATACATGCATAATCAACTGTGAAATTCGCCTGCAATCCAAAGGCTTTCCATGTAGATATCTACGTACACATCAAGACACATGCATAAATGAATTCAAACTAGGATACATACTACATGAAGATCGGGAGAGTTGCATCAAAGTAAACACGCGCGTAAACAAGAGAGAAAGTACTTGTACCGACATACACACGA
>NC_051414.1:5502964-5504091 GCF_015228065.2 Penaeus monodon
ATGGTACTAATTATTATTTTTTTAATGACACAACAGCATTCTTGCTAATTGAGCTCTTACAATTGATTTTACAATTATCTAATTCATTCGTGTTTTTTCTCGATATCCTAAGAATATAATGAATACCATAAAAGTGCAACAGTATGTTTTGCCATGCGTAATATTAGGGGAATATCGTCTTAACGGCTGGCGTTCGATATCAAACCACAATCAGTCGACGAACCAGCTCTACTTTATTGATATCTCGTACCTGAATGATCACACCATTTGCATATTTCTATGAACTTTCAGTAGGATATAACTCAGGGTTATTTCCAAGCTCGTCAAGTAGGTTAAAAAAGTAAACAATAATTTCTTTGTGCTACGGTCCTTCATCGTGCATGATTATATATTCATTACGAAGAAAACACGAGGTATTGGTATTGGACATCTATGTATGATTTTATGATGTTGAGTTAAAGTTTCAGCAGATGAAAAGAATACGCTTTGACTTACGCCCTCTAATAGTATGGGTTAACCTTCGCACGCTTTTTCCCCGTCGGTCCATCGGCCTTTGCACAGATAATTCCCGAGAGAGATAAAAAATCAACGAGCTCCTTATAACAGCTCAACGGAAATAAGCACATTATTTCTTGCTTTACAAATACCGTTTTGGAATCGGTGTCCAGATTCTCACACATTTATTGCTACTACACCAACCTTGATAAGGATCAAATATAGCAAATAAAGAAGATTTCAGACAATTTACCATTCCCCAGTCACTTAAAGCGAAACGGTCGCGGGCGTTGGTTCAAAACAGTATTCCTTCCTCTTTTTCCCCCAACTTGGTTTCGTTAGTCTTGGCTACTTAGCTTGCCTACAGCCGTGAGATCCCGCCTCTTTGAATATTTCACTGACGACAGAGGGTCTATTTTCCAAATTCTCGGTTGTCCAATTATTTGTTTTTCGTTTTGAGGGCTTCCATTGGTTTATATAGGGTCTTGCAACAGGGTAAAGGAGAGGAAGCACAACTTTTTCATACTTTCCAATCTACTTGAGCATATATCTTCCAGATTATCCAATTCTGTTTTCACTCTGCCAACATAGGTTAGGTACACTAACCTTTAGATAACTTATAGCTTAAGGAA
>NC_051414.1:5508267-5508886 GCF_015228065.2 Penaeus monodon
TTTATTGATCTTGTGTGAGAAAGTTTATATAACACAAAGGTATTGTTTTATATCTGTTTTATTTTCTGTTTAGAAACCTGGGAAACCATTATACGAGTAACTGAAAATAATCACAAAAATATATTTCATTGAATGCTAAATACATGCTGTTTATTCCTAGAAATGTTGCCGATGTTGCAAGGTACAAGAAATCTGCTTTGAAAAGGTTTTTATATAGTAGTACTGAGATTATTAGTGGAAAGACTGATAATCCTCACCAAACACGAGTTGCGAGTTTGTGCATTTGCCAATAGACAATTATCACTCAGCTGTACGGGGAACGAGAACAGAGAAGTTGGTACGAAGTTTATTTGTTTTAAAATAGGACATATTTATAATTCTATATGATACATTTCAGCAATCATGTTTGGGTTTTATTTTTATTAGAATAGCAAACATGTATAAGAATAGGGTATACAGAAACAAGATTTTCCGCCCGTGAGATTGCGCCAACTCTCACTCTTAACGGATAATAGATATCTCGCCCACCAAAATCGTTTTCAAAAAAATAATTATGATAATAACTTAATTATAAATAAACTATTGTTCTTTACCGCTAACTGGTCTTACAACTTTCAGA
>NC_051414.1:5508914-5509603 GCF_015228065.2 Penaeus monodon
AGAATACAACGATGCTTTGTTGTCAGGTCCTTTACCATAAAGTGATAATGATACAATCAGTAACAACGTCTACATGTACATTAGTCATAATAAGGACAAGTGCATTAATTATGATAACAGCTGACATGTGTATTTCACACATATATATATAGTTTAATATCTGCTAGTATGTGTCACTTGTCGGAAAATGAAATATCCTTCTTTTTTACCATCATAAACTTATTCATGCCCGCATTTACGAACTGAACACTGGAACACCCAGATGCACTCATAGATGAACAGAAATCCCTAATAAGATAGGCACTGGGGCATAAAACATTCCAACCCGGAAGAATTACCATTTTGTAAGTCACGAAAATCTGAATATATTCATAAGATAGCCAAGGATATGCCATTATAAAGTTACATACAATATTTTCCTTGCCTATTACGTTACGAAATAACAAATGCGGATTTTCTATTGGCTATCGTATATCCATTAGTGCAACGCTAAAGAAAGGCAACATTTTTTATAAGCACAATTGAACCGTACGAAAAAAATGTGACACAATGAGCCAAGGAAACGTGTATAAGCCGTTAAATATGTACTAGTCATAAATAGAACGTCTGGGTGATTATTTGTATAAGTAACGTGGAGCTGATTTCTATTCACTCTCCATGGACGTGGATGTGCGTGTCTGTTGGGGGGA
>NC_051414.1:5509729-5510445 GCF_015228065.2 Penaeus monodon
CAAATCTGAAAATGTTTGTGTACACAGTGAAACAATTCGCTCTGGTGACAATACAAACGCAACTCGGTCTGCTGTGCGCCCGAAGTGTTGAGTTACAGACATAAGATCTTCAAACTTCTCTCCTTCCAGAAATGCGTTGTGGACAGAGGGAGGAGGCCGGGGGGAGGGGAAGTGCGAGGAGGGTGGGCCGGGAGGGAGGGGAAGTGCGAGGAGGATGGGCCAGGGGGAAGAGAAGTGTGAGGAGGGTGGGCCGGGAGCAGGGAGGATGGGGGTACCATTAGGAGGAGGGGGAAGGTGAGAAGAAGGTATGGGGACTGGGATTAAGTATAGAGTTAGAGGAGAGGGGTAGGGGAAGATGGAGAGGATGGGGGCGGGGGTTGGAAGGAGAAAGGGGGATCAAAGAGAGGGGAAGGAGGTTGGGGTAGAGTGAATGTGTGTCTTCATCCAACTTCTTGGGCAAACTATAGTCACAGAGAAGCGAAACTAGAGCCAGAACGAGATCCAGATGTAATAGAGATAATCATAGATATTGTGAAGCATTATCGTAACTGTTCATAGAAAAATTGATAGTGATAATACTAACAGTGATATAGATTATGATTATAATTACCTTAGCTAAACATGAAGGGAGTTATGATGGCAAAAGAATAACACTAATGAGGATAATCTTCTTTCATTACAATATGCTTTGCTTTTATTAATTGCCTGAAACTTGT
>NC_051414.1:5511094-5511270 GCF_015228065.2 Penaeus monodon
GAAATGAACTGCGACGAAAACTTTGTGACCCTTTGCATTCTTAACTTTTGTATTTGAACCAAATCTATGTTTTATCACTATTGGGATTCACTATAGAATATGAGTATGCTTTTTATTAAAATTTGTATTGTCTCAGGTCAGCTTTCTTTAAGTGCTTTATACTGTTATTGTTGTTG
>NC_051414.1:5511946-5512377 GCF_015228065.2 Penaeus monodon
TACTTCCGCCCCTCCTAATTTCCTAGGACAGCAAAGACTTGGCTTCCGGCGGTCCCAGCCTCAAGCCGCATAATCAGTGAGAACCCTTATGAAAATAGCCTCCATATCCGCCTCTCGGACCTGCCTTTGAAAACACGTCCAGCCGACCCGTTAACACTCATCCATATATTCACGGAAGGTGGATCCGGTACCAGTTCGCTATTGATGTACAGAGAAAGGGAAATGGGTGTACGTATATCAAAGACGAGTTAAAAAGTATCACTTTGAAACAAGAGCTGAATATTCAACATGTTTCAGAGAGTTCAGAATGTTTCTCGCGAGTTGACGAGAGAAGCAATTACGGGTAGCCTCTTTGTATGAGAGCTTCAGTGTGCCGGTGTGTTTGCCTGGTTATCCGGATAAAAGTATATCTAGCGGTCTACATGAATTGG
>NC_051414.1:5512743-5513122 GCF_015228065.2 Penaeus monodon
TGCCCCCTCCTATACTTTCTCAGAGTACTTCAGGGGAACTAGATGACACCTTAGTTACTATTGTGACGTATTGTATACTGTATATACACGCACACACGCTTTCCCGACCGTAAATATTCTTTATCATTCTGTTTATTGTCAGTTTTTTTATTCTGTACCAAATAATTTTCGCGATAAGAATCAGAATAGAGCTAGCAAGAAGATTAAGAGAAATATAGAGACATCAGTGTGTATTTCTATACGAATCCACCAGCCCATCTATCTAGCAATCTTCGGGGGCGATATATAGCTTCAAATTTATCATCAGATTTCTTTTACCAGATTTTCCATTTATCAAAAAGGTCTCTGACATACGAGGCTCTTAGATGTGAGCTATGAC
>NC_051414.1:5513163-5513285 GCF_015228065.2 Penaeus monodon
GTGTTGTACATCAACATGATATTCGAGTGTACGAATGTACTTTATAGTTATGGTACAAAAATAAACATACACAAATATAGGTACATAGAGAAAGACAGATGTACAGATATATATGTATCGGG
>NC_051414.1:5513383-5513736 GCF_015228065.2 Penaeus monodon
GGACGTTGAAAATCCACTTAAAGAATAAATACTCTTCTCTCCCCCCTTTCATCTCCCTCATTCTACCTTTTGCCTGCTCTCTTCTGTTTCCTTTCCCTTTTTCTCCTCCTCTCCATTTATCGCTCTGCTATCTCCACTCACTTCCTTAAAATCACTCCTTCCCTTCCTCTTTAAGCCCTACATCTGCCCCCCCCCCACTTCACTTCTCTCTCTTCCTTCTTCTCCCTCTTCTATTTTTCCTTCCCCTTTCTACCTCCCTTCTTAACCTCCTTCCTCGGATCGTCGTGTTAATAGAAATATGTATTAAATGACGGTTTAACCACTTCATTGTACGTACTTCGAAGAAGAATGTC
>NC_051414.1:5514499-5514584 GCF_015228065.2 Penaeus monodon
TAGAACAGGATCCAAATAGAATTGCAATTTGCATGAGTGCGCACGCGTGCGTGCAATTCTTTAATATCTATGTTTTTAATTAATC
>NC_051414.1:5514655-5514808 GCF_015228065.2 Penaeus monodon
GATACCCACATTGTGTGTTTCTTTAATTTTATGTTGTCAATTACCACACCATTTCACACCAAAATGAGACTTCAAGTCCACAAACACATGGAATATGGAATAACCTACGGACAGACGGACGGACAAAACACGGACAAAATTACATGATGATGG
>NC_051414.1:5514932-5517452 GCF_015228065.2 Penaeus monodon
TTGCTAAGGACATAGAAACATCTACAACATTATTTAAACAGATGATAAGTTTTAATGACACCTATCGTGCAATTGGTAATTTCACCAAAATTATTTATTTTGTGTAAAAATATATCAACAATCCTCTTTTTCTTTCACTCACTGAACGGCGTCCTTCTGCAAATTTCAGTAGTTCATTGCTTACTGATTAAAGATCGATTTCCTCCCGGGCGCAGAAAAGCAGAAAAGAAATTGACAGGCGACACATATTGCTTCATGTTTGTTGTTGTTGTTTTTTGTTAACTTACCCAGTCATATATCACTTCATGTTTGTTGTTGTTGTTTTTTGTTAACTTACCCAGTCATATATCACTCATGTTTATTGTTTTTGTTAACTTAACAGTCTTATATCACTTCATGTCTGTTGTTGTTTTTGTGAACTTAACAGTCTTGTATCACTTCATGTTTGTTGTTGTTATTAACTTAACCAATCTTATATTACTTCAAGCCTGTTGTTTTTGTGAACTTAACCAGTCTGATATTATTCATGTCTGTTGTTGTTTTTGTTAACTTAACAGTCTTATATCACTTCGTGTCTTTTGTTAATTCAACCAGTTTTTTTATAACTTCATGTTTGTTGTTCTTGTAAAAGAATCCTGATCTCTTTTTGGATTCTTTTCTTTATTGGTCCAAGACAGCTTTTGATACACGCAGAATGTTATGCTATCTGGGGAACTGCTTGTATGAGGAAACTCATCGGGAGAAAAAGTTGTAAACCCCATGCAGTTTGCCAGGATCTCGCCAGAATAGCTGGAGTTCGACGATGTTGCTTTGTCTGGAAACAACGGATATAGCAGGCATCCTAAGATAATGACTTGTATGATTAAATACCCATGCTTTCAGCCTGGGATATTCATACTTCAGCAATGACTATTTTACATTTGAGAATCCATATGCACCAAAATGACTGATATGAACATCCTTTCTTAGGGTGTAACAGTTAATATGAATATGTATATTGCGGTTTTCGTTCAGTAACTCTACACTGATGGAAGCGTACATTCAAACTATACTGTGGCGTCCACTGCGTTTCTTTTCATCGTGATCACTGGAGATGAGGGATTGAAAGCTTGAAACGCAACTCATCCGGATAAGTTATCAAGTTCATCTGACGATCAATTCTGAAGAGTAATGGTGTATAGGAATAATCATTATGCTCGTGCAGCAACTTCCCAAAACACAGAATTTTTGGTTGAAAGTGATCCTCATTTTTTCTTGCATCTAAGGGAACAAAAGAGTCCATCTAAACATATCATTTTTATTAGGGATAATAGTAATAGCGTGATTCTTCCTAATCTGGCACTACTTGACTCAGATCATTTTGACTGATACCATCCGGCTCACAAAATGAAGAATACTATACACATTATCTCTCTTCTTCCAATTTACTGTACGACTAATTTACTCTGCTTCTAATTTACTGTACTGTACGAGTTTCGGTAAGCCAAACGATCATACCATCGGATGATAGAAAGATTATGTCTTTGTTTTAAGGACGAAAATCCTTGTTAATGAATGGCAGCTTTGCTATGGGTAATTTAAGTAAGTAGAGACGAAGATAGTCTATAAAGTTTGACGAAGGTAGAGACACATTCCCGAGGTTTTTGGTATCCATAAAGTTAATGCTATTATATCCCTCATATGGGCACTACCATCCATACCTTTTCAGAGTTATAACAATACGCCCTTGATAACATCCATTAATCATCACTGAAACTGCTGGCCGATATATGGAACTGCCTTCTCCAGAAAACTTGAGCGTCGTGTAGATCACAAGTTACTCTGAAACTACAATATTTGATGAATTTTCCATCTCCTTATCTTCATCCTTAATTTAAATCCCATGTTCTGACGTTACAATAGACCGGATCTTTTGTAACCCTGCAGATCGTCGACATACATTGCTTTCTACATATCATGTCTTCTACATGTCATATCCGCTACTACTAACTAGTGTACCAGATCTTGTTCCTCACTCCCAAGTTTTTAATTCACATACATGTAAGTTCCAAGATATCTCTAATTAGCTATAACAATTATTCCCATGTAATGTTTGTTCGGGACCCCCTTCCCTATTTGGACTGGATGTTTTAACCATCTGGAACCCCGATTTTGTCGTCCGGAATAAGTTACTCATCTCAAACAAGGAGTTATCAAAAGAATGGCCTCCCGAGTGACTGCAACAGTGAGATGAGTAGTATATTTTAAGTTGAGTGAACATGTGCTTGCCTACACTAAATTAGGAAGAAATCTTCGGAGTATCTTACAATGAACAACATTCCTAGTTGCATAGTTCCTGGTGTAGGTCGTTATGAAAATAATCGCCAAATATGTCTGCAAAATCTCTCATTTTTAGTAAAGCTTGGTGATAATTTTAAGTCATAGCATATTTGTTTTAAGAAATCAGAAACTGTTGGTAAGGCTGTGAAAATTACTCAATGAAAGATTCAATGGACATTTATAAAATCAACATACATCAGC
>NC_051414.1:5517669-5518462 GCF_015228065.2 Penaeus monodon
TACAACATGTATATTATGTATATTTGATATAAACAACAACTTAAATGAAAAGTTTATAATAACTGCATCTGATGTTCTCCCCGCCTAAGGGTAAAAGTATTTACAGAATACCATGTTTCAAAAAACTAAAGCTTTAATGAAGTTGACACCTAATATCTGTAATTGTTGCAGATACCAGAACACAACTTATGTTACCGAGACTCTATCGGATTACACTAGCTGCACTTGTATGGCCAATAAAGGCTACCTTTATGGATAGGTGGCCAGAGGAAAATAACACATTAAAAGTCACATAAAATGAACAACACTGATTTGCTCAAGGGAACTGTATTGCTATAAGGAGATGCTAAATACCATGCCAGCAGTGAGTCTAGGGATTGTTGCAACAGAGGCCAACAAATTCCTACTTATATTAAGGCAAGATATTGGTTGTAGAAATTCTCTCTGCTGATATAAAGTAAAGAACCAGCCCAAGCTCCGTTGCCCTATCTTCCCAGAATATATATGACAGTTGTTGGCTCTTGCTGGAGCTCGAAGCAAAATTGTGGTGATTCCTATTTATATTTTGTATTATTGTTTTAAAATCTCAGTCTTATATTCACATGAATTACTGTTTATATCCTTTAGTAACTTTAAGCCTATTTATATATTTCTTGACATTCTATCATTTACTTGGTGTATTAGAAAATTAATTGTGCTTTTGCATGGCTTGAAGTATTTTTCTTCAGCTATATGTTTGAGAATATATAGAATATTTAAATGACCATGGATGATTTAAATTATTATGATCAGA
>NC_051414.1:5526056-5526224 GCF_015228065.2 Penaeus monodon
TGTCAGTGGTTTTATGTCCCATTTGATATATCCGATCCACCCTCAGTAATGTATTTTCTAGCAAAAATAATGATATTACAAAGCCAGTGATAATGATAATACCAGATCTAACAGACTAAAAGAGAAAAAGTGACACGTGTTTTCAAACTTTGTATCACTTTAGAAGAG
>NC_051414.1:5526484-5527028 GCF_015228065.2 Penaeus monodon
ATTTGTAATTCCGCGTTGACGATACTTTGATATTCAAATATTGCATTTTATTCAGCTGATTTCATTTCCCAAATAAACCTATCAAACGACCGTCCGCTGATATCAAAGCTGAAACCCGATGAAGTCAGGTTCCATCAACACCTGATTGTCACCTGTATTAAAAAACGTATCGATGAACCCCGGTACTCCGCGCCCAATCCCTGTGTGGGGCGTGCGGCCGCTTACTCATGGACGCACTCGCATCCAAATATGATTACTAGTGATTACTTGTATTACTGTTTGATTATGTGGATGCGGCCTCGTTTGTTGTTATAAATATATGAATAAACATGTACATATATGAACATGTATGGCCGCTTGTGCGCAAAGCCTGGTGGTTGGTTTTATATAATTACACTTATGAACTTATGCTTGGGAATGTTGCACAGGCAATGAATTGTGTTGCAAATTTTATAAAGTTCTTTTATTAAGCGCGACCCAGATGGAAGCTTCATTTACTCAAGGGTGCAGTCAGGATTTCGGATTGCGGGGGGGGGGGGGTCAA
>NC_051414.1:5527269-5528896 GCF_015228065.2 Penaeus monodon
TCAGTATTCATTGTAAAATGCAATGACCACTTAACGCATATGTAATCTTGCAATGCCCAAAACGATCGTTGCTAGTAATGTCCATAACTATAAATCTGAACCATAACACCTTCATTCTACAGAGCAATTACTTTACCAATCTCTAATCTATTCAACTGAACATTTTCCCTCGCCACCAAATAAATATCGATACGGTGGTGCATCAAGTGAATCCAGGCAATAACCAGTGACCCGGCAGTCCCGCACACCCAACCCCTCTTCCCTGACACTGGTAAATGGGATACAAGTCTAACTTGGTTAGGTCCCCGACATACAGATCCCTTTGAAAAGTGGGAACGCAAGAGGAATCTGTGTGGATATTACGAGTTGCAGTTTCAGTTTGTTAAATGCTCTTAGCCTTTACTTTTTGAAAAGGTTTGGAGTATCACTTTAACTATACATTTATGATCATTAATTCAATCTCTGAATAGTACTAAAGGTATATAGATATATAGAGTTGCACAGAGGTAGCAGAAGCCAAATAAAAGTATCATCCAGGGGGAACACCAAGGCTTCTTTATTGCTACAATACGTAAGTAAAAAGTCACTTAAGTGCCTCTCAAGTATAAGTAGAAAACATGTTAATCAAATACTAATACAGATTATAATATAAACTAGAAGTAAAAGGCAAAGATTAACAAAGGCTTGAGGGGATAGCACTTAGAGAGAAAAAAGAGTGAAATATACTACACAAGCTATACTAAATAATACTGTATATATCATTAGTAGAAAAGATATCCAGGAGCTGATGAAATTAATAAGATGAGGATGCCAAGGCTTAATTCCTCTCGCACATCTTGATTAAAATGTTACAAATTGTTGAATCGAATGCCTATATTTTTTGGAAGGGTGTGGCGTCACATGCATAAGTGATAGGATGTCCTATTTAACGTAAATATGAACCTATATGCAATAATAAAATGAGGAGTGTGGGAAGGTTAGATGTATTTCAGTAAAATCTGCTAACTAAATGACAATAAAAGTATTTTACCATGACATTTGGAAAAGAAATATGTTTTTGTATTATAACTGCCCTAGCAACATAAAGCTTCCGAAAATTATAAAAAATCACTAGAAAACTTGAATTTCACACTCAATAAAATAAACAAATTACTCATATCTCTTTTTCCAAGTCCAAAATATTCATAGAACATTTTGATTTCAAGAATTAAGAGCATCCCTTATAATCCTTCAGAAATCGGATACTTTTTTACAAAAATTCTAACGTCAAGTTTTTCATATAAACATTTCTTTAACCCTCTTTGTATGCGAACGTCTTTGTGACAAGATCCCGTATAGAGTGTCAGCCAATAGCAATCCTCCTTTAGAACACAAAATACTACATTATCAGAAAATAACAGGAATGGCTTCGCAGTGGCAGTGACATATATTTTGAGGGAACAATATGCTGGGTCGAGGAAAAGCTTTAGAGGAAGAGGAGACTGTAGACAAATGAACAATAAAGCCTGCTTAGTTTGACGACTGGCTGGAGCAACCTTCCAGAATGTGTGTAGTTATTCTCTCGTTTGTGTACAGAAAAAGACAGAAAGAAAAACACACAATAACATGCAGAACAGACCTTTTCTTA
>NC_051414.1:5529044-5529297 GCF_015228065.2 Penaeus monodon
TTGGTTTCAAGTTGAAAAATACTTCTAGAATCATCAGTATCAGTTTCCCAAAGGCTAGGATTTCGATTATTCCCTATTATTAGGCACATGTAACACATTTCTTACATCTCATTTTTCATATTTTAGTTTTCTATGGCTTCTACGCGTTAGCGTCGTTATTATCAATCAACTATGTCACGCTTTTAAAATCGTATTTTAAGAGTCACGCTTTTAAAATCGTATTTTAAGAGGTGTAGTAATTCATACTACTTAT
>NC_051414.1:5529616-5529693 GCF_015228065.2 Penaeus monodon
ACTTATTACTTGAGAGTAATGCCTAGTTTGCATCTTCTCCCTTATATAAGGATAAGCATCATAGATGATGTTGGGTC
>NC_051414.1:5529751-5529978 GCF_015228065.2 Penaeus monodon
CGCAATAAAAACATATCCTGTTGTTATTCACAAGTAGTAAAAATGTTTTATATGATCGACATATGCTTTTTATCAGATATTGTCTAAGCTGTTTATACATGTAACAAAATAAACAAATTATATGACGGGTATGACGCTTCAAAATTCTATTTTCCAATAAATCTCTGAAAGCCTGATTATAAGTAATTACCGAACTACTTGAATAATTTCCTTACAATATATATATA
>NC_051414.1:5530033-5530140 GCF_015228065.2 Penaeus monodon
CCCAAGGTCCACTACTTCAGCCTAATCTGGCTTTACATTTAATCCATAAAATGTTTATCCAAACATGATGGCACTACTTCTTTCACTTCAAAAGGTCGGCCATCAGT
>NC_051414.1:5530531-5530890 GCF_015228065.2 Penaeus monodon
ATGAATATACAGGTATATATATGCGTATATATACTAATTTCGAAAAAATAACCCTGAAATTTGCAATATCATATAAATCCTCCAGACACCACTCAACTCCTGTCATTGTATCATAACAATAATTCAGACATGGCTGTGATCCGTATTGAAGCGTTTCTCGGGCGACGTTGTGCAGCTTCCCATTGTATTCTGAGGACAAGATTCTATTGAATACCCAATGTTATCTTCAAAGAGGGAGAGGTGAGTCTTAAACCGAAAATAAATATTGAAATCCTTCGCTAGGCTATTTTTGATGGCGATTTATTTCCACGCCTACTCCATGTAAGGTGTCAAGTGTCATATAGTTCCTATGATAAAAG
>NC_051414.1:5531220-5531756 GCF_015228065.2 Penaeus monodon
GATAAAAATAAGCAAAGGAAAACGAATACTCTATCTAAACTCAAGCCCATTCCTTAAACATTAAAGGAAACTCATTTTCCACAACCGTTATCGATTTGTCTCAAGTCTTTTGTATTTAACCAGATACTTAATGCAAGTGTTTTAATATTGTGGTGTAGTATATGGATGTATCGGAAATATATATCACCACCTTCCTTAAACACACACAAATAAACTAGTGTGTATGTGTATCTTATGTAATAATCAACTTCAGTAAAAAAGTAAAATGAAACCTTGTAAGCAACGATCATGGGGTGAGATTTCGGTAAACTTGTTACCGTCAATATTAACAGATTCTGATGGTAACAACTTGATGAACTGGAATTGTTCCTCGGCCACATTATACATATCTATCTACGGCCTTTGTTTACATGTCTGCACCTTACACTGATTACAAAGCCAATACCTTAGCAAATTCGTCACCCTAGTTCTTTGTGCCAATTCTCTATAGTTTAAAGCATAGTGAGTATTTTGTGTAAGTCCAGTGATTTAATGTG
>NC_051414.1:5532002-5532279 GCF_015228065.2 Penaeus monodon
CTCTTCCTCTATAACCTTAATATATATGTTTGGGGGATCGATTACAACGGAGTCTTGAAAATAATTTGCTACCAACGCATCAATATACGACTTAACATTCAGTTCTCCTGAAGTTAATTTAAAATTTCCAAAATATATATCAGAAATATGAAATTATCTTAGATATTACGATAAAAGAAGTTTACTGTATATCAACAGTTTTATAAACCAGTTCGCAACATATTAAAACTTGTCGATTCGAAAACCGAAAGCTTAGTATTTGAGTAAATATTCTTTC
>NC_051414.1:5532549-5532738 GCF_015228065.2 Penaeus monodon
GGGGGGGGGGGAAATATTTTATCTCAAACTCAAACTTTCCTGTTATTCCAGATATTAAAAATTGTATATTAGCCTACTGTATTTTTCATAACAAAAGTCTTTTCCGAAGTCTAGGTATATGATAACTAACTAGCATTCTCAATCTCCTAATGTCTCGGAAATTCTATCATAAAAAAACAGCTCTTTTTT
>NC_051414.1:5532824-5533234 GCF_015228065.2 Penaeus monodon
GTGATTTATAATTAAAATTAATTAGCTTAAACCACTTTCATATAACAATTATATAACAACGTCCCTTGTACCCCTGATTGCTGGTATAAAAGCAGTAATGGTGTGGAGAGTGTGTAACTACATTCTTTGAAAATCTATTTTTAAAACCTCATCAAATATTTTTTTTTTTTTTTTAGTCCTTTCCGAGAGTCTTTTATTCCGTGTTGATGTGCTCGATGAATATTTGTAAAGGCTGTTTTCGAGTGGGTGTCCTATACAAACATTGATTGACTTCCCTACTCGTGATTGACAGGCATTGCCTCTTCTTTTGTATAAGTAGTGCAGTGTTTTCTTGTGTTTTTCCTCCCCAAACAATGTCAGCTATCATTGAAATTGCAAAGGAAATTTCAACTATTTCCTACATTATCCGG
>NC_051414.1:5533291-5533433 GCF_015228065.2 Penaeus monodon
GCTAAAGTCATGGTCCAGGGAATATAAGGAGGGATAGGGTCGTAATAGTGCAAAAAGTGGCACTCACCTTTGCATACTTCTACAGACTCTCACAAGACATCTTGCAACAAATCTGGTACGAAATGAAAAACAGAAAGAGAAA
>NC_051414.1:5533520-5533842 GCF_015228065.2 Penaeus monodon
AGACATTCATTCTTATTCAAACTTTTTCAAAAAGAAGGAGAAAATATAGAGATAAAACACGCGTCCTTTTGTTTGACAACATATGTGAGGGTTTACTCTGCAGCAAATGTGTTTTTGAGATATATTATCTCTAAGCAAATATACTTAACGGAAAATATGTGAGGTTGGCTAAAGGTCAGTTTTAACCGTATCATTGTGTTACCTTAAAGAACTTAACTCCATTAATCAGATTTAACGTACTAAGATCAAAATGCTTCCTTTGTGACACCTAAAGATGAATTCTTACATCGGACACCATTTCTTTGGTCAAGTCGTGAACTGC
>NC_051414.1:5534289-5534720 GCF_015228065.2 Penaeus monodon
CCTTGTGAAGTAAAGGAACACCAGCCTTTACTATTGTGATGACTAAGCTACAAATTCCCTATTGTATATACCACATGTTTACCTAAGTATGTGTGTCGTGTTGCTTTGTCAAGGTATGTGTACCACATATTTACTACACAATTATATGTGAGCTTGGGGTATGCTTGCGCTTGTGTTTGTGGGGGGAGGGGGATTTCAGGATTTTGACGGGGAATGATTGGCTAAAAGCTAAAACTTCGATAAATGCAATGAGGTATATAACCTGAACAATATATCAAACGTTCTAAGCCATTCCGCGCCGGCGTTGCCTGCCATTCATATAACTAGGTAAATGATATCTACATTGCAAATATAATTTAACAAAAGTTCAGAAAATTTTGCAGTTTACAAAAAAATGTCGAAATTGGTTGTTGGTACTAAGCAAACTAGAC
>NC_051414.1:5535716-5535921 GCF_015228065.2 Penaeus monodon
TGCGTTTGAAATTCACGGTAAACATATCTGAAATGTATTTCCTCTTGCTTATAAGCACATACATTTACATGGGAAAGATGATGCATTTACATTCTTCAGGATTATATCTGGTGCTTTCATTCTCACCCACTCCGTTTGTGGCGAAGCTGGAAGCTGGCTCTGTTAGCTGTTTACACTCGCATCACCTTCACTCGCTGTTAATCCG
>NC_051414.1:5536087-5536735 GCF_015228065.2 Penaeus monodon
AACCTCACTTTCGAACCTGCGTTTATACCCATGCAAATAATATTCATGGAAATACTTCATGCGAATACCGTTTTTCATAGGCGAAAGGCACGGATCTCTTTACTATGAAAAAGAAAACGGGAATGAAAAGGAAAGTGGGAAGAAGACGTGTAAAATTACTGAAGGGGGGACACCTGAGGACAGATGGGCTCGGAAACAGGGCGTAGAAGACAAAGAAATGCAGTGTTCATTAATGTCTTCCCCAGCTTTAATTGCAGATGTTGCTTCGTTAGCTACACACGCGCCTGCACACTCATTAATATTCATTGAGCATTAATTCAATGAAGCGTTAGCAACACCTGCAAGGGAACCCTCACTATCCTCTCCCTCCCTTTGCTGCAACGAAGGCCGGTTGCAAACATGACGTGTGATAAGTTGGGCGCTGTTGTTGTTGTTGATCACGTTACAAATTGGCTTGTCAGAAGTTGCAAGATGAACACAGCGACACTGACAGCGCGGGGCTAAGAGAGAGAGAGAAAAAAAGTTTGCAACAGTACGTTAATTCAATTCTTTATGTAAATTACAAGATGGTGATTCTCATACAGAGATATGGTACTCAGATATGGAAAAGTGAAGGACGAGATTTAATTGCCAACTGTTCCTTTAGTG
>NC_051414.1:5536817-5537004 GCF_015228065.2 Penaeus monodon
TTCTGGGTTAATTTATTTATTATCTCTTTTTTTTCGCAAGTACTAACACAAAAGGATAATAAGATTACTTTTCCGTTTACATTTTTAGTCACAAAGAAATAAGGTTGTCACCATGATTCTCTGACTGATTTTTAGAGCTGTAGGAACAAGTTTACATTATACAATATATATTGCTTTGAATTATAAA
>NC_051414.1:5537168-5537266 GCF_015228065.2 Penaeus monodon
TTTGTTTTTACACGAATGAAGATAACTTAGATAAAGGATTAATGTGAATCGCCTGCCGATTCCAAATGTCTAACAAATTAGGTCTTCACACAGTTTAG
>NC_051414.1:5537929-5538270 GCF_015228065.2 Penaeus monodon
AACCACCAACAGTAATTACAACATAAACGAGATCATATAATCAACAAAAGAACATAAAAACACGGCTACCGAGTCCTGGTGTTTGCAAGAGGGCAAAAGGTCAGGCGTTTAAGAATTCATCAGAGAAAAAAATTGGCTTTGGATTCTGAAAAGTGCGGAATGGCGTCGCATTAAAAGCTGATTCCGTCCCCTCCTTTTTTGGAGTTGGAATCTCTATAATGATTAATCCTATTAGACTCGACATCAAGGCCGAGGAGGAAAATATGGAAGAAACAAGTTGATCTTTTCATCAGAAATGAAATGTTGAAAAAATGGGGTTATGGTGTAGGTGGGCGTAAGAA
>NC_051414.1:5538344-5538699 GCF_015228065.2 Penaeus monodon
GTGACAAGAATCTGGACTAAAAATGGTGATTAGCGTAGAAGCAAATCAGCAGACCTGAATCAGTGAGAGTTAGATTGTTCTTGATGAAATTAAATCGGGATAATTGAGTTTGCAAGATAATTTTCAGAAAATGAGTTTTTCAAGCGTAAAAACTCCCTTACAGCCACTGTCGAAAAATTCTCAAGGGAGATGCGAGACTGCTCGGACTGGAGATGAATTTCAATTCACCTTCGGGGATAAAAAGTTATTTTAATCTATTCATGTAACGAGACAAGGAGAGGATTGCGCAGGAAGGATATATCTATACTATTTAGCTCTCACACACGCGCACAGGCATACGCGCGCATACATACAC
>NC_051414.1:5540812-5542042 GCF_015228065.2 Penaeus monodon
AAATCTTGTACGTCTAATTATTTTGTCCAATTATCCACAAATCCCCCCAAATATCATAGGTCGAATGTTAACAAAAATGCTTTAAAACGTTTTACTAAGCTAGACTGATACAAGATCTTACTGCCGGTTATAAAAATGAAAACAATTTTCTGTGTATAATGATAGGGCTTAGGTAAACTGTAATCGAAATATACTGTAACTCTAAAATTTCATCGTCAAACGGTATATTGTACTATACTGAAAACAAAAATATTTATTTTGCTTGCAAGACATTGACGGTGATAAGAAACTACATTAATAAAATGCTTTTTTTCGGATTTTACAAAATTTAATATATCTTCTACACGCATATAGAATTACTGAACTGTATAACTGTTCTATGAAAGTTATTTATGATCATGCCATTTTTCTTTTTTGGAATACCTTGGTTAATTACCAATTAGATTATATAAATATTCATTCATTACACTAGTTTAGATATCATTGCCCATACATTGTTCATTTTTGTCAAAGGGTATTGTGTATTGTACAGGGGTTAATATCTGCTATCTGTAGGTTCATAATGTTATCGATTTCTCTGATAGACTCTTGAAATTAACGGCTGAAGTCAGGCTTGACTATGAAGGTTATTTCTTTTCATCACAAACATATTGAAATCTCAGATAATCAGATGTAGAAATAATGTGTCATCGATCGCTTCTTAAACTGTTTTTGTTACCAAGGTAGATAAGAAAATAATTTCACACGGAATGCACTGATCATAACGTGATATTACTGTTTGGATTTAGATTCTAAGCTTTAGCAATGTTTACTCGACGTTTGATTAATCATTCCGAATTAAGGGATTCGCAAATGAGAACCGAGAAATTCCCAGGTTCAACGGGTGAACATGGAGCTTTTTTGTGGCGAATTTTTCCCACCCGGCATTAATTTCGGTGTGGTTTACCGTGTTAACAGTCGTTTTTACAAATGACTAAATAGGTGGGTAGTCTGCACTGACATTTTATTTTGTGTTTGTGATACAACAACGTTTATTCTAACATTACAGTGTAAAGAATATGAAATTATGTAAACTAGTTAGAGATGGCAACAACAGTAAACACATTGCCAAATAGTAAGTTAGTGTTTACACTTAGATTGCTTGATTTAATTAGATTTAATTAAAAGTAATATGTTTATACAACTACACTCAATGTTAGATGGATTATTATTATCGTATTTTACTACTAA
>NC_051414.1:5542427-5542544 GCF_015228065.2 Penaeus monodon
AATCCATCAACCCTGAAATTTCTTAATTACATCAAGTGTTTCTTGTCTTAGAACGAATGGGATTCTGATTAGATTTGGATGTATATATCTGCATACTGATGAGTTCCCGGGGAGTTT
>NC_051414.1:5542566-5543003 GCF_015228065.2 Penaeus monodon
AGAAGTAATTTACGCAAAACATAATACAAAAACTTCCAACGCATGTCAAAGGTACTTGCCTTAATAGTGAGGGAGTGATTAACTTTTGGAGGATACATTTACATATTAATTGGGTTATTAATGAGAAACTGTTATTTATTGTACGGGTATAATGGTCTTAAAAATATTTCTAATTAGATGCATTTCGTATCAGCAGTAAACGTTCCCTGAGAGAAATTTAGACGTATTTTCCACATATATCTCTTTAATAACATGTCATGATACTAATATAACCTTGTCCTATGATATTTTGGTACACATTCTTTAAGAAACATTTTCCTATTCATAACTATATAGGCATTCCTAACATACTAACATGAAGCAGCGTTTTGTTCACTGCTATCAACACCAGTGAGGAACTGTGATGTTGATATGCTTCATTTGGTAATTACTACAGT
>NC_051414.1:5543478-5543865 GCF_015228065.2 Penaeus monodon
TAACATACTGATCGGGCCTTAAAAGCTCAGATAATAAATACATGAGCGGCGCATTGCTATATGATTCATAAATACAAAATATAAGAACTAACACACAAAATAAAATACTACACGTATGATCATCATCTTCATAAATAATATTTATACTATTAATAACTATGAATATCATTATGGTTATAGTTATTGTCATTAATAGTTTCAATTTCAATATAACTAAGAAAATATTTATATTGTTATTTTTTTCTGTTGTTAAGAATGTTATCTTTAATTTTCATTCCAATACCAATATCATTATTATCGCTATTTTTTTTCTTATTGGTAATACTGATATTGTATTATCAGAAGAAAAGAAACGGTCTTCGTCATTGCTAAAATCAGGAAAAAAAA
>NC_051414.1:5543957-5544126 GCF_015228065.2 Penaeus monodon
TACCGTTAGAAACGAAGTCATTTAATATTGCTTGATATGATAATCATTATAATTATTTAACGCTGATCTCGACGTGCCTAAAGGAGAAGTATTGACACAAAATCAAGCATCACATATAGATAATTATGATGCTGGTGGTGGTGGACAGTCAGGCATGAAACTGATTAAA
>NC_051414.1:5544552-5544806 GCF_015228065.2 Penaeus monodon
TAACGTTTCTAACAATACGATCTTCATTCTGCTCCAGTATTAAACGTGTGATATTATTATTGATAAGATTTATTTTACCTCTTTTGTCACTACTATCATCATGATTAGAAGTAGTATCTTCATATCATTGTTATGACCACTCTCATCATTGCAATTGATACAATCCTCATATAATCCTTTCACTGGTACCCTCTGAAATCATATGCATCCCTCGTGCGATAGTTCTGTATTATCTAAGTAACATTTTTAGCAGT
>NC_051414.1:5544891-5545266 GCF_015228065.2 Penaeus monodon
GTAAAATCATAAATGAATTAGTCATATGCCTGGTAGCCTCGTTTCTTTCAGTTCCGGCAACAGTAATCTCCCTGACAAACAAAAGCAGGCATCACTTTCTAATGATCATCTGACAGCTTCTGTTATATTATCATAAACTTATGATAATGCATACATATTGTTGTGAGGTCTCTGCCCCCCCTCCCCCCCGTCTTGAGCCACTATTGTTTCCCTTAGTCTCCCCTACACCACCCTTTTGCTTTAGTCTCCCCCTTTACCTTTTCCACTCCTGCCTTTGTCTCTCTCTCGTTTTCTTCTCTTCCTCGTTCCTTCGTTTTGCTATCTTCTCCGTTTCTCTTGTTTCTTTCATATCTTTCGTGATCTTCGTTCTTTTTT
>NC_051414.1:5545620-5546086 GCF_015228065.2 Penaeus monodon
CATAATACACACACGTGTGTTATTACATACTTATTTTCTAAAACGCTTGTAGGATATCTAAGGTCGCGCTCGGTGTAGCAGCTACTTGAGTAAGGGACACCGCCTGACAAGGTCAAGTTTATCAACAGCTCCAATATGATCGACCATGCGTTGGCAATTCCTAAGAAACTAAGCAATAATTTTACAGCTTTCTATTTATGTGAGATTTTCTAATATATTATCAAATGTATGGACGATTTGTTTTTGTTTTTTTAATATAATGATGTTCCATATAGCAAGGGCTTTGTCCATACACAGTCAAGTTACAATCCAGTGAATATTCTAAGCTTCATAAAGAAACTACGCCACTGAATTCGAATCATTGGAGTCAAAGAATGTACGTACGCTGACCGTGTGAAAGGGTTAATGACTAGATAGGAAAAATTAAGCCTCCCCCGTGGATATAAGAGCCGTTAAGTCATGGTAC
>NC_051414.1:5548610-5548675 GCF_015228065.2 Penaeus monodon
AGAAGGAAGAGATTGATGTAAGTTCTTTTTCTGAAGATTCAACTTTGATTTAAATAAACTCAGCA
>NC_051414.1:5548707-5549125 GCF_015228065.2 Penaeus monodon
CTTTGTTTCCTTCAACCTTTATCGCTGTGATTGATATCTTTGCCTCCCTATCGTCTCTGTGGCAAAGGATTCTTCTGAGCACCTACAAAAAATATTTAAAGTAGGAAAAATAATATTTTAGTAATATTATTCCCTCTTACGCAATATAACATTAATAGTAAATTATCTTATATTTATTACCAAATAACTCTACAAGAGAGAAACCACTACCAACCAATTGAAACATGAATTTACAATGGCTGAAACGAAAGGAATGCTAAATACAAACTAACATTATCCGTGAAATCTTTTAATATTTATGAAGGGTGATACAAAGAATGGCTGATCATTCTCCAACACATCCGACGTTCTTATTGATTTTTGAGGACGATGCCTGTTTGGCAGCTGAATGTACATGACCTAAGTTGTTAATTAAGCT
>NC_051414.1:5549443-5549516 GCF_015228065.2 Penaeus monodon
CTCACCTTATTTTTTCTTATGAGGTTTAAATTTAAAGTTACAGATAGTTTACAATAAAGTACACAAGAGAAAA
>NC_051414.1:5549915-5550547 GCF_015228065.2 Penaeus monodon
GGTATGTCTCATTGCTGCTTATGGTTCTTGTGTACTAGTTCCCGTCTACTTACTATGAATATTTATCCCGATATTTTCTTTCTTTCCCTCAAAACATTCAGAAATACCGCAGATTTATTCATATTCTTCAGGTATGTTTTTCTATTTTCTTTTTCACGCAGCATACAATTATGTCACAAGGACCCTGCACTCTCAAGGTTGTATTACTAGGATTTTTGCTCTCAAGATAATCATCAAGATCCTTGTTATCAGTGTAAGAAGGATCCATCCACTACCGTCGCTGCAAAACGCAAACTGCGTTATGTAAATCCACAGGAAATACTACCAACACGTAAAGGCAGAATACATGAAACCCACGCGAATCAGGAGACGGTCGATCAGAGAAATCCATCCTGAATCACTTAATGGCGCGGGAAGATGAGTGGACAGACGTCAGCAATTCCTTGGCAACGTGTAATCTCCCAAGACATTTTTGCAGTTCGGAAAGTCTATTGAAGTTTCTTCGCGGGGTTTTCCGTTATTTTCAATTCCGGTATCTATTCCACTGGCCGAGAAAAGTCGGTTTGGACATTTTCAAGGCTGGTTGCACAGCGCCTCCGGAAGAGCGTTTTCGTGTGCGTGTGCATGGTTCG
>NC_051414.1:5550579-5551675 GCF_015228065.2 Penaeus monodon
ATGTCTGGTGCTCTGCGTGTGGGGGGGGGGGAGAGGGGTACGTGTGCGTGTGCTTTTTCTCGAACTGGATAGTTGTCTATTTTTAAATAGATATTAATCGTAATAACTTTACCTGTCAATCAATCAGTCCATCACTCGTATGTCAGAATATAAACAACCTATCAGTATAATTAATATTATCAACATATTAGAGAAAATAGATATTACCGTTATAATCAACCTGAAAAATATTTCAGCATTCCTCTTGTATTTCCCTTTTCCATGGCATTGCTTTTACCCTAACTTGCTTTTCATAAATGTACTGGAACGTCAATATGTCCGCCAGACTCAAATATCTCTGAATTTCCCCATAATTTTTTCCTCTCTGTTCCAATTTTCTTTTCCATTAGTTCACATTTTCCGTCGGGAACATTCGGAAGAGCCAAATATTTTCCTCGTTTCGTTTTTCCTCTCGATTTTTCCTCTCTGTTTTAATTTATGTTTCCATTACGTTAGGTTACCTTCGGCGGAAAATTAATAACAGACAATTTTTTTTTCTTTTTTATTACTTCTTTTTTATGATTTTTGTGATTTTCCCACCCTTTTTTTCTAGACGTATTGTATGTAATCTAAACATTTCAAATATTCTTCAGTCTTGTTTGTCATTATTTCCATCTCCTCTTGCTTACTTTTTTACGCTCCCCGAAATTCAATCTGGCCGTAACGCGCAAGAATCCTCTAGTTCCGTATCCCCTTCAGCCCTGATAAACCCCGTTTTCTTTCTCTCCCGCTCTCCTCTGCCTGACCTCATTTTCTGCAGACATTGGATGAGGTTGAAAAAAATGCTAATTGGTAATGTGGTTTCGGCGGCAGCGGCAGGCGTTTGCGCATCAAACTTAATTAAAATTGCCATGAGGCCATATTCAGGTGCTTAATTAATTCAGGAACCTTCCTCTCTCACCGCTTCCTCTCCCCCCCTCCCCGTGGTGAGCTGCTTCGTCTCCGGGATCAACTTTGGGTTTAGGAAGGTAGGAATTCTATACAAGCTTCCACGTGTACTTTGTCCTCGAAAGCTCACATTTTAGCCTTTTGAAAGAGCTTCTCGTCTCCTCACGTC
>NC_051414.1:5551746-5552066 GCF_015228065.2 Penaeus monodon
AGCGAATGCAAACGTTTATGAAGATTTGTGTAAGTGAATGTATGCTTTTGTGTAGGTTTGCGTAAGTAAACGTATGACTTCGTGTAAGTTTGTGTAGGTGAATGTATGCGTATTGCATAAGTGAATAATTTCTTTAAAAGGTTCATAGCTCGCTACTTGACTTTTTGCCTTCATGTTTGCCAAGGCAGTTTGAATATTAGTAATGGAACTTCTCTCCTGAACTTTATATATAATTCAAAACCATTTTGATTAATTATATTTTCGCGTTTTTTTAAAGAATTTCTGTACTGAAGGCTCGCTTTTTTATGTGCGCCTTTTTT
>NC_051414.1:5553052-5553187 GCF_015228065.2 Penaeus monodon
ACTATCAAAACTCCAGCAATGGAATTATCAGTTAGAATATTCCATGCATTTCAGTTTTCATAAGTCTGATAAAAAATACACTTGTTAATGTTATATACACATTAACATACCCACGTGTATATATTGATATTCATT
>NC_051414.1:5553719-5554200 GCF_015228065.2 Penaeus monodon
TGAGAGGAGGGAAACGAAAGAAAAAAAACAACATCCATTAATCAAAAAGCATCCTCCCTTTCTCTGTTCATCAGAAAACGGAGCACAAGTGACGGAGGTGTACCGGCCTGGCTTATCAGCTGTTCGACGGAGAGAGCAACAAGAGAAAAAATGTCAGGGGAGGAAATTGAAAGCAGATAGATAGGGAATTAAAGGAGGTGGAGACGATGTGGGAGGTGGAGACGATGTGGAAGATGACCGAAAGAATATGAAAGAGTGGATTTCAAAAAAGGAAGGAGAGATAAGGATGAAGTGAAATGGTAGTAGGGGGACGAGCAGGAAGAGAGGAATGATAAGAAAAAGATTTACCTCGTGTTCTCTATTTATTTTTTATTTTTTTGTTATAATACGTCTTGCCAAATTATTCTAGGGATAAATGTTATATTTTGCTTTTATAAGTAGATTACATTATCATAAACGTGTTTTAGAAATGATTACGATT
>NC_051414.1:5554463-5554818 GCF_015228065.2 Penaeus monodon
AATACTCGAATTTGCTAATATTTGCACATTTTCGAGATTCGTAGTCGTACAGTGCCATGCGAACATGCACATCCGAGTAATGATAATTTCGTATCACTAATTAATTCCTAGAAAACACCGAACGAATGTTAGGCTGGTGTTGCCAACCGCGTTAACATGACAAGCAAGCATGAAGAGTACATGCTGTCAGCAGTGTTGCCTCTTCCAGATCTGTAAGAAAGAATAGGACTAATCTGCAGATTTTATGCCTATTACTAAAAAAGATAAAAAAATCCGTTGCATCCTTGTATTAATGTTTTCCCTTTTTTTACTTAATAAAATATTTGCTTTCGTATAAATTATTTTTTCATGCTGT
>NC_051414.1:5554855-5555095 GCF_015228065.2 Penaeus monodon
CACTTTTTTGTCCTGTATCATTCATGCAAAACAGGAAGCTACACAAATAAATATGAGAAATGTTATTCCTTTCATGACGCAGATATCAGTTTTAATATAATGCATATGAAGTCACTGCAAGCTTTCAATCTCAACCGGACTCAAAGGAAACGGCAGTAGTGTAATAATTTAATTAATTAGCAGAGAGTTGCATTGAATGACATCATTGCAACAACGTATAATTACAGAAGTAATTCAGTG
>NC_051414.1:5555124-5555486 GCF_015228065.2 Penaeus monodon
AAGAACGGACACGCATTCTGGAAATCTCACAAAAATAATTATACCAAAGCCAAGCAAACACATAAAAATCACTATGCTGTACCTTCCCTCTACTAAAATCCAACACACTACAGCCCCGGTAAAAAGTAATTGAAAATCTAACGCAATACATATTCACTCTATTAACATCGATCCACTAAAATCCGAGATCAACAAAGCGAAGTTCGTTCCTGCGAGGTTAACATAGCAGAGCTTCTTATAACGGGGTCAGATCGTCATAGAAAGGTCAAGCGGGATACCGTAAATGTAATGAATTCGCCACGAAACTTGATTAGCGGACAGGGGAGAGAAGCAGATGCATGCCCTCGGAGAGTAGGGGTCGA
>NC_051414.1:5559237-5559432 GCF_015228065.2 Penaeus monodon
TGTCGTGGATCACTGTGCATTTGCAGTGACCACGCCCTCAATCATATGTACACGCCTCTCACTCTTGCTCTCCCGCGGAAGTTCCGTTGTTACAAAACGTCTGCGCGCCCTCTCCGTTTGTAGAGGACGGGTTTTATCTCCCGAGGGTGAGGATGCTCTACACTCGCCCTGAGGCTACACGCATAGAAAACGCGC
>NC_051414.1:5560706-5560960 GCF_015228065.2 Penaeus monodon
ATAATCTACACATCTACACAATAAAAATGGAAAATAACCCATTCTACAGATGGTGCAACAGTCAAGAAGAGAACGTTGCCCAAGATTCAACTCCCACGAAACAAAATTAAAACATGCTGTAGACAAGTTAACATACAAGATACTGATATATTTTGATTACCGATGCAAATCTTCCATCTAAAGTAAGGTACTACGTATTGATATATACAAAGATTTCCATACAAACAAATAAATTAACATCATTTAAGAAATAA
>NC_051414.1:5561495-5561731 GCF_015228065.2 Penaeus monodon
AAGAAGTTCAAAAGAAGAGGATCCAGGGGATACAGACAGTAATAGCCTAAAACAAAATAACTAGAAAGAAGTTATTAACGCACAGGTAGATAATTTTCAAAAATCCAAAAAGCAGTGAAATGATACATGACGATCTTTCATGGTTTAAGATAAGAAAAAATATATTTATTTTGTTCGCTTGATTATGCATTTTCGTTAACAATTCTGCAATATCTAATGAAAATCACCAATTCTAA
>NC_051414.1:5561802-5561899 GCF_015228065.2 Penaeus monodon
ACCTATAAAATGATACTATTACCCATGAATGACAGCTAGAAAAAATACATCAACCCCAACCTCTAATAGTTAAATCTAAAAAATTAAGAAGCTGGTT
>NC_051414.1:5561919-5562036 GCF_015228065.2 Penaeus monodon
GAGATGAACATGTCACTACCAAATACAAATATCAATATGAAATAAAAATTCTTAATTGTAATAAAGTATTCCATTGCAGTATCATTTGCATAAGGATTTTGTTACGCTCTTCATGAA
>NC_051414.1:5562115-5562476 GCF_015228065.2 Penaeus monodon
AGGTTGTTAGCTTTGGCGAAAACACACACAAAAAATAATTTAGTGCAGTCTTAACAGATAATTCATATCTCATTTGATGACACTGACAAATTTATCAAAATACCAAGAGGCTTTCCAGAAAAAAAAATATTAATAAAAAAATGTACATTAGGTCCATTTATATTCATCCTTTCAATAATTCATTTCCCTCCATCAACTAATTTTTGAAACAATAGGAAAACTTACTAATGGTTGGCAGCTGAACCGATGAGATGGTTCACAGTTTTTAAAATCCTCAACTCCAGCCATCATTGCTCAAAGTCCAAATAATCCGTTTTCTGTTTTATTTAGTACCCAGGAGACACATCAGAAAAAACGACAT
>NC_051414.1:5563369-5563745 GCF_015228065.2 Penaeus monodon
TTTTTGGCAAACCGGTAATTTAAATTAACGTAAAATATTCTTATTGCCTTACAATAAGAATTCGATTAAAAATATGTTAACAACCCAAGTGGATATAACAAAGTATTGAAAAAAACTCCCTTTTAGGCAGTTACGATCACATCTCGTTTTTTTCTTAATATATTTATGTTTGTTATTAGTAGAAAAGTGTAGAATTAAGCTTTGTCAATTGATACGGCTGATATGAAAAAACACTATGTAATATGCTAATTGATTGTTTCCATACGATTACAGAATAAAAGAACTTGGCCAATGTGCCTCTGGTACACACACTCACTCGAGGGATAAACACAAGCCACCCCAGGAGACTTATTAAGACCGATGCAAATTAATTTAG
>NC_051414.1:5563804-5563885 GCF_015228065.2 Penaeus monodon
AACAAGTTTTATAACATCTCAATGTCATGACGAGTAGCAGTAATTTAGGAATAATATGTTTTTTTTATGTTTTTAAATACA
>NC_051414.1:5564450-5564654 GCF_015228065.2 Penaeus monodon
AACAATAATGTGGGTTGTTCGGTTGGCCGAAAAGTCAGCAGACAAGAACAACTGGAGCGACGATTTTATGTCTGGCGGGTGTTCTGTGGTTGCGAAACGATCACCATGAATTTTAATCTAGCTCCAACGGTTAGCCGGTAATGGCTGTTTTTGCATACAGACTATAAAAGTGAAAATGTAGAAAATAAGGTAAGAAAGCTTAGT
>NC_051414.1:5565730-5565952 GCF_015228065.2 Penaeus monodon
TCGGCCCTTTAAGAGAGAAGGAAGCTCCTGTTCACGAAGGCGGTCACGGCGAGAGGGGTTGCGGCAGCGCTGCCTCGAGGGGCGTCGCGCAAGACAAAGGGGCTGAGTGCGGCGGGCGGGGGACTTGGCCTTTGTGTCTTAGTCCTTAACGCTGCTTACGTCGGGGCGGGCGCGGAGGACTGAGAGAACAGGAGCTTTCTCTCTCTCTTTTATTTTACTACC
>NC_051414.1:5566054-5566169 GCF_015228065.2 Penaeus monodon
CGGAAATAATGTCGTAAGAGGTTTAGAGACGTCTGCAGGTAATGCAACTGTGGAAGGACTGGGGCAAGGAAGGGGAGGAAGGGGAGGGGGAACCCTTGAATTGATGGGGGGGGCG
>NC_051414.1:5566236-5567008 GCF_015228065.2 Penaeus monodon
TGGATAGGAGGGCCGGAGGAAGGAGACGAAAAGGACGAGTAGGAAAATAATCGACAGAGCAGCATAAAGGAAAGGGGGAAACGTGAGAGAAAGACGAAAGCAGCTTAAAATTAGAAAAAAAAGAGGAGACAGAAGAAAGGAAAAGGTAAAAAGAAAATAGAGCGGGGTACGAATAAGAGAAACTAATGCAAGAAAACGTAAAAAGGGAGCATAAAGTGGAAAGCGAAAGAGAATAACAAGAGCAAAGTGAAAACAAAGAGGAAAAAACACGGTAACAAGACAAAAACAAGAAAGGCTGTGAACGAGGTTTTGCCACAGTGATTACGAGAGAGTACCCTGCATGAGGACGAACGAGGGATGGGAAACAGAAGAATAAAGCAGAGGGGAGAGCGGTGGAAGATAAAGGATGGGATGCGTGTTGATCTCCCTCTGTTTCTTGTCGTGTTATTTTATAAACACGCGATATCTAAATGATAAATGAGAAGAAATAGAGAGTTGAAAATACAGCATAATCATTTGATTTATTTTCATTGTATTTGTTTGCTTACTGCTGTATTGCTAAATGTCTTGCACTTTTATGCAATGAATGTTTAGCATCTTCATGAATAGGGTTATCTTTTTTTCCCCTATTTCCTTTTCTTTTATTGCTAATACATTTTACTACCATTTTCATCTTCACAATTGTTGCCATTCATCGGCCTTATTAGATAATAATAAAAAAAATCCTACCATTTTCATCTTCGGAATTGTTGTCATTCATCAGCCTTATCGG
>NC_051414.1:5567169-5567455 GCF_015228065.2 Penaeus monodon
AATGAGCGGTTGAAGTTAAAAATCCAATCGAATATTCTCTTTCCTAAAAGTTAAGTGACTGATTCAGATTATCGTAAGTGAAGTTTAATGATCAACCTTAGTAATTATGCGATTGATTAAAAACAATAACAATGAGATCTTCATGATCAATCTTTTAAAAAATTATTCAGACGACTGATTTCAATTAAATTTCTTTCAGGTGATTCAAAGCATTTGACTCATGATTCTACCTGCCGATGCTTGCAAATATTCACTGCTACCATTATGTCAAGATAATTCAAAATTA
>NC_051414.1:5567477-5567566 GCF_015228065.2 Penaeus monodon
ACATATTTGTTCTTGTATGTATGGTTGTGCATTTACCAATATATGTATCTCTCAGTCTTGATTAGTTAAAACGTCACTCAATTGCACTT
>NC_051414.1:5567744-5567835 GCF_015228065.2 Penaeus monodon
TTTTTTTAACTACGTGTAATCCTGTTCTCCACTTATTATCTGCACTATTGTTACTGGCCTCGTCGACTGTGCTGCTTGGTGATCGTTCTCC
>NC_051414.1:5567962-5568302 GCF_015228065.2 Penaeus monodon
CTACACTCCTTCGCTCTCGCTCTACTCTAACGCTGCCAACATCACATTATCATTCTCCATTATCCCCAAGATGCCTCTCTCCTTCGCTCTCACCCTTGCCTAAATCAACGCACGGCGCATTGCAAACGCAACACAAATAGTTGTTCTATTACTCTGTCCTTTGCAGCTGATATAGCAAGACCTCATTCCCTGTCAAAGCACCCTTCATGTATTGGGGCTCGGATCACTTCTGGATGCTAATTGATTTGGCCTTTTTCTCCTTTGCAAAAGCATGCTATTAATGGGCTTGGTTGAGTGCTGGCTTCTCGTGTTTGCTTTTAGCCTTTTGTGTATGCGTGTG
>NC_051414.1:5568515-5568613 GCF_015228065.2 Penaeus monodon
TATGCTTCATTTTGTCAGGGAACTAATGAAAAATTACTTGTACTATGCAACATTATCACTTATACAGCTTGGGTGCATAACTCAGAATTATAAAGTAG
>NC_051414.1:5569282-5569467 GCF_015228065.2 Penaeus monodon
GGTTTTAGTCTGACAGATACTTTTTTTTCTCTGGTAGTTGAGTTACCCTTGATGTAGATCAGTTTGCTTACGTGATTATTCTTGAAAAGAAGAGATCTTAGACAGCAGACCAAGAAATATGGTTTGAAACTATACACGATCTTTTCCATATTCTTATTTTTAAATTATCCTTATCTATGACAAAG
>NC_051414.1:5569574-5569643 GCF_015228065.2 Penaeus monodon
CTAATCATCATCATCATAAAAATAACGATAACGATTACTATAATGTTGATGTTAGTGTTGTCGTATTTA
>NC_051414.1:5569821-5570012 GCF_015228065.2 Penaeus monodon
CACTCACGTCCACTCATGCGAGACTGCCACCTCGCCCGCCTGGAAAGCGCCATCACTTCGCAGTCCCCTTACGAAGATCCTGGGCTATCCGTTCCACAAGCGAGTGTGTTGAGTACAGTACACCCGCCTGAAGGCTGGCCTTCGCCTGCCTCGCATCCTCATCCTCTCGGCTGGAGCGTGCTTTAAAGTCC
>NC_051414.1:5571385-5572015 GCF_015228065.2 Penaeus monodon
GTAACACTTAGTATCAGATTCTGCTTATGCATACTCTATATATAGCTTCTAGAGACAAAAGAGAGGTATAATAGTCACCGACATGGTCATCGCAAACGTCCTCTAATGTGTGTGCTTTGTTGGTCTGCCCAGATAATTACAGTTCATGAAGGGTATTGCCTTTCCTTCTTGTTTCAGGAGTTAAGAAATTCTCCTGGAAACATTTACAGAAACCAAAATTATGCAATCTTACGTAAGCACTGCAGGTCTGACAATTATGATTAACATGAGTGTTGATACTTAACATGACTAATAATAGATATATAATCAACTTTCCTTTTTCAACCACATCTTGCTGTTCCTTTACCCTGTCTTCTGCTAAAGTGGCCCTCTGGAGGTTTTAGATATTGTGAATTGTAATACCTATTTTCTAAATTTCTATTCTTTCAAGCTTCTCTTCCAAATATGCAAAATATGCCATACAGCTCAATTATTTCCCCCCCCACACACACACACACTTGGAAGTAGTGATTCGCGTTCTAGGTTTCCTAAACCTACACACGGGTTATGCGAAGAATCATGATGCAAATGCAAAGGCGAAATAGCGTTAACATTTTTTTTTTCATTTGGCAGATTTTCCCAGCACCCTAT
>NC_051414.1:5572281-5572538 GCF_015228065.2 Penaeus monodon
CTCAAGAGGGTATTGAAATGTTCCCTCTTCTACTTTTAGTTCAATATAAGTTTGATTATCAGGTCATTCCTGATAATTATGTCACTTAGAATCACTGTCTGTAAAAACTACTTCCTTTACTTGTCAACAGAAATGTATACTGAATTAGAAATCCTTTACACAATTATCAACTAATCAGAATTAATCCCAATGATTGCACTTAAAGTAAATCTTAAATCTCCCAATGTTTATTCTTATTCTGTAGCAGAGTTCTAAAC
>NC_051414.1:5572562-5572874 GCF_015228065.2 Penaeus monodon
GAGGAGGGTAGCAAAGTAAAGAGTTTCTTCATCACTTACTTAGATCAGCTTGGTTTTATCTCACTCCTCTCCATTATTGAGAGTCTTCATAACAGGTTTAACCTCATTGTTATCTTACAGCGTAGTTATTTGATTTATTTACACAATTCTCCATATCCCTTCACATATCTTGTAGCTGATTATTTGAGTCTGATATTTAATTTCCCTTTTTACCCTACCAGTATCATGGACATTAATTTGAGTATATTTCATTATTAATTTTTTTTTCTGAATTTAAGTAACTTAAGGGGGTCATAGACCATACATTCCTTA
>NC_051414.1:5572952-5573428 GCF_015228065.2 Penaeus monodon
CGCATGATTAAGGTATCATGTTTATAAATATTAAACGCGTATATACTCCAAATTCATACACCTCTGCTTATTTATTCAGAATATACTTTTTGCATATTTTCCTCTGTGAGGGCAACTTTAACGTACACTTAGGCATCGTAACCAGTCAAAGAATATCTAGCTACGCTCCATTGTTTTGTGCAGAATTATTAGTCATCAATTATCATTAGCCAGGCACTGGCATATTCGTAACCTAAGACATCCACATTGGCCTACAGAGTTGGACGTTTTTCATTAAAATCAAAAACCCACAATAATAATATCAATCAAAATCTAAATATACTCAAACATGAAGCGCCGTAAAATCTATGATTAGTCAAATAAGGTACAATAGATAAGCTACAAATACTGTAGTTACTGAAATTGCTGAAACAAAGAGTTCAAACAGTGCTGGCGTCTGTGAGGACAACGACTTCCAGCTGATATTCACCATTGAA
>NC_051414.1:5573469-5573847 GCF_015228065.2 Penaeus monodon
ATTTGGTAATAATTCTTTTATTCAAAATTCTTCCGCAAATCATCTTGCATTTTAGTGGGTGTCAAGTATGTTGAACAATACTGAACAAGAGCAAGCTTCACTTTACATGTAGTTTTAAGACGAAGTATCTGTCGTAACTTCCTAACAGAGACCAATACGAAAATTATCATAGCCATTTACTCTAAGAGTATGAATAGCCTTCGGTGTTTAGGTAATACTGATGAGTTAACAGTTAAGTAAATACAGTCGTATATTTCATGCAAATTGAGCTTTCAGAGAGGTTTCTATATATATGCTTGTTAAGGAAAAGCACATGTTACAGGAAGAAAAACATGTTCTCTCTATAACGTTCAGCCTGCGAATCGAAAATGGGGAGAA
>NC_051414.1:5574084-5574511 GCF_015228065.2 Penaeus monodon
AAATGATAACTAGCAGAGAAAACAGAAATAGAATCAAACAATGGAAACAAATGACGACAAAAAGTAAGAAATAAAATTAAAACAAAACGGACGGAGGGAAAGTAAACAGAGAGATAAATGGCGTCTGAAAAAAGAAACAGTGAAAAAATGGAGGTGGAAAAGGAAAAGTTTGGAATATTGGAAAACGAAACGAGAGAAGGCATGGAAAACAGAAAATGGGAAACAAGGAATTCTGGAGAAAATGGAAAATGATATCTGGAAAAACATAAAAAGAAAAATAAAGAATTACAAACATCCGTAATGACAAATAATCTGAAGCATAAAGTTAGATTATTGGGTAGGAGGTGGGGGGGGGGGGGCTGGACACAAGAAGAAGCAAATAATAACGAGAAAAAAGAAGAAAACAAACAAACGGCAGGGCAACTAG
>NC_051414.1:5574561-5574655 GCF_015228065.2 Penaeus monodon
TCACGAAGGAGGAGCTGGTGTGTGACTGAAATCATGACGGATTCACGTTGATCTTTACGTTATATGATTTTAAGATTTCGTCACACCACTTGAT
>NC_051414.1:5574707-5574863 GCF_015228065.2 Penaeus monodon
TTCCTCTCCCGCGCATTCTGGTTAAGAAGATTCACTAATTAAGAAGTTTTTTCACATCTCGGTTTTTCTCATTATCATTTGCTTTATATGTCTTGCGTGATTCTGTTGCTAGTCTGTTGTGGATACATGTGTAAGCTCCTATATTTTAATTTTTAC
>NC_051414.1:5575049-5575193 GCF_015228065.2 Penaeus monodon
TAACATTGCATCTTTTTTCACTGGACGTTCATTTAGCTCATGAAAATAGAGATCGTGCAAAGAAAGGCGCTGGAAAACATATAGAGCAGAAGGAACGACTGTTCAAAAGTACACTTCGGTTGTTGAGCGAAACCTTTGGGGTAA
>NC_051414.1:5575222-5575331 GCF_015228065.2 Penaeus monodon
GAGTGTGTCATTTCAAAGTGATTCACAGGCGTCGATAGCGATTAAGGCATCTACTGAAGTGACGTAGACGACTAATTTGTTAAAGAGCGACATCGTTCGGCCATCCAAA
>NC_051414.1:5575822-5576021 GCF_015228065.2 Penaeus monodon
GGGAAGCGGGCCAGCACGGGGCACCGACCACCCCGCCGCTTGGCTGCGACCGAGATCAAACCCGTGGTCTTCCCCAACGCTGAAATTCACGTAAACTTTAAATTGTGTGTCACGACCGAGTCTTCCCGCAAACTTCGCCTTCGAATGTCGTTATTACGTGACTCTGTCGGCTGATCCCCGGCGGCTGTGCGTCCCTTTG
>NC_051414.1:5577493-5577578 GCF_015228065.2 Penaeus monodon
ATGCAGCTCGTCCTCAGTACCGAAGGTGACAGCGAGGCACACTGCCACCGTCACAGCAGACTTGGGCCGGACAGCTTATGTTCTC
>NC_051414.1:5577617-5577749 GCF_015228065.2 Penaeus monodon
TGTAGAGCTGTAGGAGACGCTGCCGACTGACAGAGCTGAGGTGAGTAGAATCTCTTGTTATCTGTATTCAGGTACCTGGAGACGTGCCTCTGTTTTCCTATTTCTTGGGGTAGAAATGTATGGATGCCTCGC
>NC_051414.1:5577934-5578298 GCF_015228065.2 Penaeus monodon
TTAATACGAGATACTTGCTTATATGCATACCAATAGCAGATTCTAGGATGGGTAAAAGTATTACCTATATACCGAATAATAGTTTGAAACAGTTTTAATAAAACATCCTATACGATTATTGTCAGTATCGTATTTTAAAGTCAGTCTACAATCTAGAATCACCTTTACTTATATGAGTTAGCACGCACAAGAACGTAAAAAATACTCACAACCGCGAGCTCGCCTGCAGTGACAGTGACAGACATAAAAAACAGGGGCAGATCGCAGTCCCACCTTCCTCCTGCCAGATTACGTCTCCTGCCTTCCATGCTTTCAATTAAAACTGCAAATAGGTCTGCCATTGCCAGCCTTCACGATCATCGCT
>NC_051414.1:5578410-5578650 GCF_015228065.2 Penaeus monodon
CATAATCATGAATTTTTTAATCTCTTCTTCTCCACTACCCATCATTTCACTTTTTTTTCTCTCTTTTTCTTTTTTGCCAACGTCTACGCTTTCTCTAGCTTGTTTGCTACTTTCTCTCAAGAAAAATGTAGCTCCGGTTGGAAGGAGAAATGGAAATGGTTGGAGAAAGAAGGAATTAGAAAAGAAGAAGAAGGGAAAAAAATATCGTACACTGACTTCGGAGAAGAAATAATAGATACT
>NC_051414.1:5578784-5578956 GCF_015228065.2 Penaeus monodon
TGAGAGCGACAGAGAAAAAGTCCTCGCGCCGAGTTCCTTAAGATCTATTCCGCAAAGAAACGGGTTCATGTGCGGGAACGGAACTCACTTACATCCATTTCCGATACAAGAAGCGTTGATCCTTCCGTGTAGAGGCCGAGGGGTGACCTGCGGAGCCAGCGAGGAAACCAGA
>NC_051414.1:5579514-5579587 GCF_015228065.2 Penaeus monodon
CATTGCGTTTCCAACATCTGCACAAAAATAACAAATAGAGAAGAAGTGTGAAAAGAAAGACTGAAGAAGAAGG
>NC_051414.1:5579961-5580562 GCF_015228065.2 Penaeus monodon
CTCCCTTCTCTCCCCCTTGCCTAACCTTTAGTCTTCTTACCCCCACTTAACCCTTCTCCATCCACCCTCCCCTATTCCTACTTCAGCCCACTCTCCCTCCTTCCTACCTCTCGCCCTCCTCCTTCTCTCCTTCTTTCCCTTCCGCTAACTCTCCTCTCCTCCTATTTTCAGCCCACCATACTTTCTATTTATTCATTTATTCTCAATCTCTAGCTCACATTCCATCTCTTCTATCCCTCCCTCCTGCTCCCAGCCCACCCTTTCAATAACATCTAACCCACCCTTTTTCCATCCCTCCATCTCACCTACCATCCTTCACGCCCCTCCGTCCTTCATCCCATCCTATCTCTTCCCCTTCCCTACGTCTATCTCCCGTCCCTCCTTCTTTCTGCCCTCAGCCCACACTCCTGCCCATTCCTTCCTATCATGAGTCTCCCCTTTCTACCTCAGTGTGTTCAATAAACGCCCCCGCGCTCAGTGATGTGTGTGTATCTTCAAGCGTTGTTGAAAAGAAGGGGGTGGATAAGAGTAGAAAAAGTGTATCTGTTCTTGCGTGGTTGTTTTGTTGTGGTCAATTCATGTATTTTTTTATATTTATATA
>NC_051414.1:5580909-5581202 GCF_015228065.2 Penaeus monodon
ACACGTACATTATTTCATTGTTTTGAGAATATAAAACAAATTTGCACATTTTCTTCCTTTACTCTAGCAATAATAACTAGCTGACACCATCTGCATGACAACGGAATATTCAACAGCAAATCCTCTTCTTGGAAACAGAGTTTAAAAAATCCAGCTTAAATGCTATGCCCGTGAGAGTGTTCGCAGATTTACACATTTGCAGTCACGAGAAGAACGAGAGGAAAAGAGGAGAGCACACTACAAGCGAATAAGGAAGAAATGAAGATAAGAACGGGGTGAAAGGACGAAGGATT
>NC_051414.1:5581223-5581698 GCF_015228065.2 Penaeus monodon
GTGAGGGAGAGAGAAAACGAGAAGAAATGACGTAAGAACGAGAGGAAGGAGAGAGCAGAATAGACGAATGGAGAGATGAAAATAAGAACGAGAGGGGAATATAAAAAAATAGGAGAATAAGGGAGAAACGGAGATGAAAAAGAAGGATAAGAGGAGAGTAAACAAGGAACCAAAGGAGACATAGAAATAAAATAAGAGGAGGGGAAGAAGACAGTAAACAAGGAAGTAAAAGCGATGTGAACAGAAGGAAGGGACAGAGGAAATAAACCAAATGAAAATAAAGGAAGAGTTAAGACGAGGAGGGGTCTAGAAGAATAAAGAAGATGAAAATCAGGAAAAAAGAGAGCGAGGGAGATGGAAAGCTGGAAATAGATAATGGGATAACGAGAGAGGATGGAGTAAGTCAAAATAAAATATAGGAAGAAGAAGGGACTGAGACTGGAGTAAAGGAAAGGGGATAGGAAGTTAACTAAAG
>NC_051414.1:5581768-5581874 GCF_015228065.2 Penaeus monodon
ACAACGAAGATAGGTGATAAAAATAAAAGGAAAAGGGAAAAAGAGTTAATCAAAAGAGAAAAAAATTAAGAAATGAGAATAAGAATGGGAAGAGAAACACATCCAG
>NC_051414.1:5583661-5583867 GCF_015228065.2 Penaeus monodon
TTCCCGCTTACTGCAGGGTTGCATTCACTACAGTATACCCCCGCCCCTTGTAAAGAAGTATTTTCTTTAAGTTTAGGATAATTATAGAATTAGATTAGGTCGGTTTGTTACCATCAAGTTCGATGAAAAACAAGCTTAGGACGATGATTTTTTAATAAATCTTAACTTCACATAAGACACATTGTATACGCAGTAATATAGATGTG
>NC_051414.1:5584332-5584573 GCF_015228065.2 Penaeus monodon
GACTTACACGTAAACAGTTCCTTTTTTTCTATTTCATCATTACGAACTTTGTAACTTAAAAAACATGATTTATAATTTTAAGGCTTTAAGGCTGTGAAATGAGGAGGGGGCCTATAATCATTATTCTGATTAAGGACAGACTCCTCAACTTTACCATTAGATTATGAATGCGTTTGATAAATTAGTTAAAGGGTAATAAGTATCGAAAGGGAGTGGGTGCAAGTTCCAACTTTTCTCTCGT
>NC_051414.1:5584616-5584718 GCF_015228065.2 Penaeus monodon
CACAAGCGGATTGCAATGGATATAAATGTCTCATGCTTTCGAAATTCGTAGAAGATTGAGTTGGGGATTATATCTCGCTTCCTTGAAAAGAATTAAACAGAT
>NC_051414.1:5585306-5585693 GCF_015228065.2 Penaeus monodon
AACTATAAAGTTTCAACATAGTACTCTAAATAGTTTAGAAGATCCCAGGTGTTGCCTACCCCTTTAAGAGGCTAAATATAAAATTTTCTCATTCAGTTCGTCCAAAACGAAACAATACTTTATTACCTGGAGAGTTATCAATGGCTCATCCTCCATCCTCAAATTAAACTAAACGTAATTTTGCCTCACTATAATACAATATTTGCAATCACGAAGAAACACTGCAATGCCTACTACTGTGGAAAATGTGTGTGGAATTGGAAATGTGTGGATGTCAACAATATTTCTCTTAATAGGGATACAAACACACCTGACCTCCTTGGTACGAGAAACACACAGGCCTAATTAAATTTTGCGAATGATTTCCTTTACATTATTATTTTCAAC
>NC_051414.1:5586147-5586380 GCF_015228065.2 Penaeus monodon
GCAATGAAAATTATTTTTCCCTCCATCCTTGCATCTACATATCCATTGTTTTCTTTTTGCATTGTTCTCTTCCCTTCTTTTGACATGGCTTTTCCATTTCAACCCTTCCTTTTATATCTTCGCTGTGTTCTTATTTAGCTTAGTTATTATACTTATCCATTCCAGCATCTTATTTTATTTGATGACCTTCTGTTTTGCATAGATTTTCCTTGTGACTTCATTAGGTATGTAAC
>NC_051414.1:5586424-5586939 GCF_015228065.2 Penaeus monodon
CACACAATACAGCCAACGCATTTCAGTCTTCCATCTTCTACGTTCTCCCTCAAGTAATTCACATGATTTATTTTTCCAATGTCTGCCATCGTCGGTTTCATATAATTGTGTTTCTCCACTTTATGAGTAACGGCTTGAATATTGTCTTTCCTTACTGTTTGTCTCAAGTTTCGTATTTTAATCAGTCCATCTCATCGTGATGGTCGACTAGTAACATATATAAGATATCTCATTGTCAGCTGGAATCCTTCTTAACCACACAAAGACTCATTTATATACATATTCAACCATCTTTTACATACTTTTTTGGCTCTCTCATGCATCTCCACAGTCCTTGACGAAGCACGCTATCAAACGTCTCCTCTAAATATATGCATACCATGTATAACCCTCTTTTGCTTTCTCTTTGTTCCCGTGTTGTCTTTTTCAGTAAGAGGATACAAACTTTTCCTGGCAAATCTAAGCTGCTCTTCCCCTATTCTATCTCCTGTCTTTATCCCACGATCCCTTGCGGG
>NC_051414.1:5586956-5587978 GCF_015228065.2 Penaeus monodon
CGTAGGCTGAAGATATTTTATTCTTGGATAATATTCATAACCTTAGATGTCTCCTTTCTTATATATTATCACAGTCGCATTATCCCTTCACGCCAGTTAGGGATCTCTTCACCCAGTGTTTTCAGCTCCTCATGCACCTTACACAGTGTCTTTGTTCTTGCTTCCCCAGAGTCTTCTCTGTTTCCTTCCCTCTCTGTTCTTTCCAACCATTTATTTGTTTCCTTCTTGGTCGGGTCCTTGCTCCTTTTGTTCTACGACACGTGTCTGTACGCTGAGAATTTCTTTCTCATTGTCTTTAATGTTTTGTCTCGCACTATTTACATGGACTTTTCCCTTTGTTCACATCATGACTTTACTGTTCTATCGTTTATTTACTTAATGAAATGCAAGTTCTTCATAACTTGCATTCTTCAGAGTCCGTCACTAACGACTAGTGCTGTACCACTATACTTTCCCCATAGACAATTTTATGTTGTTCGTAACCTCGTTTAGATGTTATTGTCATGACTTAAATGTCTGACTTGTTCATGTATTTGCCTTCGCTCTTGCACCCAACATATTTTCCACATTCCTGGAAGTGTTGGCAATTGCAGAATATATCATCCAATATCTCCCCTTCTCCTCTTTTCCATCTTTCCATCCACAGTGCATCTTCACAAGTAAATCCCCAATATTCACTCTCTCCATCTGGTATAACAACTATCTCCGGTTCATCCGCCTCTAAAAGCCTCCCTTCTCCCCCTCCTCACAACCCGCCAGAGGGCCGTGGCCGCATATAAAGTTAATTAGCATATCACAGACGCTAAATTTAGCACGCATTACTGAGGCACTTACCCTGCTTAAACCGAGTTCATTCTCTTCCGTCTCTCTCGCGACCGTTGAACCAATTCTGCTCCTATCTTGCTGTGTGCATTTGGTCCGCTTCCGTCCCTTTTGCTTTGTCCTCTTTCAGACCTGACTTTACGTGGAAAATATTATTCGTTACAGTTTCATAAATGGTTTTAACAGTTTGTACTTGAATG
>NC_051414.1:5588327-5588681 GCF_015228065.2 Penaeus monodon
TGCGCCGGAGAGACCTAACCAAACAGCAACGCCCGCAGGTCCTGAGTACAGTACAAACACTATTTCCAGAAAAACGGCTCTGGAAGTCATCTTCTACAGAGAATATTGTTTTCAGGATTTCACCAACAACGGGCTTCCTGACGGCGGGAGAGTTTGCGAGCAGACTTGAGAGGGAAATGTGTAAATTTCTTATGAATATAGATGCATACGTATATAGTGTTCTACATATTGCAAATTCATTTGTGTATATATAGCATGTAGGTAGGTGTTTTTTTTATCTATCTTTACTAATCTTTGTTTATACATTTTTCATCGATCATCTATGTATCTGTTTTAATAATATATATTTTAATA
>NC_051414.1:5588775-5588866 GCF_015228065.2 Penaeus monodon
AATTTTAAATATATTAATTTTTTATATTATATATAAAAATATATTTTTCAGGTAATAAGGGGGTGATATATACAATTGTAATACATACATT
>NC_051414.1:5590339-5591141 GCF_015228065.2 Penaeus monodon
ATGGAATGTTCTTGCTTGTAAAGAAGCCTGTGATTGGCTCGTGATATTTTTCAATTTTTTTCAGTGGTATCTAATATCAGCCACTAAAATCATGTTGCAAAGTTTAGAAGCATTACAGTGTTTTGTCCAACGCCAACATTATTGCATGAACTATGTGGTATTTTCTCTTAAAAAAGAACAAAGGGAACTGGTATAACTGGTAATTTAAGCACAATCATGGCATCCAAATATTGATGATAACGTTTAATCTCAAATACTTTTTTGACAATTTTTTTTTTTTTATTGCAAATAGATATATAAGAGTTTTCGTTATATTTAAGATTTTAACACATCTTTTTTAGAAGATAAAATATGAGTCACATATTAGATGTTTTCTCATCTTACTCATTGTCTCTGCAACTTCTAAGAGGTTCAGGAATTCCACACTCGGGTCATGATCTACAGGGGAGAACATTAGGTCAGGTCATTAGAGAGAGCGTTAAGGAGGACCATATTCATGTTTCAAAAATTTTACACCTAAAAACTTCATGTATTCATTACTTTCTCTATCCTTGCGATAATATTGGACAAATGTTACTACCAATCCCTTCACTGATTTCTCCTTTTCATGTGTATATTTGGGATTATTCCGTGATTGACGACCTAATAATGCTTTTTGTGGTTTGATCTACTGTATATTAATCTACGCTATTTAGTATAAAATATTTTATTTAGTGGACTTTCATTATCATTTGAACGGTATTGGAAACAATGTTTTCTGTGCTTGAAAGGAAAAATATAAAAGTTAAATAAAAACAATTCT
>NC_051414.1:5591480-5591672 GCF_015228065.2 Penaeus monodon
AAGAAATATGTAATAAATGCCACGCCTTAGGAATTCAAATATACATAATTATAACTCGCTTGAAATTACTATTTGGACTGTTTGATTTTTTTTTCTTTTTTTTCACTATAAAAATGGAGAAAAAAACTGAGTAATGGAAAGGCGGAGGAAGCCTCGAAATGAACAGTATAATCAGCAATGGAATTACACTCT
>NC_051414.1:5592423-5592713 GCF_015228065.2 Penaeus monodon
ACAGCAAATAAACTTTTATATTCTAAACAGCATGTATTAGAAAGGTAACCGGGGACAAGAACTACTCGCAGATTACTTCATACACATACACTGGGTTTTATAATTAATTAGAAACCTTATCATTATTGCAGTATCATTTGTAGCTTTTGAGAATAATTCTTAAAATGTATTGTAGATAAGAGTAGTCATTATACATCATTACCACATGATAATAATTGTGAAAGTAAGCATATTTATTACTCAAGATGTAAAATATATGGATTTTTTTCCTATTCTCTTTTCGTGGCTCG
>NC_051414.1:5592760-5592979 GCF_015228065.2 Penaeus monodon
TTTCGTACTTCGTAAAACTAATCACCTTCTGATGATTTTTCCGCGTAGGGTAAAGGACAATATTTAGTAAGGCCTTTCTCAAAATCATGACTATTAATTTGACTACCTGCAAGATAGGAGCTTTGTTCGGAAATCAACTGAAAAAAAAAAATTACACAGAAGATATGGGAACATTTTAATTGCACTAGAGTACTCTATTATTATCGATATAATTATTTT
>NC_051414.1:5594120-5594286 GCF_015228065.2 Penaeus monodon
ATGCATGAGTGTGCCTTTCTGATAATGTTGTGTAACAGAAGTACTGTAAAAATATGCTAATGAAGGTAATTTATTTCAGCATAGAGTAAGTGAAAAAAAAGTAAATAAAAAAAAACTGACGAAGGAAAGAAACGTAAACGCCAAACAGATGAAATATAATGAAGCG
>NC_051414.1:5594327-5594630 GCF_015228065.2 Penaeus monodon
GAGTGATATGGAATAGGAAAGTTAATATCCAGACATAAAAGTCTAATAAAACCAAAACCAAAAACTCAAAGGAATATTTTGTCAGAAATATATTATATTTTACCCCGAATTTTACGCTCTAACATTTTTTTTCTCCCCTTAGAATTTATTCGCCGTGATATCTGGCAAACTTGACAGGGAAGTGCACAGGACGCCGATGCTAGGTCACTCAGCTATATTTTTTTAATGTAAAACACGATTTGTTAAAGATATACTGGCACGCATCGGCATAGGTTTATATGGATGGTCGTTCTCAGAAATTGA
>NC_051414.1:5594807-5595587 GCF_015228065.2 Penaeus monodon
TCCCTCACTCGCTCTCTCTCCTCTCTCTGTCACTCAGCATGTATAATGACGGAGATAATTTTCATGCAGGCGAGGCTCAGAACTTTACTAAAATAAATCAAAGGCAATGAAGGCTTTAGCATTAGATCTCAACTAAGATCTCTTTGGACTCCGGTTATATAACCTGAGCATTATGCATGCTACATTCAGGAATGTATTTACATGAACATGCGACGGTGAAATCATGAGAGTATGTAACAGAAGACCAAAAATATATGTGTGTGTATTCCTGCAAATATATACTTCTTACTTCCCTTTCTATCTCTCTCTATATGCATACATCTTTGGCCATGTATTTATCTAAGTATTTTTGTGCATGAAAATTGCGCCCATTCAACAAATGACTTAGTGCTAAATGCAGGTTCAAACCTCCTCCCATCAACACACATATATACGCCCTCTAGCACAAAAATACAAATACACACACATACACGCAGAAAAGGTTAGGCCTTTGACTGAATCTCATATATCCTTCACTCCATATAGTTTATCATCTCTTAGAGATACTTTGTCTAAATAAGGGGTAATCTGTTATTGGAACCATTTTCGCTACGTTATACTTGCATTAGCAAAGCGTATGGAGGGCGATGGATTACATTATCTATGGTATATGGATATCTAAGTACTTTCTATTAACCCCTGAGGTTATACAACATATAATACTGTTGATACTGCATCAGTTAGAATCCTAAGTCCTTGTGCGTGAGTTGGTAAGATCAGGCAAGTGGATACTTTGTTAGG
>NC_051414.1:5595690-5597583 GCF_015228065.2 Penaeus monodon
GTAAGGCATCTGAAACTCCCTGATTCTGAGTTCATATTCTCCCTTATTAAAATGTACTAGGCCTCCATTTTTCTTAGTTTTTTTCATTATAACTTTTTACCTGAAAAAAACGCCTTTATCCATTGTAAATTTGCAAGGTTTTCGTCCAGATTCCTCACTCTTTTTGGACATCATTCAGCAATACGGTGGACATTTCACTACTTTTGCCTAAACATGTGACCTCGGCTCTTATTAGTCTTATGGGTCAACTTCGGATTTCTTCAAGTTTTCAAAAGATCAAAAACTGATTAAAGAACTCTCCCCGTAGTTTCGATCTGCATCACTGACCAATATTCTACGAAGCTACACAGATATCTTTCGATACCCTGCTTATTGAACTGATCCTGGCTTACATTTCTGTTTCTATTGGTAGTTAATAATAATGAAAAAAGTCACATAGATGAATCGGGACATTTTGCTGAAAGGAAGCCAGTGGCCAAGATTCAAGTAGAATTCATTCGCAGGTCATTGGGAAGAGAAAGTTAATAGGTGTAGGGTGCTTCTTGACCACAGGATCTATTACACAATTTCACAGAGAGTATGTCAGTTTTAAGAATCAGATTCTTCTTGTGGAACCCGAAAGACACATGGCATACAGTGTGTATTCTGCCTGAAAAATAGAAGTAATAACACCAAAAGTGGTTGATGTCTGGAAGTGATCCCCTCCCTGTCGTATTTTAGAGACCATATATACCGAAAGGTATGTTGGAATTGGACTGAAAATAATATTCTTACCAAAACATGAATTTCGGCAAATTGGTATGCGCAAATGCTTTACAGGATATCTCTACAGGCAGAATATAAAAAAAAATACTTTTATTTTTAACTACTTTTAAAATGACAAGAACGCTGCTAATAATGTTAGGTTTTTGTAGGGTACATGATTGCCAGTGATGATACTCTGTCCAGTCTCAGGAAAGAAAAACTGGTAACTCCCTCAAGGCTATGTAGTACTACAATTTGTTTTTTTTTTGGAGGAAAATTGTGTTCAAGGACAAAAAGCAATTCAGGTACAGTGCATAAGTATTGGGCGAGTTGCTAGTTTTTACTTTCCTGAGGTTGAATGTACTGTATTTACCACATACACCTCCAAATACACACAATAACAAATTGTTTACTTGAGCAGTATATGGGTATAATCAATGGGGTAAACGGACCTATGGTAGCTTCTGAATATTTAAGAAAACAAAGACATTCGTACCTAAGTAACTCTCAATACTTTCCTATACACATAATTTTGCTCCTCAGGATCCACGCCATGTTATAATTACCTCTGGAGATACTTATCACTGTACAAGTCTCAGTACAAAGAATGGAAAACAACAAAAGTGTGTATGTCAGAGAAAAAAAAAAAGACATCAAAACCTTCGACACACCCTCACCCCCCCACCCTTCTCCGTCTTCACTGTGGATGCCTGGGGCTTCGTCCTCCTGGGGCTTCGTCCTCCTGTTCCTTCATCTACCTCTTCCCTCGCCTTTCTCTCAAACTCCTTCGGGAACGCCTCGGGCTGTTTCTCCCGTGTGATAGACAGGGCTGATTCTGAAGACAGATTAATTTCCGGAAAAGTGATGTGATCAAGGGAGGTTTGGGGGATGGGAGAGGAAAGGAAAAGTGAAGGTGATAGCTACGTACAGATACACTGACAAAAAGAGATATGAGGATCTAGCATCGTTATCATTGCTAACGATCATTTCTCGTTACTTTTCTTATATAAAACAGTTATCTTTATCGTTCTCGCTTGTTTATTATAGGAGTAACATTACAATGATTATCGTTAACATGAAAAAATATATTTCTCTGAAGGAAATGATATTAGTATTGCTGCTTCGAAAATATGATTACAATGATTATCG
>NC_051414.1:5597683-5598085 GCF_015228065.2 Penaeus monodon
AATTAATATATATTAAAATATATTATTTTTAATATTATATTAAAATTTAATAATAAATATATATATAATAAACAAAAATAGATAGATCATTTTTAATAAACAGATAGATTAGTAGACAGATAGATAAATAAACACCTACCTACATGCTATATATACACAAATGAATTTGCAATATGTAGAACACTACATACGTATGCATCTATATTCATAACAAATTTACACATTTCCCTCTCAAGTCTGCTCGCAAACCCTCCCGCCGTCAGGAAGCCCGTTGTTGGTGAAATCCTGAAAACAATATTCTCTGTAGAAGATGACTTCCAGAGCCGTTTTTTCGGGGAAATGGGTGTTGTACTGTACTCAGGACCGCGGGCTTTGCTGTTTGGTTAGGTCTTTTCCGGCGCA
>NC_051414.1:5598434-5600373 GCF_015228065.2 Penaeus monodon
CATTCAAGTACAAACTGTTAAAACCATTTATGAAACTGTAACGAATAATATTTTCCACGTAAAGTCTGGCCTGAAAGAGGACAAAGCAAAAGGGACGGAAGCGGACCAAATGCACACAGCAAGATAGGAGCAGAATTGGTTCAACGGTCGCGAGAGAGACGGAAGAGAATGAACTCGGTTTAAGCAGGGTAAGTGCCTCAGTAATGCGTGCTAAATTTAGCGTGGGGATATGCTAATTAACTTATATGCGCAGGCCTCGGGCGGGGGTTGTGAGGGGGGAGAAGGGAGGCTTTTAGGGGCGGATGAACGGAGATAGTTGTTATACCAGATGGAGAGAGTGAATATTGGGGATTTACTTGTGAAGATGCACTGTGGATGGAAAGATGGAAAAGAGGAGAAGGGGAGATGTTGGATGATATATTCTGCAATTGCCAACACTTCCAGGAATGTGGAAATTATGTTGGGTGCAAGAGCGAAGGCAAATACATGAACAAGTAAGTCATTAAAGTCATGACAATAACATCTAAACGAGGTTACGAACAACAAAAAATTGTCTATGGGGAAAGTATAGTGGTACAGCACTGTCGTTAGTGAGGGACTCTGAAGAATGCGTTATGAAGAACTTGCATTTCATTAAGTAAATAAACGATAGAACAGTAAAGTCAGGATGGAAAAAAGGGGAAAAGTCCATGAAAATAGTGCGAGCCCAAAACATTAAAGACAATGAAAAAAAGAAATTTCAGCGTACAACACGTGTGGGAAAGAACAAAAGGAGCAGGACCGACCAAGAGGAAACAAAAAAATGGTGGGAAGAACAGAGGGGGAAGGGAAAACAGAAAAGGGACTCTGGGGAAGCAAGAACAAAGACACTGTGTAAGGTGCATGAGGAGCTGAAAACACTGGGTGAAGAGATCCCTAACTGGCGTGAAGGGATAATGCGACTGTGATAATATAAAAGGGAAAGGAGAATCTAAGGTTATAAATTTATTATAAAAATAAAAAATCTTCAGCCTACGAAAAAAAAAAAAACCCCGCAAGGGATCGGGGATAAAGACAGGAGATAGAATAGGGGAAAAAGCGCTTAGATTTCCAGGAAAGTTGTATCCTCTTACTGAAAAAGACAACCGGGAACAAAAAGAAGCAAAGAGGGTTTACATGGTATGCATATATTTTGAGGAGACGTTTTTTATAGCGTGCTTCGTCAAGGACTGGAGATGCATGAAGAGCCAAAAAAAAGTATGTAAAAAGGTTGAATTATGTTTAAAATGAGTCTTTGTGTGGTTAAGAAGGATTCCAGCTGACAATGAGTATCTTATAATGTTACTAGTCGACCATCACGATGAGATGGACTGATTAAAATACGAAACTTGAGACAAACAGTAAGGAAAGACAATATTCAAGCCGTTACTCATAAAGTGGAGAAACACAATTATATGAAACCGACGATGGCAGACATTGGAAAAATAAATCATGTGAATTACTTGAGGGAGAACGTAGAAGATGGAAGACTGAAATGCGTTGCTGTATTGTGTGAAAAATTGAAAAGACATAAAAAATGAAGTAAAAAAAAAAATAGTTACATACCTAATGAAGTCACAGGAAAATCTATGCAAACAGAAGGTCATTAAATAAAATAAGATGCTGGGAATGGATAAGTATAATACTAAGCTAAATAAGAAAACAGCGAAGATATAAAAGGAAGGGTTGAAATGGGAAAAGCCCCTGTCAAAAGAAGGGAAGAGAAAAAATGCAAAAAGAAAACAAGGATATGGAGATGCAAGGATGGAGGGAAAAATAATTTTCATTGCATTTTTGTTTCATCATCATTACTTTTCTGATAAATATTGGTGTTGATTTCCAATGGTTTCTAATTGTTAATATTATCTTTCTAATTACTTTTTTATTTGTATTATTAAAAGCTTTGCTTTTATTATTATCC
>NC_051414.1:5600425-5601067 GCF_015228065.2 Penaeus monodon
GATAATCATCAAACATATCATAATGACCATTTTTTTTTTCTTATTTTAATATTATTAGTAAGCAATAAACTATAACATTATAGAATTATATTATCATTATATCATTATTGTAAATATTCTTTTATTATATTGCCGTTATTATCATCACTATTAAGTTATCATAACCATTCATCATTATCTTATTATAGCTATATCATTTACTGCGATTTCTGTTATGGCATAAGTGTAATAATTATTTACTGATATATTATTATAATTAGTTGGAAATAATAATGTAAAGGAAATCATTCGCAAAATTTAATTAGGGCCCGTGTGTTTTTCGTACAAGGAGGTCAGGTTGTTTGTATCCCTATTAAGAGAAAATGTTGACATCCACACATTTCCAATTCCACACACATTTCCACAGTAGTAGGCATGCAGTGTTTCTTCGTGATTGCAAAATTTGTATTATAGTGAGGCAAATTACGTTTAGTTTAATTTGAGGATGGAGGAGAGCCATGATAACTCTCCAGGTAATAAATATTTTTTGGGTTTGGACGAACTGAATGAGAAAATTTTATATTTAGCCTCTTAAAGGGGTAGGCAACACCTGGGATCTTCTAAACATTTAGAGTACTATGTTAAAACTTTATGTTAAATAGT
>NC_051414.1:5601701-5601878 GCF_015228065.2 Penaeus monodon
TTTGGGGTTTGCGGTGTGTGCAGACACACAAAATTTTTTATTGCTTTTTTTTATCCTCTTTCGTCTTCTTTATTTTTTTTAAATTTTCCTTTTAAAGGGAAGCAGAAAAAATCCCCAACTAAATTTCTACGTTTTCGAAAGCATGAGACTTTTATACCATTGCAACCCGTTTTGGGG
>NC_051414.1:5601918-5602235 GCF_015228065.2 Penaeus monodon
AAAACGAGAAAAAAAAGTTGGAAAATGCCCCACCCCTTTCGTACTTATTCCCCTTTTAATTTTTTAAATTCAAAACGCATTCTAATCTAATGGTAAAGTTGAGGGTTGTCCTTAATCAGAATAAGTTGGGCCCCCCTCCTCATTTCCCCCTTAAAACCCTTTAAAATTTTATAAATCATTTTTTTTTTAATTTAAAAAGTTCAAATGATGAAATAGAAAAAAAACTTGTTACGTGTAAGTCCATTATGTTTTTTACAAAATTTAAATCACAATTTGATCTTTAATGGGTCTTTTTTTTATCATGATTAATATACAGC
>NC_051414.1:5602347-5602525 GCF_015228065.2 Penaeus monodon
ATCATTATATTATCTTTTTTACTATGATGTTATGTCATCGTTACAATGATTGTTTCATTATGATCAATGTTATCATTTTTATAATGCTAGCGCATTGTTTTGCATTGTGCAAGTCAAGTAATTTTAATAATTTTCTTTGGTATGAGTTTCCAGACAAATTGAAAATAATTAATATCTA
>NC_051414.1:5602544-5602776 GCF_015228065.2 Penaeus monodon
AAAAAATGTTACGTTAGTGTTATTTTTCTTTTTGATTTTTTACACTCTATTTTAATGCGTAAAAAGTGTCTTATTGAATTAAGTTTTATTAAAAAACATCGTCCAAGCTTTTTTCTCGAACTTGAGGGTAAAAAACCGCCCTAATCAAATTTCTTAATTACCTAAATTAAAAGAAAATATTTCTTAAAAGGGGGGGGGTTTTATTATAAATGAACCCTGCAGTAAGGGGGAA
>NC_051414.1:5604441-5604637 GCF_015228065.2 Penaeus monodon
CCTACTGTCCTTCCTTCCTATCTTATTTATTTTCCTTATCTTCTTTTGGTTAACTTCTTTTTCATCCCTATTTCTTTTCATCTCTCTTTTCTCTGGATGTTTTTCTCTTCCTTTCTTATTCTCATTTCTTAATTTTTTTCTCTTTTGATTAACTCTTTTCCCTTTTCCTTTTTTTTTTATCACCTATCTTCGTTTT
>NC_051414.1:5604707-5605167 GCF_015228065.2 Penaeus monodon
CTTTAGTTAACTTCCTATCCCTTTCCTTTACTCCATTTCCGTCCCTTCTTCTTCCTATATTTTATTTTGATTACTCCATCCTCTCTCGTTATCCCATTTCTTTTTCCAGCTTCCATCTCCCTCGCTCTCTTTTCCTGATTTTCATCTTCTTTATTCTTCTAGACCCCTCCTCGTCTTAACTCTTCCTTTATTTTCATTTGGTTTATTTCCTCTGTCCCTTCCTTCTGTTCACATCGCTTTTACTTCCTTGTTTTCTTCTTCTTCCCCTCCTCTTATTTTATTTCTATGTCTCCTTTGGTTCCTTTGTTTACTCTCCCTTATCCTTCTTTTTCATCTCCGTTTCTCCCTTTTTCTCCCATTTTTTTATATCCCCCTCGTTTATTTTATCTCTCCATTCGTCTATTCTGCTCTCTCCTTCCTCTCGTTCTTACGTATTCTTCTCGTTTTCTCTCTCCCTCAC
>NC_051414.1:5605185-5605479 GCF_015228065.2 Penaeus monodon
AATCCTTCGTCCTTTCAACCCGTTTTTTATCTTCATTTCTTCCTTATTCGCTTGTATTGTGCTCTCCTCTTTTCCTCTCGTTCCTCTCGTGACTGCAAATGTGTAAATCTGCGAACACTCTCACGGGCATAGCATTTTAAACTGGATTTTTTAAACTCTGTTTCCAAGAAGAGGATTTGGTTGAATATTCCGTTGTCATGCAGATGGTGTCAGCTAGTTATTATTGCTAGAGTAAAGGAAGAAAATGTGCAAATTTGTTTTATATTCTCAAAACAATGAAATAATGTACGTGTT
>NC_051414.1:5605803-5606269 GCF_015228065.2 Penaeus monodon
TAATGTTATCATTAACATCGTTTTTGATATATATAAATATAAAAAATACATGAATTGACCACAACAAAACAACCACGCAAGAACAGATACCTTTTTCTACTCTTATCCACCCCCCTTTTTTTCAACAACGCTTTAAGATACACACACATCCTGAGCGCGGGGGCGTTTATTGAACACACTGAGGTTTGAAAGGGAGACTCATGATAGGAAGGAATGGGCAGGAAATGTGGGCTGAGGGCAGAAAGAAAAGGAGGGACGGGGGATAGACGTAGGAAGGGGAAGAGATAGGATGGGATGAAGGACGGAGGGGCGTGAAGGATGGTAGGTGAGGTGGAGGGGTGGAAAAAGGGTGGTTAGATGTTATTGAAAGGGTGGCTGGGAGCAGGAGGGAGGGATAGAAGAGATGGAATGTGAGCTAGAGATTGAGAATAAATGAATAAATAGAAAGTATGGTGGGCTGAAAATA
>NC_051414.1:5606623-5606714 GCF_015228065.2 Penaeus monodon
ATGGACCAAGAGGAGAGTGAGAAGTTGAAGGGTAACGTCTTGAGAGGAAATCGAGGTCGTCGCTCTATAACGCTCCCCTCTCCCCCAACCC
>NC_051414.1:5606837-5606903 GCF_015228065.2 Penaeus monodon
TTCTTCAGTCTTTCTTTTCAAAACTTCTCTCTATTGTTATTTTTGTGCAGATGTTGGAAAACGCAA
>NC_051414.1:5606945-5607171 GCF_015228065.2 Penaeus monodon
AGCTTATGTTTTGGGAAAAAGCAGGAGAAAAGGTAGAGAAAAGAACAGAAGAGGGTTTTACATAAGTAAACAGACAGACGGGCACCCCGACATACTACGAGATACATTGACAGTCAAAAGACAGCCATGAATGTAACAGACAATCGCATATAAGCCCGGAAAACAACAACATACTATACAAATATATTTCTTTTCATTTTATCGGTCTATTCACCTACTTATCACC
>NC_051414.1:5607405-5607939 GCF_015228065.2 Penaeus monodon
TGCATACACACAACACACCCAACATACATAAACGAATGAAAAGAGAAAGGAAAAAAATAGCGGATAAATCTTCGGTTTTCCTCGCGGGCCCTCCGCAGGTCAACCCTCGGCCTCTACACGGAAGGATCAACGCTTCTTGTATCGGAAATGGATGTAAGTAAATTCCGTTCCCCCCACATGAACCCGTTCTTTGCGGAATAGATCTAAGGAATCGGCGCGAGGACTTTTTTCTCTGTCGTCTCATTTTCTCTTTTTTTTTTTTACTTTTTTTTTTTGTAATTGGTTCTCTCTTTTTATTGTTTTTCTTCTCTTGAGATTTTTTTTTTAAATTTGTTTCTTTCTCTTTTTTTTCGTTCCTCCCTATTTTTATTTATCTTTTAGTATTATTATTTCTTCTCCGAAGTCAGTGTACGATATTTTTTTCCTTTCTTTTCTAATTCCTTCTTTCTCCAACCTTTCCATTTCTCCTTCCAACGAGCTACATTTTTCTTGAGAGAAAATAGCAAAAAAACTAGAGAAAGAGTAGACGTTGGT
>NC_051414.1:5607972-5608094 GCF_015228065.2 Penaeus monodon
GTGAAATGGCGGGTAGTGGAGAAGAAGAGATTAAAAAAATCATGATTATGAAGGAAGGAAGAATAAAAGAAGAAATAAAGATATAGAAAACGAAAATCGCTACAAGGTGGCCATTAATAGTT
>NC_051414.1:5608129-5608495 GCF_015228065.2 Penaeus monodon
AGCGATGATCGTGAAGGCTGGGAATGGCAGACCTATTGCAGTTTTAATTGAAAGCATGGAAGGCCAGGAGACGTAATCTGGCAGGAGGGAAAAGGGGGGACTGCGATCTGCCCCTGTTTTTATGTCTGTCACTGTCACTGCAGGCGAGCTGCGCGGTTGTGAGTATTTTTACGTTCTTGTGCGTGCTAACTCAGATAAGTAAGGGTGATCCTAGATTGTAGTTATAGGCTGACTTAAAATACATATTGGCATTAATCGTGTAAGGATGTTTATTAAAACTGTTTCAAAAATATTATTCGGTATATAGGGAAACTTTACCCTTCTAGAATTGCTATTGGTATGCATATAAGCAAGTACTCGTATTAA
>NC_051414.1:5608603-5608981 GCF_015228065.2 Penaeus monodon
TATTAATTTCATGATATACATTTACATTAGAAACGAGTGTATGATTGTGTGTGCGCAAAAGAGAGAGAGAAAGAGGGAGGCGAGGCATCCATACATTTCTACCCCAAGAAATAGGAAAACAGAGGCACGTCTCCAGGTACCTGAGTACAGATAACAAGAGATTCTACTCACCTCAGCTCTGTCAGTCGGCAGCGTCTCCTACAGCTCTACATTCGCTTTCTTCTCCTCTCCCTTTCTCATTTCTTTTCTCGAGAACATAAGCTGTCCGGCCCAAGTCTGCTGTGACGGTGGCAGTGTGCCTCGCTGTCACCTTCGGTACTGAGGACGAGCTGCATTCTCTTTACCCTACTCCCACTTTCTCCTTCCCTCTCTCTGCCT
>NC_051414.1:5610439-5610633 GCF_015228065.2 Penaeus monodon
CAAAGGGACGCACAGCCGCCGGGGATCAGCCGACAGAGTCACGTAATAACGACATTCGAAGGCGAAGTTTGCGGGAAGACTCGGTCGTGACACACAATTTAAAGTTTACGTGAATTTCAGCGTTGGGGAAGACCACGGGTTTGATCTCGGTCGCAGCCAAGCGGCGGGGTGGTCGGTGCCCCGTGCTGGTCCGC
>NC_051414.1:5611098-5611207 GCF_015228065.2 Penaeus monodon
TTTGGATGGCCGAACGATGTCGCTCTTTAACAAATTAGTCGTCTACGTCACTTCAGTAGATGCCTTAATCGCTATCGACGCCTGTAAATCACCTTGAAATGACACACTC
>NC_051414.1:5611233-5611365 GCF_015228065.2 Penaeus monodon
TACCCCAAAGGTTTCGTTCAACAACCGAAGTGTACTTTTTGAACAGCCGTTCCTTCTGCTCTATATGTTTTCCAGCGCCTTTCTTTGCACGATCTCTATTTTCATGAGCTAAATGAACGTCCAGTGAAAAAA
>NC_051414.1:5611580-5611719 GCF_015228065.2 Penaeus monodon
GGAGCTTACACATGTATCAACATCAGACTAACAACAGAATCACGCAAGACATATAAAGCAAATGATAATGAGAAAAACCGAGATGTGAAAAAACTTCTTAATTAGTGAATCTTCTTAACCAGAATGCGCGGGAGAGGAA
>NC_051414.1:5611773-5611876 GCF_015228065.2 Penaeus monodon
ATCAAGTGGTGTGACGAAATCTGAAAATCATATAACGTAAAGGTCAACGTGAATCCGTCATGATTTCAGTCACACACCAGCTCCTCCTTCGTGATTTTTTTTT
>NC_051414.1:5612745-5612977 GCF_015228065.2 Penaeus monodon
CCCCCAAGAAAGCTTTTTAAAAAACGCAATAATCCTAACAAAGGGACGCACAGCCGCCGGGGATCAGCCGACAGAGTCACGTAATAACGACATTCGAAGGCGAAGTTTGCGGGAAGACTCGGTCGTGACACACAATTTAAAGTTTACGTGAATTTCAGCGTTGGGAAGCCCAGGGGTTTTGATCTCGGTCGCAGCCAAGCGGCGGGGTGGTCGGTGCCCCGTGCTGGCCCGT
>NC_051414.1:5613493-5613603 GCF_015228065.2 Penaeus monodon
TTTGGATGGCCGAACGATGTCGCTTTTAACAAATTAGTCGTCTACGGGCACTTCAGTAGATGCCTTAATCGCTATCGACGCCTGTTGAATCACCTTTGAAAGACACACTC
>NC_051414.1:5613635-5613761 GCF_015228065.2 Penaeus monodon
TACCCCAAAGGTTTCGTCAAAACCGAAGTGTACTTTGAACAGTCGTTCCTTCTGCTCTTATGTTTTCCCGCGCCCTTTCTTTGCACGATCTCATTTTATGAGCTAAATGAACGTCCAGTGAAAAAA
>NC_051414.1:5613952-5614256 GCF_015228065.2 Penaeus monodon
TAAACATACTAGAAAAAATTAAAATATAGGAGCTTACACATGTATCCACAACAGACTAAAACAGAATCACGCAAGAACATATAAGCAAATGATAATGAGAAAACCGAGATGTGAAAAACTTCTTAATTAGTGATCTTCTTAACCAGAATGCGCGGGGGGGGAAAGGGGTGGGGGTGGGGGAGAGGAAGGTGGGGAAGGGAGATGGGGGGGGGGGTACAAGTGGTGTGACGAAATCTAAAATCATAACGTAAAGTCAACGTGAACCCGTCATGATTTCAGTCACACCCCAGCTCCTCCTTCGTGA
>NC_051414.1:5614309-5614648 GCF_015228065.2 Penaeus monodon
CTAGTTGCCCTGCCGTTTGTTTGTTTTCTTCTTTTTCTCGTTATTATTTGCTTCTTTCTTGTGTCCAGCCCCCCCCCCCCACCTCCTACCAATAATTTTAACTTATGCTTCAGATTTTTTGTCTTACGGATGTTTGAAATTTCTTTATTTTCTTTTATTGTTTTTCCAGATATCATTTTCCATTTTCTCCAGAATTCCTTGTTTCCCCTTTTCTGTTTTCCATGCCTTCTCTCGTTTCGTTTTCCAAATTCCAAAAATTTTTCCTTTTCCACCTCCATTTTTTTTTCTGTTTCTTTTTTCAGACGCCCCTTTATCTCTCTGTTTACTTTCCCTCCGTCC
>NC_051414.1:5614958-5615878 GCF_015228065.2 Penaeus monodon
CCCCCTTCCACATTTTCGATTCGCAGGCTAAACGTTATAGAGGAGAACAGTTTTTCTTCCTGAAAACATGTGCTTTTTCCTTAACAAGCATATAATAGAAACCTCTCTAAAAGCTCAATTTGCATGAAAATACGACTGTATTTACTTAACTGTTAACTATCATATTACCTAAACACCGAAGGCTATTCATACTCTTAGAGTAAATGGCTATGATTTTCGTATTGGTCTCTGTTAGGAAGTTACGACAGATACTTCGTCTTAAAACTACATGTAAAGTGAAGCTTGCTCTTGTTCAGTATTGTTCAACATACTTGACACCCACTAAAATGCAAGATGATTGCGGAAGAATTTTGAATAAAAGAATTATTACCAAATAAGAATGAGAAATGAAAGACATTAACTGAATGCAGAATGTTTCAATGGTGAATATCAGCTGGAAGTCGTTGTCCTCACAGACGCCAGCACTGTTTGAACTCTTTGTTTCAGCAATTTCATAACTACAGTATTTGTAGCTTATCTATTGTACCTTATTTGGGACTAATCATAGATTTTACGGCGTTTCATGTTTGAGTATATTTAGATTTTGTTTGATATTATTTTTGGGGGTTTTTTGATTTTAATAAAAACGTCCACTCTGTAGGCCAATGTGGATGTCTTGGGTTAGGGAATATGCCAGTGCCTGGCTAATGATAATTGATGACTAAAAATTCGCACAAAACAATGGAGCGTAGCTAGATATCTTTGACTGGTTACGATGCTAAGTGTACGTTAAAGTTGCCCTCACAGAGGAAAAAAGCAAAAAGTATATTTGAATAAATAAGCAGAGGTGTATGAATTTGGAGTATATACGGTTTTAAAATTTATAAACATGATACCTTAATCATGCGCACACAAAAACCCACACACCACCAAAACAAAAC
>NC_051414.1:5616010-5616246 GCF_015228065.2 Penaeus monodon
TACTCAAATTAATGTCGATGATACTGGTAGGTAAAAAGGGAAATTAAATATTTAGACTCAATAATCAGCTACAGGATAGTGAAGGGGTATGGAGAATTGTGTAAATAAATCAAATAATACGCTGTAGATAACAATGAGGTTAAACCGTTATGAAGCTCTCAATAATGGAGAGGAGTGAGATAAAACCAAACTGATCTAAGTAAGTGATGAAGAAACTCTTTACTTGCTACCCCCTC
>NC_051414.1:5616281-5616633 GCF_015228065.2 Penaeus monodon
GTTTAGAACGCCTTGCTACAGAATAAGAATAAACATTGGGAGATTTAAGATTTACCTTAAGAGTAATCATTGGGATTAATTCTGATTAGTTTATAATTGTGTAAAGGATTTCTAATTCAGTATACATTCTGTTGAAAAGTAAAGGAAGTAGTTTTACAGACAGTGATTTTAAGTGACATAATTATCAGGAATGACCCGATAATCAAATATATTGAACTAAAAGTAGAAGAGGGAAACATTTCAATACCTCTTGAGTATAAAATATATATTTTTTTTATCTTAGACTCAGCATTTCCTTGAGTGCAAGAAATGGGATATGTTTAGGTTGCTTTGGAAGCTGCACCTTGTGGCT
>NC_051414.1:5616805-5617196 GCF_015228065.2 Penaeus monodon
TTTCTATAGGGTGCTGGGAAAAATCTGCCAAATGAAAAAAAAATATGTTAACCCCCTATTTCGCCTTTGCATTTGCATCAGATTCCTCGCATAACCGTGTGTAGGTTTAGAAACCTAGAACGCGAATCACTACTTCAGTGTGGGGGGAAATAATTGAGCTGTAGGCAAAATTTTGCATATTTGGAAGAGAAGCTTGAAAGAATAGAAATTTAGAAAATAGGTATTCATCAAATATCTAAAACCTCCAAAAGGCCACTTTAGCAGAAGACAGGTAAAGGAACAAGATGTGTGAAAAGGAAAGTTGATTATATATTATATAGTCATGTAGTATCAACATCATGTAATCATAAATTTTCAGACCTGCAGGCTACGAAGGAATTGGCTAAATTTT
>NC_051414.1:5617534-5618104 GCF_015228065.2 Penaeus monodon
ATTCTCCCCATTTTCGATTCGCAGGCTGAACGTTATAGAGAGAACATGTTTTTCTTCCTGTAACATGTGCTTTTCCTTAACAAGCATATATATAGAAACCTCTCTGAAAGCTCAATTTGCATGAAATATACGACTGTATTTACTTAACTGTTAACTCATCAGTATTACCTAAACACCGAAGGCTATTCATACTCTTAGAGTAAATGGCTATGATAATTTTCGTATTGGTCTCTGTTAGGAAGATACGACAGATACTTCGTCTTAAAACTACATGTAAAGTGAAGCTTGCTCTTGTTCAGTGTTGTTCAACATACTTGACACCCACTAAAATGCAAGATGATTTACGGAAGAATTTTGAATAAAAGAATTATTACCAAATATGAGAATGAGAAAAGAAAGACACTAACTGAATGCAGAATGATTCAATGGTGAATATCAGCTGGAAGTCGTTGTCCTCACACACGCCAGCACTGTTTGAACTCTTTGTTTCAGCAATTTCAATAACTACAGTATTTGTAGCTTATCTATTGTACCTTATTTGACTAATCATAGATTTTACGGCGCTTCATG
>NC_051414.1:5618159-5618435 GCF_015228065.2 Penaeus monodon
AAACGTCCAACATCTGTAGGCCAATGTGGATGTCTTAGGTTACGAATATGCCAGTGCCTGGCTAATGATAATTGATGACTAATAATTCTGCACAAAACAATGGAGCGTAGCTAGATATTCTTTGAATGGTTACGATGCCTAAGTGTACGGTAAAGTTGCCCTCACAGAGGAAAAATGCAAAAGTATATTCTGAATAAATAAGCAGAGGTGTATGAATTTGGAGTATATACGCGTTTAATATTTATAAAAATGATACCTTAATCATGCGCACACAAA
>NC_051414.1:5618503-5618817 GCF_015228065.2 Penaeus monodon
TAAGGAATGTATGGTCTATGACCCCCTTAAGTTACTTAAATTCAGGAAAAAAAGAAAAAAAAATGAAATATACTCAAATTAATGTCGATGATACTGGTAGGGTAAAAAGGGAAATTAAATATCAGACTCAAATAATCAGCTACAAGATATGTGAAGGGATATGGAGAATTGTGTAAATAAATCAAATAACTACGCTGTAAGATAACAATGAGGTTAAACCTGTTATGAAGACTCTCAATAATGGAGAGGAGTGAGATAAAACCAAGCTGATCTAAGTAAGTGATGAAGAAACTCTTTACTTTGCTACCCCCCTC
>NC_051414.1:5618844-5619150 GCF_015228065.2 Penaeus monodon
GTTTAGAACGCCTTGCTACAGAATAAGAATAAACATTGGGAGATTTAAGATTTACCTTAAGAGTAATCATTGGGATTAATTCTGATTAGTTGATAATTGTGTAAAGGATTTCTAATTCAGTATACATTTCTGTTGACAAGTAAAGGAAGTAGTTTTTACAGACAGTGATTTTAAGTGACATAATTATCAGGAATGACCTGATAATCAAACTTATATTGAACTAAAAGTAGAAGAGGAAACATTTCAATACCCTCTTGAGTATATATATATATTTTTTTTATCTTAGACTCAGCATTTCCTTGAGTG
>NC_051414.1:5619407-5620001 GCF_015228065.2 Penaeus monodon
AAAATGTTAACGCTATTTCGCCTTGCATTTGCATCATGATTCTTCGCATAACCCGTGTGTAGGTTTAGGAACCTAGAACGCGAATCACTACTTCCAAGTGTGTGTGTGTGTGGGGGGGGGGATAATTGAGCTGTATGGCATATTTTGCATATTTTGAAGAGAAGCTTGAAAGAATAGAAATTTAGAAAATATGGTATTCCAATTCACAATATCTAAAACCTCCAGAGAGCCACTTTAGCAGAAGACAGATAAAGGAACAGCAAGATGTGGTTGAAAAAGGAAAGTTGATTATATATCTATTATTAGTCCATGTTAAGTATCAACACTCATGTTAATCATAATTGTCAGACCTGCAGTGCTTACGTAAGATTGCATAATTTTGGTGTTCTGTAAATGTTTCCAGGAGAATTTCTTAACTCCTGAAACAAGAGGGAAAGGCAATACCCTTCATGAACTGTAATTATCTGGGCAGACCAACAAAGCACACACATTAGAGGACGTTTGCGATGACCATGTCAGTGACTATTATACCTCTCTTTTGTCTCTAGAAGCTATATATAGAGAATGCATAAGCAGCATGTTACCAAGTGTTAC
>NC_051414.1:5621324-5621562 GCF_015228065.2 Penaeus monodon
GGGTGCACAGAGGTGCGCGCCCCCTTCTTGAAAAGAAAAAAAAAAAAGGACTTTAAAGCACGCTCCAGCCGAGAGGATGAGGATGCGAGGCAGGCGAAGGCCAGCCTTCAGGCGGGTGTACTGTACTCAACACACTCGCTTGTGGAACGGATAGCCCAGGATCTTCGTAAGGGGACTGCGAAGTGATGGCGCTTTCACGGCGGGCGAGGTGGCACCCTCGTGTGAGTGGACGCGAGTG
>NC_051414.1:5621727-5621792 GCF_015228065.2 Penaeus monodon
TAAATACGACAACAAAACCCATCAACATTATAGTAATCGTATCGTTTTTTTATGAGATATGTTAG
>NC_051414.1:5621933-5622110 GCF_015228065.2 Penaeus monodon
CCTTTGTCATAGATAAGGAATAATTAAAAATAAGAATATGGAAAGACCCTTATCTTTTCAAACCTTTATTTCTTGGCCCTGCTTCTGATCCCTTCTTCTTTTAAAAATTCCTTGCTTCCCACCAGGGGCCATTGGAAATAAGTCCCTCCTCATCTTTCCATCTTATTTTCCCTTAAG
>NC_051414.1:5622754-5622852 GCF_015228065.2 Penaeus monodon
CTACTTTATAATTCTGAGTTATGCACCCAGCTGTATAAGTGATAATGTTGCATAGTAAAAAGTAATTTTTCATTAGTTCCCTGACAAAATGAAGCATA
>NC_051414.1:5623092-5623401 GCF_015228065.2 Penaeus monodon
CGAGAAGCCAGCACTCAACCAAGCCCATTAATAGCATGCTTTTGCAAAGGAGAAAAAGGCCAAATCAATTAGCATCCAGAAGTGATCCGAGCCCCAATACATGAAGGGTGCTTTGACAGGGAATGAGGTCTTGCTATATCAGCTGCAAAGGACAGAGTAATAGAACAACTATTTGTGTTGCGTTTGCAATGCGCCGTGCGTTGATTTAGGCAAGGGTGAGAGCGAAGGAGAGAGGCATCTTGGGGATAATGGAGAATGATAATGTGATGTTGGCAGCGTTAGAGGTAGAGCGAGAGCGAAGGAGTGTAG
>NC_051414.1:5623528-5623619 GCF_015228065.2 Penaeus monodon
GGAGAACGATCACCAAGCAGCACAGTCGACGAGGCCAGTAACAATAGTGCAGATAATAAGTGGAGAACAGGATTACACGTAGTTAAAAAAA
>NC_051414.1:5623831-5623919 GCF_015228065.2 Penaeus monodon
AAGTGCAATTGAGTGAGTTTTAACTAATCAAGACTGAGAGATACATATATTGGTAAATGCACAACCATACATACAAGAACAAATATGT
>NC_051414.1:5623941-5624227 GCF_015228065.2 Penaeus monodon
TAATATTGAATTATCTTGACATAATGGTAGCAGTGAATATTTGCAAGCATCGGCAGGTAGAATCATGAGTCAAATGCTTTGAATCACCTGAAAGAAATTTAATTGAAATCAGTCGTCTGAATAATTTTTTAAAAGATTGATCATGAAAATCTCATTGTTATTGTTTTTAATCAATCGCATAATTACTAAGGTTGATCATTAAACTTCACTTACGATAATCTGAATCAGTCACTTAACTTTTAGGAAAGAAAATATTCGATTGGATTTTTAACTTCAACCGCTAATT
>NC_051414.1:5624392-5624900 GCF_015228065.2 Penaeus monodon
CCAATAAGGCTGATGAATGACAACAATTCCGAAGATGAAAATGGTAGGATTTTTTTTATTATTATCTAATAAGGCCGATGAATGGCAACGATTGTGAAGATGAAAATGGTAGTAAAATGTATTAGCAATAAAAGAAAAGGAAATAGGGGAAAAAAAGATAACCCTATTCATGAAGATGCTAAACATTCATTGCATAAAAGTGCAAGACATTTAGCAATACAGCAGTAAGCAAACAAATACAATGAAAATAAATCAAATGATTATGCTGTATTTTCAACTCTCTATTTCTTCTCATTTATCATTTAAATATCGCGTGTTTATAAAATAACACGACAAGAAACAGAAGAAGATCAACACGCATCCCATCCTTTATCTTCCACCGCTCTCCCCTCTGCTTTATTCTTCTGTTTCCCATCCCTCGTCCGTCCTCATGCAGGGTACTCTCTCGTAATCACTGTGGCAAAACCTCGTTCACGGCCTTTCTTGTTTTTGTCTTATTGCCGTGTTT
>NC_051414.1:5624946-5625330 GCF_015228065.2 Penaeus monodon
CACCTTATGCTCCCTTTTTACATTTTCTTGCATTAGTTTCTCTTATTCGTACCCTGCTCTATTTTCTTTTTACCTTTTCCTTTCTTCTGTCTCCTCTTTTTTTTCTAATTTTAAGCTGCTTTCGTCTTTCTCTCACGTTTCCCCCTTTCCTTTATGCTGCTCTGTCGACTATTTTCCTACTCGTCCTCTTCGTCTCCTTCCTCCGGCCCTCCTACCCACTGTTTTCCTCTTCCTGCATTTATCTTTTCTCGCCTCTCTTTCTTCCTCTTATCTCTCCTCCTCCTCCCCCCCCCCCATCAATTCAAGGGTTCCCCCTCCCCTTCCTTGCCCCAGTCCTTCCACAGTTGCATTACCTGCAGACGTCTCTAAACCTCTTACGACATT
>NC_051414.1:5625479-5625693 GCF_015228065.2 Penaeus monodon
CTCCTGTTCTCTCAGTCCTCCGCGCCCGCCCCGACGTAAGCAGCGTTAAGGACTAAGACACAAAGGCCAAGTCCCCCGCCCGCCGCACTCAGCCCCTTTGTCTCGCGAAAGCCCCTCGAGGCAGCGCTGCCGCAACCCCTCTCGCCGTGACCGCCTTCGTGAACAGGAGCTTCCTTCTCTCTTAAAGGGCCGACTCGCTCTCGTGCTCCTGCTG
>NC_051414.1:5625727-5625795 GCF_015228065.2 Penaeus monodon
CCTTTCTGCTTCGACCCTTGATCTTTCTCTTCAACAATTTCTCTGTCTATATTCTTTATGTTGCAGTG
>NC_051414.1:5626751-5626994 GCF_015228065.2 Penaeus monodon
ACCAGTACTACGATGAAATCTAAGCTTCCTTACCTTTATTTTCTACATTTTCACTTTTATAGTCTGTTGGCAAAAACAGCCATTACCGGCTAACCGTTGGAGCTAGATTAAAATTCATGGTGATCGTGTGTCGCAAACCCCACAGAACAACCGCCAGACAATAAAAATCGTCGGCGTCCAGTTGTTCTTGTCTGCTGATGTCTGTTTGGCCAACCGACAACCCACGTTATTGTATGTGTGTCA
>NC_051414.1:5627561-5627656 GCF_015228065.2 Penaeus monodon
TATGTAAATATATATTGTATTTAAAAACATAAAAAAACATATTATTCCTAAATCACTGCTACTCGTCATGACATTAAGATGTTATAAAACTTGTT
>NC_051414.1:5627715-5628133 GCF_015228065.2 Penaeus monodon
CTAAATTAATTTGCATCGGTCTTAATAAGTCTCCTGGGGTGGCTTGTGTTTATCCCTCGAGTGAGTGTGTGTACCAGAGGCACATTGGCCAAGTTCTTTTATTCTGTAATCGTATGGAAACAATCAATTAGCATATTACAGAGTGTTTTTTCATATCAGCAGTATCTATTGACTAAGCTTAATTCTACAATTTTCTACTAATAACAAACATAAATATATTAAGAAAAAAAAAGAGATGTGATCGTAACTGTCTAAAAGGTAGTTTTTTTTTCAATACTTTGTTATATCCACTTGGGTTGTTAACATATTTTTAATCAAATTACAACACATGGTTGTAAGGCAATAAGAATATTTTACGTCAATTTAAATTACCGGTTTGCCAAAAAATATGGCAGAAAATTATTTATATAGAAGTTAT
>NC_051414.1:5628269-5628500 GCF_015228065.2 Penaeus monodon
AAATCACCATACTCGATGAAATCTAAGCTTCCTTTCCTTTTTTTTCTACATTTTTACTTTTTAGTCTGTAGGCAAAAACGCCCTTACCGGCTAACCGTTGGAGCTAGATTAAAATTCATGGTGATCGTGTGTCGCAAACCCACAGAACCCCGCCAACAAAAAAAATCGTCGGCGTCCAGTTTGTTCTTTTTGGATGTCTGTTCGGCCAAAACCCAAAACCCAATTATTGTT
>NC_051414.1:5629218-5629695 GCF_015228065.2 Penaeus monodon
CTTTTTTTTAAAATGCACCCCTACATAGTTATAAAACTTGTTCTTCGTTATACCACCCCGTCTCGATTTTGTGTTTGGAGGAACCCCGAGAAAACCCCTAAATTATTTGCATCGGTCTTAATAAGTCTCCTGGGTGCTTGTGTTTATCCCTCGAGTGAGTGTTGTACCAGAGGCACATTGGCCAAATTCTTTTATTCTGTAAACGTATGGAAACAATCATTAGCATATTACAGAGTGTTTTTTCATATCGCGTATCTATTGACAAGCTTAATTCTACATTTTCTACTAAACAACAAAAATATTAGAAAAAAAGAGATTGATCGTAACTGTCTAAAAGGTAGTTTTTTTCAAAACTTTGTTATATCCACTTGGTTGTTAACATTTTTATCAAATTACAACACATGGTTGTAAGGCAATAAGAATATTTTACGTCAATTTAAATTACCGGTTTGCCAAAAAATATGGCAGAAAAATTAT
>NC_051414.1:5630446-5630889 GCF_015228065.2 Penaeus monodon
AAACTAAAAAACATTATTCCTAAATTACTGCACTCGTCATGACTTGAGATTATAAAACTTTTCTTCGTTATACCACCCCGTCTCGATTTTGGTTTGGAGAACCCGAGAAACCCCTAATTAATTTGCATCGTCTAATATCCCTGGGTGCTTGTGTTTATCCCTCGAGTGAGTGTTGTACCAGAGCACATTGGCCAGTTTTTTATTCTTATCGTAGGAAACAATCAATTAGCATATCATAGTGTTTTTTCATATCGCGTATCATGACAAAGCTTAATTCTCCTTTTCTACTAATACAAAAATATATTAAGAAAAAAAGTTGAGAACTGCTAAAAGGGAGTTTTTAATACTTTTTTATATCCATTGGATTTTTAACATATTTATTAATCGAATTCTTATTGTAAAATAAGAATATATTTACGTTAATTTAAATTACCTTTTTATCT
>NC_051414.1:5631636-5631809 GCF_015228065.2 Penaeus monodon
ACAGAAAACGGATTATTTAGACTTTGAGGAATGATGGCTGGAGTTGAGGATTTTAAAAACTGTGAACCATCTCATCGGTTCAGCTGCCAACCATTAGTAAGTTTTCCTATTGTTTCAAAAATTAGTTGATGGAGGGAAATGAATTATTGAAAGTATGAATATAAATGGACCTA
>NC_051414.1:5631843-5632020 GCF_015228065.2 Penaeus monodon
TTTTTTCTGGAAAGCCTCTTGGTATTTTGACAAATTTGTCAGTGTCATCACATGAGATATGAATTATCTGTTAAGACTGCACTAAATTTTATTGTTTGTGTGTTTTCGCCAAAGCTAACAACCTAAGAAAAATATATAGAAAATACACAAATAATAGAAAAAAATGAATTCATATAC
>NC_051414.1:5632046-5632115 GCF_015228065.2 Penaeus monodon
TTCATGAAGAGCGTAACAAAATCCTTATGCAAATGATACTGCAATGGAATACTTTATTACAATTAAGAT
>NC_051414.1:5632194-5632290 GCF_015228065.2 Penaeus monodon
ACCAGCTTCTTAATTTTTTAGATTTAACTATTAGAGGTTGGGGTAGATACATTTTTTCTAGCTGTCATTCATGGGTAATATTATCATTTTATAGGT
>NC_051414.1:5632389-5632625 GCF_015228065.2 Penaeus monodon
TTAGAATTGGTGATTTTCATTAGATATTGCAGAATTGTTAACGAAAATGCATAATCAAACGAACAAAATAAATATATTTATTCTTATCTTAAACCATGAAAGATCGTCATGTATCATTTCACTGCTTTTTGGATTTTTGAAAATTATTTACCTGTGCGTTAATAACTTCTTTCTAGTTATTTTGTTTTAGGCTATTACTGTCTGTATCCCCTGGATCCTCTTCTTTTGAACTTCTT
>NC_051414.1:5636241-5636436 GCF_015228065.2 Penaeus monodon
GCGCGTTTTCTATGCGTGTAGCCTCAGGGCGAGTGTAGAGCATCCTCACCCTCGGGAGATAAAACCCGTCCTCTACAAACGGAGAGGGCGCGCAGACGTTTTGTAACAACGGAACTTCCGCGGGAGAGCAAGAGTGAGAGGCGTGTACATATGATTGAGGGCGTGGTCACTGCAAATGCACAGTGATCCACGACA
>NC_051414.1:5638693-5638775 GCF_015228065.2 Penaeus monodon
TTTAAATAATCAAACAAACAACCTCGCTTTTATATCCCTTGCGCGAACACCCCATATAAAAATTGTGTGTTATATAATTTTT
>NC_051414.1:5641162-5641349 GCF_015228065.2 Penaeus monodon
CCCCCCTTCCCTTTCCTTCCCCCTTTCCCCCTTTCCTTTCCCTACCTCTTCCCCCTCCCCTTTCCCTTCCCCCTCCTCCCCTTCTGCCTCTTCTCCCATCGCTTTTCCCTTTCCCCCCCCTTTTTTTTTTGGGGGTTTTTGGCCCCTTTTTTGGGTTGGTTTTTGTTTTTTTGGGGGGGTTTTTTGG
>NC_051414.1:5641538-5641631 GCF_015228065.2 Penaeus monodon
AGGACCCCCCCAAAAACTTTCCTTTTTTTTTAAAATTCATTTTTGGCTTTGGGGGTGGTGGGGGGGGAAAAAAACCTTTTTTTGGGTGTTTGC
>NC_051414.1:5641737-5641982 GCF_015228065.2 Penaeus monodon
CCCTCCCCTTCCCTCCCCTTCAAATTTTCTACCTTCTCCATCCATCTCATCTACCCTTTATTCCCTGTCCATCTATCTCCATCCTCTGCATCTACGTTCTCTACCCTTCTATGCCACCGGGTTTTCTTGGGGGTGCTTCCTGCGCCCGTGCTCTCCCGCGCTGGGTTGTTGATTATTTTTAAACGCGGCGAATACCTTTTCCTGTTTTTTACAATTTTACTCTATCAATCTCTTCCCCTCCCCTA
>NC_051414.1:5644089-5644288 GCF_015228065.2 Penaeus monodon
TGTCGTGGATCACTGTGCATTTGCAGTGACCACGCCCTCAATCATATGTACACGCCTTCTCACTCTTGCTCTCCCGCGGAAGTTCCGTTTGTTACAAAACGTCTGCGCGCCCCTCCGTTTGTAAGAGGACGGGTTTTTATCTCCCGAGGGTGAGGATCCCTCTACACTCCCCCTGAGGCTACACGCATAGAAAACGCGC
>NC_051414.1:5648135-5648359 GCF_015228065.2 Penaeus monodon
AAGAAGTTCAAAAAAAGAGGAAACCAGGGGATACAGACAGTAATAGCCTAAAAAAATAACTAGAAAGAAGTTATTAACGCACAGGTAAATAATTTTCAAAATCCAAAAAGCAGTGAAATGATACATGACGATCTTTCATGGTTTAAAGATAAGATAAATATATTTTTTTTGTTTTGTTTGATTATGCATTTTCGTTTAACAATTCTGCAATATCCAAAAAAAAC
>NC_051414.1:5648585-5648803 GCF_015228065.2 Penaeus monodon
GGAAAGGCAATCCCTTATGAACTGTAATATCTGGGCGACCAACAAAGCACACACATTAGAGGCTTTTGCGATGCCCCCTTCAGTGACATTATCCCTCTCTTTTGTCTCTAAAGCTATATATAGAAATGCAAAAGCACATTTTCCAAATTTTACCAAGCAGTTTTCCTCTATATCTTTGGGGTCCCTCTGCCTAAAAAGTACTGCGGGGGGCATTGTGA
>NC_051414.1:5649255-5649391 GCF_015228065.2 Penaeus monodon
ATTTTGTTTTCCCTGAAAAAATACGGAATATTTTTTCGCAAAAAGAAATTTACTCAAAATCCAAATTCCTGGCAAACCAAAACGAAAAATATTCCTTGCCATTTCAACATCACTTTTTTGTAAAAAAATGTCGATC
>NC_051414.1:5649451-5649521 GCF_015228065.2 Penaeus monodon
CCCGCTACGGCCTTCCTTTTAAAAAGAGCGTTTTTGTAGCTCTACAAAGGCCTACGAACCAGGGGGGAAA
>NC_051414.1:5649722-5649807 GCF_015228065.2 Penaeus monodon
TTATAAGTGCTTCTCGAGCCGAGTTGGCGAGGGGCCAAATGGCAGGTAAACCCGGCAGGGGCACAGAGGTGCGCCCCCCTTCTTG
>NC_051414.1:5649838-5650004 GCF_015228065.2 Penaeus monodon
TTTAAAGCAGCTCCGCCGAGAGGGTGAGGGTCAGGAGGCGAGGCCACCTTTGGCGGGTTCCCGACCAACACACTCGCTTTTTGGACGATAGCCCAGGATCTTTTAAACTCGAAAATGATGGCGCTTTTCCCGCGGGCGAGGTGGCAGTCTCGATGAGTGGCTGATG
>NC_051414.1:5650412-5650650 GCF_015228065.2 Penaeus monodon
TCTTTGTCATAGATAAGGATATTTAAAATAAAAAATGGAAAAGATCGTGTATAGTTTCAAACCATATTTCTTGGTCTGTTGTCTAAGATCATTTTTACTTTAAAAAGAAAGATAAGACAGTTAAAGCAAAAATGATAAAGCAAGGGAGAAGACAAAGACGAGAGAAAAAAAGAATTAGGAGAGAGAGAAAAAAAAAAAACTCCATACATCTTTACATCTTTTATGTTCCAACATTAAG
>NC_051414.1:5650810-5651083 GCF_015228065.2 Penaeus monodon
CACAGACGCGAACCTAAGACATTTCGTAATCTTCTTTTATCCTGTGTAAATATAACCGATGCCTCCTTCACCGTCTTACCAGGCAATATTTTCAACGTTAAGCGAATAATTTTAAAACCCCCCGTAATTATTTAAAATTTTATAGGCCCTTTAAAAAGCAAATTCTCGTGTTCTAATTCCTGACAACAAGAAAGGAAGCACTATTTTTAACGTCTCTTGATTCTCGTATTTTCTAAATTGTTAATTATGAAAGTTGTTCGATTACTATTACTT
>NC_051414.1:5651781-5651912 GCF_015228065.2 Penaeus monodon
CTACTTTATAATTCAGAGTTATGCACCCAAGCTGTATAAGTGATAATGTTGCATAGTACAAGTTATTTTTCATCAGTTCCCTGACAATACACTGTAATAAAATGAAGCATAATACAAATATACGTAGATAT
>NC_051414.1:5652160-5652461 GCF_015228065.2 Penaeus monodon
CAGCACTCAACCAAGCCCATTAATAGCATGCTTTTGCAAAGGAGAAAAAGGCCAAATCAATTAGCATCCAGAAGTGATCCGAGCCCCAATACATGAAGGGTGCTTTGACAGGGAATGAGGTCTTGCTGTATCAGCTGCAAAGGACAGAGTAATAGAACAACTATTTGTGTTGCGTTTGCAATGCGCCGTGCGTTGATTTAGGCAAGGGTGAGAGCGAAGGAGAGAGGCATCTTGGGGATAATGGAGAATGATAATGTGATGTTGGCAGCGTTAGAAGTAGAGCGAGAGCGAAGGAGTGTAG
>NC_051414.1:5652587-5652671 GCF_015228065.2 Penaeus monodon
GGAGAACGATCACCAAGCAGCACAGTCGACGAGGCCAGTAACAATAGTGCAGATAATAAGTGGAGAACAGGGTTGCACGTAGTA
>NC_051414.1:5652908-5652975 GCF_015228065.2 Penaeus monodon
AAGTGCAATTGAGTGATGTTTTAACTAATCAAGACTGAGAGATACATATATTGGTAAATGCACAACC
>NC_051414.1:5653019-5653304 GCF_015228065.2 Penaeus monodon
TAATTTTGAATTATCTTGACATAATGGTAGCAGTGAATATTTGCAAGCATCGGCAGGTAGAATCATGAGTCAAATGCTTTGAATCACCTGAAAAAAATTTTAATTGAAATCAGTCGTCTGAATATTTTTTAAAAGATTGATCATGAAGATCTCATTGTTATTTTTTTTAAACATCGCATAATTACAAAGGGTTGATCATTAAACTTCACTTACGATAATCTGAATCAGTCACTTAACTTTAGGAAAAAAGAATATTCGATTGGTTTTTAACTTCAACCGCTCATT
>NC_051414.1:5653450-5654405 GCF_015228065.2 Penaeus monodon
CCGATAAGGCTGATGAATGACAAAAATTCCGAAGATGAAAATTGGTAGGATTTTTTTATTATTATCTAATAAGGCCGATGAATGCAACAATTGTGAAGATGAAAATGGTATAAAATGTATTAGCAAAAAAGAAAAGGAAATAGGGGAAAAAAAGATAACCCTATTCATTGAATGATGCTAAACATTCATTGCATAAAAGTGCAAGACATTTAGCAATACAGCAGTAAGCAAACAAATACAATGAAAATAAATCAAATGATTATGCTGTATTTTCAACTCTCTATTTCTTCTCATTTATCATTTAGATATCGCGTGTTTATAAAATAACACGACAAGAAACAGGGGGTAGATCAACACGCATCCAATCCTTTATCTTCCACCGCTCTCCCCTCTGTTTTATTCTTCTGTTTCCCATCCCTCGTTCGTCCTCATGCAGGGTACTCTCTCGTAATCACTGGGGCAAAACCTCGTTCACAGCCTTTCTTGTTTTTGTCTTGTTACCGTGTTTTTTCCTCTTTGTTTTCACTTTGCTCTTGTTATTCTCTTTCGCTTTCCACTTTATGCTCCCTTTTTACGTTTTCTTGCATTAGTTTCTCTTATTCGTACCCCGCTCTATTTTCTTTTTACCTTTTCCTTTCTTCTGTCTCCTCTTTTTTTTCTAATTTTAAGCTGCTTTCGTCTTTCTCTCACGTTCCCCCTTTCCTTTATGCTGCTCTGTCGATTATTTTCCTACTCGTCCTTTTCGTCTCCTTCCTCCGGGCCCCCTCCTATCCACTGTTTTCCTTTTCCCTGCATTTATCTTTTCTCGCCTCTCTTTCTTCCTCTTTCTCTCCTCCTTCTCCCCCCCCCCATCAATTCAAGGGTTCCCCCTCCCCTTCCTCCCCTTCCTTGCCCCAGTCCTTCCACAGTTGCATTACCTGCAGACGTCTCTAAACCTCTTACGACATTATTTCCG
>NC_051414.1:5654534-5654863 GCF_015228065.2 Penaeus monodon
CTCCTGTTCTCTCAGTCCTCCGCGCCCGCCCCGACGTAAGCAGCGTTAAGGACTAAGACACAAAAGGGCCCAAATCCCCCGCCCGCCGCACTCAAGCCCCTTTGTCTTGCGCGACGCCCCCCGAGGCAGCGCTGCCGCAACCCCTCTCGCCGTGACCGCCTTCGTGAACGGAGCTTCCTTCTCTCTTAAAGGGCCGACTCGCTCTCGTGCTCCTGCTTTTGCCTGTCTGGGCTGTCTGTCTCTTTTCTTCTCTCCCTTTCTGCTTCGACCTTGATCCCTTTTTCTTCAACAATTTCTCTGTCTCCCCCATTCTTTATGTTGCAGTGTTT
>NC_051414.1:5655099-5655196 GCF_015228065.2 Penaeus monodon
TTTATATTTGAGAGAAGAGAGAGAGAGGTTTAGAAGGGGGGACAGAAAACAAATGGCAGAAACGGAGACAGAAACGAGGCTGAAAGAAAAAGACAGA
>NC_051414.1:5656002-5656236 GCF_015228065.2 Penaeus monodon
TACATGAAATCTAAGCTTCCTTACCTTTATTTTCTACATTTTCACTTTTATAGTCTGTAGGCAAAAACAGCCATTACCGGCTAACCGTTGGAGCTAGATTAAAATTCATGGTGATCGTGTGTCGCAAACCCCACAGAACACCCGCCAGACAATAAAAATCGTCGGCGTCCAGTTGTTCTTGTCTGCTGATGTCTGTTCGGCCAACCGACAACCCACATTATTGTTTGTGTGTCA
>NC_051414.1:5656928-5657036 GCF_015228065.2 Penaeus monodon
TGTAAAAAATATATTGTATTTAAAAACAAAAAAAAAAACATATTATTCCAAAATTACTGCTACTCGTCATGACATTGAGATGTTATAAAACTTGTTCTTCGTTATAAC
>NC_051414.1:5657084-5657492 GCF_015228065.2 Penaeus monodon
CTAAATAATTTGCATCGGTCTTAATAAATCCCTGGGTGGCTTGTGTTTATCCCTCGAGTGAGTGTGGGGTACCAGAGGCACATTGGCCAAGTTCTTTTATTCTGTAATCGTATGGAAAAACAATCATTAGCATATTACATAGTGTTTTTTCATATCGCCCTATCAATTGACAAAGCTTAATTCTACACTTTTCTACTAATAACAAACATAAAAATATTAAGAAAAAAACGAGATGTGATCGTAACTGCCCAAAAGGGAGTTTTTTCAATACTTTGTTATATCCACTTGGGTTGTTAACATATTTTTAATCGAATTCTTATTGTAAGGCAATAAGAATTTTTTTTACGTTAATTTAAAATTACCGGTTTGCCAAAATATGGCAGAAAAATTATTATATTAATAAGTTAT
>NC_051414.1:5658435-5658954 GCF_015228065.2 Penaeus monodon
ACTAAATAAAACAGAAAACGGATTATTTGGACTTTGAGCAATGATGGCTGGAGTTGAGGATTTTAAAAACTGTGAACCATCTCATCGGTTCAGCTGCCAACCATTAGTAAGTTTTCCTATTGTTTCAAAAATTAGTTGATGGAGGGAAATGAATTATTGAAAGGATGAATTTTAAATGGAAACCCAATGTACATTTTTTTATTAATATTTTTTTTTCTGGAAAGCCTCTTGGTATTTTGATAAATTTGTCAGTGTCATCAAATGAGATATGAATTATCTGTTAAGACTGCACTAAATTATTTTTTGTGTGTGTTTTCGCCAAAGCTAACAACCTAAGAAAAATATAAAAAAATACACAAATAATAGAAAAAAATAATTCAAATCATTTTTTTTTATGTTTATTTATTTTTCATAAAGAGCGTAAAAAAAATCCTTTGCAAAGATCTGAAAGGGATACTTTATTCATTAAAAATTTTTTTATTTCATATTGAATTTGTATTTGGTAGTGACATGTTCACC
>NC_051414.1:5658973-5659065 GCF_015228065.2 Penaeus monodon
AACCAGCTCTTATTTTTTAGTTTAACTATTGAGGTTGGGGTTGTGTTTTTTTCTAGCTGTCTTCAGGGAAATAGTATCATTTTATAGGTTTA
>NC_051414.1:5659125-5659352 GCF_015228065.2 Penaeus monodon
TTTTTAGAATTTGGTGTTTTTCATTAAATTCAGAATTGTTAACAAAAATGCAAAATAAAGGGAAACCCAAAAAAATATTTTTTTTTCTTATCTTAAACCGAAAGATCGTCTTATCATTTCACTGTTTTTGGATTTTTGAAAATTTCTACTTGCGTTAATAATTCTTTCATTATTTTTTTTTTTGGGTATTACTGTTGTTCCCCTGGTCCTCTTTTTTTGAACTTTTT
>NC_051414.1:5659760-5660067 GCF_015228065.2 Penaeus monodon
ACTTGAAACACTGTATTTTTAACGTTTAAATATTTTTAAGAGTTCGTTCAACAAGGTTTCGCTGTTGACCGGCAAAATAATTTTAAATAAACAACAAAACTTATTTTTAAATGAGTTAATTTATTTGTTTTTTTGGAAAACTTTGTATATATCAATACGTATTTTCCTACTTTAGATGAAAATTTGCATCGGTAATCAAAAAAATCGTATTTGTATGTTTTAAATTGTCTCAGCATGTTTTAAATTTTGTTCTGGAGTTGAATCTTGGGCAAAGTTCCTTTTTGCTGTTCCCATCTTTTTAAAAGGG
>NC_051414.1:5661374-5661583 GCF_015228065.2 Penaeus monodon
TATATGCTGCCGCCCATCAGCGCGTTTTCTATGCGTGTAGCCTCAGGGCGAGTGTAGAGCTCCTCACCCTCGGGAAGATAAACCGTCTCTACACCGGAGAGGGCGCGCAGACGTTTTTTTGTAACAACGGAACTTCGCGGGAGAGCAGAGTGAAGGTCGTGTACATATGATCGAGGCGTTGGTCACTGCAATGACACAGTGATCACGCA
>NC_051414.1:5665983-5666324 GCF_015228065.2 Penaeus monodon
GAGGGCATGCAGCTGCTTCTCTCCCCTGTCCGCTAATCAAGTTTCGTGGCGAATTCATTACATTTACGGTATCCCGCTTGACCTTTCTATGACGATCTGACCCCGATATAAGAAGCTCTGCTATGTTAACCTCGCAGGAACGAACTTCGCTTTGTTGATCTCGGATTTTAGTGGATCGATGTTAATAGAGTGAATATGTATTGCGTTAGATTTTCCAATTACTTTTTACCGGGGCTGTAGTGTGTTGGATTTTAGTAGAGGGAAGGTACGCATAGTGATTTTTTATGTGTTTGCTTGGCCTTTGGTATAATATTTTTTGTGAGATTTCCAGAATGCTGTCC
>NC_051414.1:5666358-5667045 GCF_015228065.2 Penaeus monodon
CACCTGAATTACTTCTGTAATTATACGTTGTTTGCAATGATGTCATTCAATGCAACTCTCTGCTAATTATTAAATTATTACACTAACTTCGCCGTTGCCTTTTGATTCCGGTTGAGATTGAAAGCTTGCAGTGCTTCAATATGCATTATATTAAAACTGATATCTGCGCTCATTAAAGGAATAACATTTCTCATATTTATTTGTGGTAGCTTCCTGTTTTGCAATGAATGATACAGGACAAAAAAGTGATAAATATAGGTAAAATAATAATAAGAAAAAACAAAAACAGCATGACCAAAATAATTTATACGCAAGCAATGTTTATTAAGTAAAAAGGGGAAAACATTAATACAGGATGCAACGGTTTTTTTTAATCTTTTTTAGTAATAGGTATAAAAGCTGCAGATTATCCTATTCTTTTTACAGATCGGGAAGAGGCAACACTGCTGACAGCATGTCTCTTCCTGCTTGCTTGTCATGTTAACGACGGTTGGCAACACCAGCCTAACATTCGTTCAGTGTTTATCTAGGAATTAATTAATGATACGGAAATTATCATTACCCCGGAATGTGCAATGTTTTCGCATGGTACTCTACGACTACGAATCTCGAAAATGTGCAACTAAGTTAGCAAATCGATTGTTCGGAGCATTGAAAATTCACATGCGTTATATTTACATATACAAG
>NC_051414.1:5667172-5667780 GCF_015228065.2 Penaeus monodon
TATGTTGTGTGGTGTTTGTGGTGTGTGTGTGGTGGGTGCTGTGTGTTGGTGTGTGTGGTGTGTTGTTGTGGGTGTTACACACTGTCTGTTAGATATATAAAATGAATTAAATAAAATCGTATCATTTCTAAAACACGTTATATGATAAGGTAATCTACATATAAAAGCCAAATAAACATTTATCCCTAGAAAATTTGGCAAGACGTATCTAATAACAAAAAAATAAAAAATAATAAGAGACACGAGGTAAAATCTTTTTTTTTCCTTATCATTCCTCCTTTCCTGCTCGCCCCCTACTACCATTTCATTCATCCGTATCTATCCTTTCCTTTTTGAAAATCCACTCATTTCATATTCTTTCGGTCTCTTCCACATCGTCTCCACCTCCCCATCGTCTCCACCTCCTTTAATTCCCTAATCTATCTGCTTTCAATTTCCTCCCCTGACATTTTTTTCTCTTGTTGCTCTCTCCTTCCGTCGAAACAGCTGATCAGCCAGGCGTAACACCTCCCGTCACTTGTGCTCCGTTTTTCGATGAACAGAGAAAGGGAGGATGCGTTTTGATTATGGATGTTGTTTTTTTCTTTCGTTTTCACTCCTCTCAACCC
>NC_051414.1:5668301-5668543 GCF_015228065.2 Penaeus monodon
CCCACAAATGAATATCAATTATTACACGTGGGTATGTTCATGTGTATATACATTAACAGTGTATTTTTTTATCAACTTATGATAACTGAAATGCATGGCATGTATTCTAACTGATAAGTCCAGTGCTGGAGTTTTGATAGTATGATGGTATAATTTATGATAACAATATTGTCATCATAGTGCATATAAGAATAGGAATATTGGTGGCAATCATTGCTAGTTAGGCAAAAAAATGTGATCTC
>NC_051414.1:5669400-5669743 GCF_015228065.2 Penaeus monodon
ATTCAAATTATGAGAGTATAAAAAATGCGCACATAAAAAGCGAGCCTTCAGTACAGAAATCTTAAAAACACGCGAAATATAATTAAATCAAAATGTTTTGCATCATATATAAAAGTTCAGGAGAAAAGTCCATTACTAATATCAAAACTGCCTTGGCAAACATGAAGGGCAAAAAGTCCAAGTAGCGAGTCTAATGAAACTTTTAGAAATTATTCACTTATGCAATACCATACATTCACCTACACAAACTTACCGAAGTTCATACGTTTACTTACGCAAGACCTAGCACAAAAGCATACCATTCACTTACACAAATCTTCATAAACGTTTGCATTCGCTCCAA
>NC_051414.1:5669809-5670335 GCF_015228065.2 Penaeus monodon
GACGTGAGGAACTAGAAGCTCTTTCAAAGCTAAAAGTGGCTTCGAGGACAAAGTACACGTGGAAGCTTGTATAGAGATTCCCTACCTTCCTAAACCCAAAGTTTATCCCGGAGACGAAAGCACTCACCACGGGGAGGGGGGAGAGGAGCGGTGAGAGAGGAAGGTTCCTGAATTAATTAAGCACCTGAAATATGGCCTCATGGCAATTTAAAAATTAAGTTTGAGGCGCAAACGCCTGCCGCTGCCGCCCGAAACGCACTTACCAATTAGCATTTTTTTCAACCTCCTCCAATTTCTGCAGAAAATGAGGTCGGCGAGAGAGCGGGAGAGAAAGAAAACGGGTTTTATCAGGCTGAAGTGGGATACGGGCTAGAGGATTCTTGCGCGTTACGGCCAATTGATTTCGGGGAGCGTAAAAAAGTAAGCAAGAGGATATTGAAATAATGACAAACAAGACTGAAGAATTTTGAACTGTTTAGATTGCATACATAGTCTAGAAAAAAAAGGGTGGAAAATCACAAATTAT
>NC_051414.1:5670368-5670463 GCF_015228065.2 Penaeus monodon
TTGTCTGTTATTAATTTTTTCCGCCGAAGTGTAACTACGTAATGGAAACATAAATTCAAACAGAGAGGAAAATCGAGAGGAAATACGAAACGAGG
>NC_051414.1:5670493-5671595 GCF_015228065.2 Penaeus monodon
TTTGGCTCTTCCGAATGTTCCCGACGAAAATGTGAACTAATGGAAAAGAAACTTGAACAGAGAGGAAAAAATTCTGGGGAAAATTCGAGATATTTGAGTCTGGCGACATATTGACGTTCCATACATTTTGAAAAGCAAGTTAGCGGTAAAAGCAATGCCATGGAAAAGGGACATACAAGAGAATGCTGAAATATTTTTCAGTTGGATTATAACGGTAATATCTATTTTCTCTAATATGTTGATTAATATTAATTATACTGATAGGTTGTGTATATTCTGAACATACGAGTGATGGACCTGATTGCTTGACAGGTGAAAGTTATTACGATTAATATCTATTTTAAAATATGACAACTATCCATTTCGAGAAAAAGCGACACGCACACGTACCCTCTCCCCCCCCACCACACGCAGACACCAGACATTAAAAAAGAAAGACAAGACAGAAAAAAAAGACGACCATGCCCACGCACACGAAAAACGCTCTTCCGGGGCGCTGTGCAAACAGCCTTGAAATGTCCAACCGACTTTTCTCTGCCCAGTGGAATCGAATACCGGAAATTGAAATACGGAAAACCCCGCAAGAAACTTCCAATAGACTTTCCGACTGCAAAATCTTTGGGAGATTACACGTTTGCCAAGGAATTGCTGACGTCTGTCCACTCATCTTCCACGCGCCATTAAGATTCAGGAATGGATTTTTCTCTGATCGACCGTCTCCTGTTCGCGTGGGTTTCATGTATTTCTTCTGCTTTCGTTTTGGTAGTTATTTCCTGTGGATTGTACATAACGCAGTTTTGCGTTTTGGCAGCGACGGTAGTGGATGGATCCGTCCTTACACTGATCACAAGGATCTTGATGATTATCTTGAGAGCAAATCCTAGTAATACAACCTTGAGAGTGCAGGTCTTGTGACATATTGTATGCGCGTGAAAAAGAAAATAGAAAAAACATAACTGAAGAAAATATGAAAAATATGCGGTTTTCTGAATGTTTTTTTGAGGGAAAGCAAAGAAAATATCGGGATAAATATTCATAGTTATAGACGGGAAGTATACAACAAGAACCATTATCAGCACTGAGACATACCTCTATTATAGAG
>NC_051414.1:5672385-5672670 GCF_015228065.2 Penaeus monodon
CTAGTCTCGAATATAGCTTATAAATAATGGCAAACTTAATTAACAACTTAGGGTCATGTACATTCAGCCTTTTTTGGGCACACACAACCCAACAGTCATCGTCCTCAAAATCAATAAGACAGTCGGATGTGTTGGAGAATGGATTTAGCCATTCTCTGTACACCTTCAAAATATTACAAAGATTTCACGGATAAGTTTATTTTGTATTTAGCATTCCTTTCGTTTCAGCCATTGTATTCATGTTTCAATTGGTTGGTAGTGATTTCTCCTCTGTAGAGTTATTTG
>NC_051414.1:5672706-5672928 GCF_015228065.2 Penaeus monodon
TGGCGTAAGATGGAATCATCTTACTAAAATATTAATTTTTCCTACTTTAAATATTTCTTGTAAGGTGTCGGAAGAACCCTTTGCCGCAGAGACGATAGGTAGGCAAAGATATCAAAGCCAGCGATAAAGGTTGAGGAAACAAGTTATTGGTGTTATTACTAATTATCATTTTTTTTTTTTGCTTAGTTTATTTAAACAAAGTTTGAATCTTCAGAAAAAAGA
>NC_051414.1:5674639-5674770 GCF_015228065.2 Penaeus monodon
CTATTATAAATTGAAACATCAAAATGTTTAAAAAGTTCCTAAAATATCGTTAAGATTGAAAAACTAAAAGGAACGTGGAAGACAATTCCTTTTCAGACTTAACTTTATAAAATTGTCACGGAAGGAAAACG
>NC_051414.1:5675709-5676129 GCF_015228065.2 Penaeus monodon
GTACCATACTTAACGGCTATTATAGCCACGGGGAGGCTTAAATTTTTTCCTATCTAATCATTAACCCTTTCACACGGTCAGCGTACGTACATTCTTTGACTCCAATGATTCGAATTCAGTGGCGTAGTTTCTTTTATGAAGCTTAGAAATATTCACGTGGATTGTAAACTTGACTGTGTAATGACGCAAGCCCTTGTTGTATGGACCTTCATTATATCTAAAAAAAAAAAAAAATCATCCATACATTTGATAATATATTTTAGAAATCTCACATAAATAGAAAGCTGTACCATTATTGCTTAGTTTTCTTAGGAATTGCCAACGCATGGTCCGATCATATTGGAGCTGTTTGATAAATTTGACCTTGCAGGCAGTGTCCCTTACTCAAGTAGCTGCTACACCGAGCGGACCTGAATAATC
>NC_051414.1:5677041-5677412 GCF_015228065.2 Penaeus monodon
AACAAAGATGCGAGAGATCACGAAGATAGGAACGAAACAGAGAAACGGAGAAGATATGCAAAACAAGAACGAGGAAGAGGGAGAAACGAGAGAGAGACAAGGCAGGAGTGAAATGTAAACGAAGGACTAAGCAAAAGGGTGGTGTAGGGGAGAAACTAAGGGAAGCAATAGTTGGCTTCCAGACGGGGGGGAGGGGGGCAGAGACCTCACAACAATATGTCTGCATTTCATAAGTTTATGATAATGAAACAAAGCTGTCAGATGTCATTAGAAAGTGATGCCCTGCTTTTGTTTGTCAGGGAGATTAACTGTTGCCGTAACTGAAAGACACGAGGCGTCCAGGCCATAGACTAATTCTTTATGATTTTACC
>NC_051414.1:5677495-5677748 GCF_015228065.2 Penaeus monodon
ACTGCTAAATGTTACTTAGATAATACAGAAATATCGCACGGGATGCATATGATTTTCCAGAGGGTGACCAGTGAAAGGATTATATGAGAATTGTATCAGTTTGCGATGATGAGGAGGGTCATACAATGATTGACATACTAACTTCTAATCATGATGAAGTGTGACAAAAGAGGTAAATAAATCTTATCAATAATAATATCACACGTTTATACTGGAGCAGAATGAAGATCGTATTTGTTAGAACGTAATAATG
>NC_051414.1:5678181-5678648 GCF_015228065.2 Penaeus monodon
GTTTAATCATTTTCCATGCCTGACTGTCCACCAACACCGCCCACCAGGCATCATAATTAGCTATAATGTTGGATGCTTGATTTTGTGTCAATCCTTCTCCTTTTAGGCACGTCGAGATCCGCGTTAATAATTATAATGATTATCATATCAGCAATATTAAATGAATTTCGTTCTAACGGTAATATGATGATGAAAGTGTGATACTGATAATTGTCCATAATGTGATGGTTAGAAGAAATGGAAATAACAGTAGAAGAGAATCATTAATGATAATTTTTTTTTTTTTCCTGATTTTAGCAATGACGAAGACCGTTCTTTCTTCTGATAATACAATATCAGTATTACCAATAAGAAAAAAAATAGACGATAATAATGATTTGGTTTGGGGAATGAAAATTAAAGATAACTCTTAACAACAGAAAAAAATAACACTATATATTTTCTTAGTTTATTGAAAATTGAACTAT
>NC_051414.1:5678775-5678857 GCF_015228065.2 Penaeus monodon
TGAATCATATAGCAATGCGCCGCCTCATGTATTTTATTATCTGAGCTTTTAAGGCCCGAAATCAGTAGTTATCTTTCTTTCG
>NC_051414.1:5679333-5680074 GCF_015228065.2 Penaeus monodon
AGATAAATATAATTGATCAACCAAAACTGTAGAATACCAAATGAAGCTATCACTCACAGTTCCTCACTGGTGTTGATAGCAGTGAACAAAACGCTGCTTCATGTTAGTATGTTTATGAATGCTATATAGTTATGAATAGGGAAAATGTTTCTTAAAGAATGTGTACCAAATACATAGGACAAGGTTATATTATGTATCATGACAGGTTATTAAAGAGATATATGTGGAAAATACGTCCTAAATTTCTCTCAGGGAACGTTTACTGTGATACGAAATGCATCTATTAAAATATTTTTTAAGCCTTATACCCGTTACAATAAATAACAGTTTCTCATTAATAACCCAAGTAATATGTAAATGTATCCTCCACAGTTATCACTCCCTCACTATTAAGGCAGTACCTTTGACATGCGTTGGAACTTTTTTGTATTAGTTTTTGCGTAATTCTTCTTTTATTTTTTATTATTTTTAAAACTCCCCGGAACTCATCAGTAATGCAGATATATACATCCAACCTCTAATTCAGAATCCCATTTCGTTTCTAAAGACAAGAACACTTGTGTAATTAAGAAATTTCCGGGTTGATGGATTAGGAGGAGGGGGAAGAAGATGAAGAGGAGAAAAATGAGATGAAAAGGAAAATGTGAAGGGTAAATATACGGCGGAATACGAAAGCAAAGTGTATAAGATGTAGAAAAAAGTATACTGAAATGTAAGGCGGTGTATCATTGCGTATCTACA
>NC_051414.1:5680149-5680241 GCF_015228065.2 Penaeus monodon
TGTTTATATACACACCACACACATATATTCTCGTTGGGGGGGGTGTTGCACACCACTTATATGATCTTATATATCTTACTTATATATGATTG
>NC_051414.1:5680311-5681579 GCF_015228065.2 Penaeus monodon
CGTACATACTCCTTAGTAGTTAAAATACGATAATAAAATCCTATAAACATGAGTGTATTGTATAAACATATTTACTTTTAATAAATCTCATTAAATCAAGCATCTAAGTGTAACACTAACTTACTATTTGCAATGTGTTTACTTGTTGTTGCCCTCTCCTAACCTAGTTTACATAGATTTCCATATTCCTTTCACTGTAAATGTTAGACATAAAACGTTGTTGTAATCACAAACACAAAATAAAATGTCGTGCAGACTCCACCTATTTTAGTCATTTGTAAACGACTTTAACCCGGTAAACCACACCGAAATATGGCCGTGGGAAAATTTCGCTCACAAAAAAGCTCTCATGGTTCCCCCGTTGAACCTGGGAATTTCTCGGTTCTCATTTGCGAATTGCCTTAATTCGGAATGATTAATCAACGTCGAGTAAACATTGCTAAAGCTTAGATCTAAATAATCCAAACAGTAATATCACGTTATAATCAGTGCATTCCGTGTGACATTATTTTCTTTATCATACCTTGGTAACAAAACATTTTTAAGAAGCGAATCTGATGACACTTATTTCTACATCTGATTATCTGAGATTTCAATATGTTTTGTGATGAAAAGACATAACCTTCATAGTCAGCCTGACTTCAGCCATTAATTTCAGAGTCTATCAGAGAAATCATAACATTATGAACCTACAGATAGCAGGATATTAACGCCTGTACAATTTAAAAAACAACAAAAATTTTACCTTTGACAAAAATGAACATGTGGGCAATATATCGAAACTAGTGTACTGAATGAATGATTTATAGAATCTAATGGTAAATTAACCAAGGTATTCCAAAAAGAACAATGCATGATAATCGATAACTTCCATATAACAGTTTATACAGTTCAGTAATTATATACGCGTGTAGAGATATATCAAATTTTGTAACTCGCGTAAAAAAAACTTTTATTGATGTAGTTTCTTATCACCCCGTCAATGTCTTGCAAGCAAATAAATATTTTTGTTTTCGGTATAGTACAATATACCGTTTGACGATGAAATTTTAGAGTTACAGTAATATTTCGATTACAGTTTACCTAACCCTATCATTATCACAGCAATTGTTTTCTTTTATAACCGGCAGTAAAAACCTTTGTATCATCTAGCTTAGTAAACGTTTTAAAGCAATTGTTTGTTAACATTTGACCTATGATATTTGGGGGATTTGTGGATAATTGGACAAAAAATAAGTTCAGAGACGTACAAGATTTTATATACATGA
>NC_051414.1:5684029-5684341 GCF_015228065.2 Penaeus monodon
GTATCCTTCCCGCGCATCCTCTCCTTGTCTCGTTACATGAATAGATTACAATAACTTTATCCCGAAGGTGGAATTGGAAAGTCATCTCAGTCCGAGCTTTGTCTCGCATCTTCCCTCGGACATTTCTTCGACAGTGGCTGTAAGGGAGTTTTGGACGCTTGAAAAACTCATTTTCCTGAAATTACTTGCAAACTCAATTATCCCGATTTAATTTCATCAAGAACCAATCATAACTCTCCCTGATCATGTCTGCTGATTGCTTCTACAGCTATCACCCATTTTTAGTCCCGATTCTTTGTTCACTACTTTTGT
>NC_051414.1:5684402-5684730 GCF_015228065.2 Penaeus monodon
CCCTTACGCCCACCCTACACCATAACCCCATTTTTTTCAACATTTCATTTCTGAATGAAGATCGACTTGTTTTCTTCCATATTTTCCTCCCTCGGCTTGATGTCGAGTCTATATGATTAATCACTTCTAGAGATTTCCAACTCCAAAAAGGAGGGGACAGAATCAGCTTTAATGCACGCCATTCCGCACTTTCAGATCCAAAGCATTTTTTTTTTTTCTCTGATGAATCTTAAACGCCTGACTTTGCCCTCTTGCAAACACCAGGACTCGTAGCCGTGTTTTTATGCTCTTTTTGTTGATTATATGATCTCGTTTAATGTTGTAATTC
>NC_051414.1:5685407-5685506 GCF_015228065.2 Penaeus monodon
CTAAACTGTGTGAAGACCTATTTGTTATACATTTGGAATCGGCAGTACATCCACATTAATCCTTTATCTAAGTTATGCTCATTCATGGTAAAAACAAAA
>NC_051414.1:5685679-5685812 GCF_015228065.2 Penaeus monodon
TTTATAATTCACAGCAATATCTATTGTATAATGTAAACTTTGTTCCCTACAGCCTAAAAATCAGTCAGAGAATCATGGTGACAAACCTTTTTCTTTGGACTAAAATGTAAACGGAAATTTATCATTATTATCC
>NC_051414.1:5685958-5686588 GCF_015228065.2 Penaeus monodon
GAAATTAAATCTCGTCCTTCACTTTTTCCATATCTGAGTACCATATCTCTGTTGAGATCACCATCTTGTAATTTTACATAGAGAATTGAATTAACGTACTGTTGCAAACTTTTTTTCTCTCTCTCTTAGCCCCGGCGCTGTCAGTGTCGCTGTGTTTTCCATCTTGCCAACTTCTGACAAGCAATTTGTAAAGTGATCAACAACAACAACAACGCCACTTATCACACGTCAATGTTTTGCAACCGGCCTCGTTGAGTAAAGGGAGGGAGAGGATAGAGAGGTTTTCCCTTGGCAGGTGTTGCTAACAGCTTCATTGATTAATGCTCAATGGAATAGTTAATGAGTGTGGCAGGCGCGTGTGTAGCTACGAGCAACATCTGCAATTAAAGCATGGGAAGACTTAATGAGCACGTGCATTTCTTTGTCTTCTTTCTACGCCCCTGTTTCCGAGCCCGTCTGTCCTCAGGTTCGCCCCTTCAGGAAATTTTACACGTCTCTTCCCACTTTCCTTTTCAAATCCCCGTTTTTCTTTTTCATAAGTAAGAGATCCGTGCCTTACGCCTATGAAAAACGGTATTCGCATGAATATTTCATGAATAGTATTTGCATGGGTATAAACGTCACTGGTTC
>NC_051414.1:5686781-5687064 GCF_015228065.2 Penaeus monodon
TTAAAACAGTGGTGAATGTGATGCGAGTGTTAACAGCTAACAGAGCCAGCTTCCCACAGCTTCGCCACAAACGAGTGGGTGAGTATGAAAGCACAAATATACCTGAGAAATGTAAATGCATCATCCTTTCCATGTAATGTATGTGCTTATAAGCAAGATGAAAACATTCAGATATGTTTATCCGTGAATTTTCACACGCAATGTAACTGTGCATGTAGGTATGAAACCGAGGGGCAAAAGCATTATAGCAAAAAAAACATATACATTATATGTTATCTGTCTC
>NC_051414.1:5687623-5687723 GCF_015228065.2 Penaeus monodon
GGAAGTCTAGCTTGCAAAAACAATGAAATTGATCGTACGTTTTCCAACTAGTCAAAAGTTCCTCATCCGCACACATATACAACGTCCTGTAATATAATAA
>NC_051414.1:5688128-5688907 GCF_015228065.2 Penaeus monodon
GTCTAGTTTGCTTAGTACCAACAACCAATTTCGACATTTTTTTTGTAAACTGCAAAATTTTCTGAACTTTTGTTAAATTATATTTGCAATGTAGATATCATTTACCTAGTTATATGAATGGCAGGCAACGCCGGCGCGGAATGGCTTAGAACGTTTGATATATTGTTCAGATCATTTGCATCGTTGCATTTATCTAAGTTTTAGCTTTTAGCCAATCATTCCCCGTCAAAATCCTGAAATCCCCCTCCCCCCACAAACACAAGCGCAAGCATACCCCAAGCTCACATATAATTGTGTAGTAAATATGTGGTACACATACCTTGACAAAGCAACACGACACACATACTTAGGTAAACATGTGGTATATACAATAGGGAATTTGTAGCTTAGTCATCACAATAGTAAAGGCTGGTGTTGCTTTACTTCACAAGGTGTGTGCGTCAATAGGAAAAGAATGGTATACACCAAAGGTGCCGATACTAAATTACCAGAATCAATTGCTTATTTACCATGTTAAGCAATGTCAACAACTCATTTCAGTGTTTTTCATTGGCAGTGTGGAGTGAATTAATATTATAACTGATTTTCCTTTAATATCAGTCTTCGTGTTCAGATACACGAACCACATTACAAAAGTGACACAGAACGTATTCATCTGTGCTCATAATATGTAAACAATACCATTGTTGCCAAATTTCCAAATCGTCAGCAGAAATTTTAGATACTTGCAGTATTCATTACTCCAAATCGAGCAAATTGTTATTACAGCCTTTTTCTTA
>NC_051414.1:5689407-5690000 GCF_015228065.2 Penaeus monodon
GGGACTAGAAGACAGCAGAATAGTAACGCACAGAAATTCAGAAATGTGCATTTCACGACTTGACCAAAGAAAATAGTTGTCCGATGTAAGAATTCATCTTAGTGTCACAAAGGAAGCATTTTGATCTTAGTACGTTTAAATCTGAGTAAATGGGAGTTACGTTTTCTTTAAGGTAAACATGATACGTTAAACTGACCTTTTAGCCACCTCACCTTTTTCCGTGAAGTATATTTGCTTAGAGATAATATATCTCAAAAACACATTTGCTGCAGAGTAAACCTCACATATGTTTTCAACAAAAGGACGCGTGTTTATCTCTATATTTCTCCTCTTTTTGAAAAAAAAGTTTGAATAGAGAATGAAATTCTTGTATTCAGACGAAGATATATTCGAAACTGTTGAATATATTCATTCCTACCTATTCTAACATTTTGTCAACATGAATAACGATTACTTTTCTCTTTCTGTTTTTCATTTCGTACAGATTGTTGCATATGTCTTTGAGCGTCTGAGACGTCTGCAAAGGTGACTGCCCTATTTTTTGCACTATTCCGACCCTTCCCTCCTTATATTCCCTGGACCATGACTTTAGC
>NC_051414.1:5690052-5690290 GCF_015228065.2 Penaeus monodon
GTACCCGGATAATTTAGGAATAGTTGAAATTTCCTTTGCAAATTTTCAATGATAGCTGACATTGTTTGGGGAGGAAACACACCAGAAAACACTGCACTACTTATACAAAAGAAGAGGAATGCCTGTCAATCACGAGTAGGGAAGTCATCATGTTTTGTTAGGACTACCCACTCGAAAACATCCTTTACAAATATATCAATCGAGCACATCAACACGGAATAAAAACTCTCGGAGGACT
>NC_051414.1:5690308-5690445 GCF_015228065.2 Penaeus monodon
TATTTGATGAGGTTTTTAAAATAGATTTCAAAGAATGTAGTTACAACACTCCCACACCATTACCTGCTTTTATACCAGCAATACAGGGGTCAGGGACGTTTGTTTATCTAATTGGTTATATGAAGTGGTTTTAAGGC
>NC_051414.1:5690484-5690732 GCF_015228065.2 Penaeus monodon
ATGTAAGGCTGCTAGAAAGTAAGGACCAAAATATCGGAAAAATACATAATATCCAAGTAGTAGAAAAGAGCTGTTTTTTTATGATAGAATTTCCGAGACATTTTAGGATATTGAGAATGCTAGTTTTTATCATATACCTATACCTTCGAAAAGACTTTTTGTTATGAAAATACGTAGGCTAATATACTATTTTTAAATATCTGGGAATAACGAAAGTTTGAGTTGAGATAAATCTTTCCCCCTCCCCC
>NC_051414.1:5690910-5691233 GCF_015228065.2 Penaeus monodon
ATTGAATACATATATTCACTTATACTGTGTAGCAACGAATATTTACTCAAATACTAAGCTTTCGGTTTTCGAATCGACAAGTTTTAATATGTTGCGAACTGGTTTATAAAACTGCTGATATACAGTAAACTTTTTTTATCGTAATATCTAAGATAATGTTCATATTTCTGATATATAATTTTGGAAATTTTAAATTAACTTCAGGAGAACTGAATGTTAAGTCGTATATTGATGCGTTGGTAGCAAAATTATTTTCAAGACTCCGTTGTAATCGATCCCCCAACATATAATATTAAGGTTATAGAGGAAGAGTATACTTAACA
>NC_051414.1:5691581-5691751 GCF_015228065.2 Penaeus monodon
ACCATAGCGGGGGAAAACAAAAAATAAGTTATAATTAAAAACCCCCTTTTAAAAATACGTTTTTAAAAAGCGTGCATATTTGATTGATTTTTACGCGCTAACGCGTAAAGCCTAGAAACTAAAATTAAAAAGGAATCGATACGATGATTCTAAATTTTTTTTCTTTTTAA
>NC_051414.1:5691786-5691878 GCF_015228065.2 Penaeus monodon
CATCCCTACATTTTTAAAATCACCCCACCCACAACACACACACACACACCACACCCCCATACCCATACAATTTATACACATATCCACACAGT
>NC_051414.1:5692149-5693678 GCF_015228065.2 Penaeus monodon
AAAGGTTTTTTTCTGCATGTTATTGTGGGTTTTTTTCGTCCCCAAACGGAGAATAACACACCACGGGAAAGGTTGCTCCAGCCGTCGTCAAAAAAACAGGCTTTTTGTTCATTTGTCCTCTCCTCTTCCTCTAAAGTTTTTTTTCCCCCGCATATTGTTCCCTCAAATATTGTCCTGCCCCTGCAACCATTCCCTTTTTTTCTGATAAATTTTTTTTTGTGTTCTAAAGAGGCTTGCTTTTGGGTGACACTCTAACGGGATCTTTTTACAAAAACGTTCGCTTTCAAAATTAAAAAAATGTTTACAGAAAAAATTACGTTTGAATTTTTGTAAAAAAGTATCCGATTTTTGAAAGGTTATAAGGGGGGCTCTTAAACTTGAAAAACAAAAAGTTCTATGATTTTTGGACTTGAAAAGAGTATGAGATTTTGTTTATTTTATTGGGTGAAATTCAAATTTTTTTGGATTTTTTTAATTTTTCGGAAGCTTTATGTTCTAGGGGAGTTATAATCAAAAAAAATATTTCTTTCCAAAGTCTGGGAAAATACTTTTATTGTCTTTATTAGCAGATTTTACAAATACATCTAACCTTCCCACCCTCTTTTTTTATTGCATATGGGTTCTTTTCGTTAAATGGGAAACCCCTATCACTTTGCATGTGACGCCACCCCCCAAAAAAAATATAGGTTTTCGATTCAAAAATTTTTAACTTTTAATCAAGATGGGCGAGAGAATTAACCCTTTGGCTCCTCATCTTTTATTTCATCAGCTCCTGGTATCTTTTTCTACTAAGAATATCTATTATTTAGTATATTTGTGTAGTATATTTCCTCTTTTTTCTCTCTAAGTGCTATCCCCCTCAAGCCTTTTTTAAATCTTTCCTTTTCTTCTAGTTTATATTATAATCTTTTTGTATTTGATTAACATTTTTTCTACTTATATTGAAGGCACAAAAATGACTTTTTACTTACGTTTGTAGCAAAAAGAATCCTTGGTGTTCCCCCGGGATGATACTTTTATTTGGTTTCTGCTCCCTCTGTGCACCTATTATCTTTCCTTTTAGTACTTTCAAGATTGATTAAAATGTCTAAATTTATAGTTAAAGTGATCTCCAAACCTTTTAAAAAAGAAAAAGGCTAAGAGCTTTAAAAAACTAACTGCAACTCGTATTCCCACAGATTCCTCTTCTTCCCACTTTTAAAGGGGGATCTGTATGTCGGGACCTACCATTTAGACTTTATCCCATTTACCAGGTCAGGGAAAGGGGTTGGGTGTGCGGGGTGCCGGTCACTGTTATTGCCCGGATTCACTTGATGCCCACCGTATCGATATTTTTTTGGGGGGGGAAAAAAGTTCAGTTGAAAAAATTAGAGATTTGGGAAAGTTTCTCTGTAGAATGAAATGTTATGGTTCGATTTAGTTTGGACATTTCTACAAAGATCGTTTTGGCATTGCAAGTTACTTGCTTTTTGTCATTGCTTTTTTCAATGATACTGAAGGTTTTTGGGTTTTGAAACTGATTTCCTCCT
>NC_051414.1:5693737-5693803 GCF_015228065.2 Penaeus monodon
ACACAAACCACAACCCCACCACCCACACACCCCCAAAACAACACCCACACACACCAACACATCACC
>NC_051414.1:5693951-5694132 GCF_015228065.2 Penaeus monodon
GTTGGAAATCATGAAGGGCAAAGGAGCCGTTGACCCCCCCCCCCCCCCATCCGAATCCTACTGCACCCTTGGTAAAAGAACTTCCTCTGGGGCGCGCTTAAAAAAGAACTTATAAAAATTTTCAACACATTCATTCCCTTCAACATTCCCAGCATAAGTTTTATAAGTGTAATTATATAAA
>NC_051414.1:5695951-5696498 GCF_015228065.2 Penaeus monodon
CCTAGCAACCAATTTCCACCCATTCTGCCCCTTATATCCATGATGTACTGAATGTATTTTCGTTACTCATCTTTAGGAATTGGATATCATGTTTGTTCCCCGTTCATCCCTTTTGTGCGTCAGTGTCAGTTGCATGGAAAGGAACATATTATACAAAACTAATATCAATTACGCAAACAGCTGGGGCGGAAAGGCAGGCGAGACAAGATAACCGAATCATATGTATGAGTAGCTTAAAGTAGCCAATGGGTAATTAAAGGTAATTCTGAGAAATTTTGAGTAACGTTGAGTAACCATTAGTAATTAGTGTCCTTTGCTAACACCGGTGATCAACAAGAGAGACCTGATATTCCAGCCTGATATTCCAACGTGAGCAGTTTATCTTGCCATTTGTGAGCAGTGTATATGGGAGACGTCCGGGAGGATACTTTCTTATCTTGACGAAGATCGAAAGCACGTGGCTATAGTAGTAGTGAGTTCAGAGTCTGTGCGATATGGGGGAAATTATTTTTTTCCTTGTGTAGGGTAGCGAATTGAGGAAAGGGTA
>NC_051414.1:5696880-5697111 GCF_015228065.2 Penaeus monodon
CAAAGGACTTATTTCCTTCATGGAATATTCCTTTCAGTTTCGAGGCTAAGATAGTCGGCCGCAGGATGTCGAGGAAATGGAGAGGCTGGTTTTATTTCGCCCTGAAGGTGACGCTCAAAAGGAAGCCTCGAGTTGTAACACAGGAGATGGGACAGAACCTGAAACTGAGATTGAATATGCAGACAAAGGACAAAGGACTGAAAATATATATAGTTCTTTATATACATGGAG
>NC_051414.1:5701052-5701360 GCF_015228065.2 Penaeus monodon
CAGCCGCCTGTACCCCCCCCCCTCCCCCCTCGCGGTCACTGCCCTGTCAAGCAGCTCTTCTGCTCGATCCCTATTTCCGGTTGGCATCAGATGCTTCCGCCGGACGCCTCTCCTTCACGTGACAACATATACCCACCAAGGCATTAGAAAAAAAGAAAAAAAAGTTTTATACTTTCCACAAGAAATTCCTAGTATGACGTATTCCTAGTATAAGCTCGATGGTATACTGGTATATCAACAGATTAGGTTTTATATAATGGATGGATTCCGGTGGTATATTACTATATCAGAGGTTGCATTTCAGTAAA
>NC_051414.1:5701539-5701932 GCF_015228065.2 Penaeus monodon
TAACATAGAACCAAAAACAATATAAGCCACAGAGTAAATGATCAGCAATGCCCTATTTACTTATTTTGAGCAACATCCAGGAACTCATTTTCAGCCAATCACGTTCCGTCGTTAATTCCAACTCTCACGACAGAAGTTTACAGAAAGTCCAAGAGCTTGCAATAGAGTATAATTGCCTGCCTGACCTTCTTCATTTATGCCAGTGTTAGTGACTTAATTTTACCCATATTTTATTCTGTTTGTAGTGTATGTAAATTTTTTTTTCTTTTTTGCATATTAATGTTTCTTTATGACACAGAGACCAAAGACATAATTACATGTATAAATGTAAATAAAATGTTACATGTTATCATTCAATATACATATTGAGAACTAGCCTACACATTTACAGAA
>NC_051414.1:5701965-5703049 GCF_015228065.2 Penaeus monodon
CACATCACAAAGTAAGTGAAATTACGAGAATAAAACAACATTACAAAATGTATACAAACAGCTTGCGCAAACAAAAGTAAACAAGCAATAGCTTGTAGCAAAAGTGACTAAAGTTTAAACAACGATTTGTTAAAATTTCAGTTCGCGTAAGATTATTCTTTTGAACGTATGGACTGTTTCCTGGAAAAAGATATCCCCCACATGGCAAAATGTTGGTCGTAAACGAAGTTCAAAAGACCTCATCATTTTTGTCAATTTACTCTTAGTTTTGTGTTTAGATAATCTATGAGGAAACTTTCCCCATGCAAGGGACGATTTTGGCCTGGCGAAGCGCTCACTATCTAATAATACGGCAAGATGAGCTTAGCTTGATGGTCTCTGCTAAGATTTTTTTTTCTCTTCTTTTCGATAACGTACAGCAAATATCTGATCATTAAGCCATAATAACTGCTGGATGAGTGGAGAAACCTTCACAAAAGAAAAAAAGAAGAGACTGAGTGAAACCGAGGGAAAAAACAAAACAAAACAATGAAATAAGCGGAAAATATCTAAGTATAATCTTGAAGGTCTTACGACAATCTAAAGAAACTATCGACCAGCGGAGAGCAAGACAGCCCTTACCTCACCCAGAAATCCATTCGCCTTTTAGCTTAATGGACTTTCAGGTCAGCCGAGGCTCTCTACCCACGAGAGGAATTTCCGTCTCTCTCAGATGAACCGAATAGATCTGTGCGGCCGACTTCCGTAAATAGCAGACAGCAATCGCGACAGATGCGAATTCATTTCCAAAAGTGCAGATGCCACTTGCCCGTCCTGATACATCCGGTCTGTTGCAATACGTCTTTCAGATTTATATAATATAGTCCGCTCATCTCCTCTCCTTGCTGCAAATATTGCACCCGAGGACATAAAGATTTTCGATAATACCTTAGAGATACGCATAACGTGATTATAATCTCACGGGGAAATGTCGCAACCTTGCTGTTATTACGGACAGTGTTGGTCACCCAGCTTCCCATCCGGGGCTTCCGCGTCGCTCTACGTCACCCAGAAGGTAACTACAAGTGGTGATGGCAACTTAGCA
>NC_051414.1:5704329-5704603 GCF_015228065.2 Penaeus monodon
GGGTTTTGAGATGTATGATGATGAAAGTGTAAGCAATATTAAATGTTAAAAATATTATGATTTTATAAAAATTAAATTATAATAAAAAAAATGATAATCATAATAAATTAAAATAATTTAAAATAATGATAATTAAAAATAATTTTTAAAAATATAATGATACCTATACCGCTACTAATATACTACTTTTACTACTAAATATAAAAAAATGATAAAAGAAAATAAAAATAAAAATACAATGAAATATAAAATTTTAAAGATAATAAAAATAATT
>NC_051414.1:5704672-5705374 GCF_015228065.2 Penaeus monodon
CATAATGATAGTTATAAAAATAAAATAATAATAAAAAAATAGTATAAAAATGATGTTTTAAAATTTACCATTTTTAAAATACAGTATGGCAATGAAAAAATAAAAAAGATAATAGAAAAAATCGTAATTTTAATAATAATGAAAATAATAATGTGATGATGATGAGGGGGGGAGGAGGAAGAGGAAGAGGGGGAGATAGAAAATAAAAAAAATATGAGTAATGATAATAAAATATATATGATAATAATAAAAATAATAATAAAAAAATTTTAAATGTTCTAAAATAATATAATAAAAATAAAATAAAAATAATAAAAACAAGATAATAAAAATAAAAATAAGAAAATAACAATAAAAATAATAAAAAAAAGCGTGATGAATAGTAATAATAAGACGTGAGATAAAAATAATAATAATACAAAAAACAGAATAATAAAAAAGATAATAGTAATGTAATGATAAAACATGATGATGATAATAATATTAACAATTGTATTAAAAAAAAAATAATAATAATATTATTTTATTATATCATTAAAAAAAAAGCAATGAAAATAAAAAGATAAATAACAAAAAATAATGAAAATATAATAGAAAATGATAATGAAGTGATAACAAAAAAAAGATATGACAAACTAATTGATAAAAAAAAATATAAAAATAACCAATAAAAACAACGCGACAACCAAAACAAACAACAAA
>NC_051414.1:5705476-5706194 GCF_015228065.2 Penaeus monodon
GATGATGGTGAGGAAATATAATGTTTAATTAAAAACTAATGAAAATAAAATAATGATAATAGTGATAATGAAAATGATGAAAATAAAAAAACAAACCGTAGTTTTGAAATAATTAGCTTTTAATGACAAAAACCATGATTAAAATGAGATGAAAAACCCATAAAAGATATTTATTCATACAAAAAATTCATGTTTTTCAACAACAAAAACAATAATCCCAGTATTAAAAAAACTATAATTTTTTCAGCCTTTGCCCTTTGTCCATATTAAATCTCATTTTCGGGTTCTGTCCCTCCCCTGTTTTACAACTCGAGGTTTCCCTTTTTAGCGCACCTTCAGGGCGAAATAAAAAAACCCCTTTCCCTTTCCTCGACATCCTGCGGCCGACTATCTTAGCCCCAAATGAAAGGAATATTCCATGAAGGGAAAAAAGCCTTTGGGGTTTTCCAGCATCTTGGTTATGTTTCCATCCTTTTTTTTTTAGCATATAGCGCACGCAACACCCCGCATAAAAGCACCCGCAAGCACGCAAACACGCGTTCGCAAACACACACCACACACACACACCAGAGGCAAAGCACGCTCGCACACTCGTGGGCACACAAAAAAACACAAAAAAAAACACACCACACACACACACACCCACACACAAGGCACGCACGCTCGTCACTCGTGCACACACAAAAACCACAAACACAAAAAACCCCTCACACCACAC
>NC_051414.1:5706230-5706822 GCF_015228065.2 Penaeus monodon
CACACACACCACACACCAACACACGAGCAATATCCCTGAATTTGTATACCCTTGCCTAAATTTGCTACCCCAACATGAAAAAAATACTCTGAAAATCATACTACATAGCCACGTCTTTCGATCTTCGTCAAAATAAGAAATATCCCCCCGGGGTCTCCCCAAAATACACTGCTCACAAATGGCAAAAAATGCTCACGTTTGGGAATTTCAGGGTGGGTTAGGTCTCTCTTTTTGATCACCGGGGTTTTGCAAAGGACACTTTTTACTAAAAGGTTACTCAACGTTTTCTCAAAATTTTTTCAGAATTACCTTTAAATTTCCCCTTGGGAAAAAGGGACTTTAAGCACTCATACATGATTCGGTTTTTCTTGTCTCGCCCGCCTTTCCCCCCAGCGTTTTGTTTTGTTAAATATTTTCCTTTTTAGCAACTGACACTGACGCACAAAAGGGATGAACGGGGAACAAAAATGATATCCAATTCCAAAAATGAGTAAAGAAAAAAACATTCATACATATGCTATAAAAAGGGGACAATGGGGGGAAATTGGTTGCTAGGTATTCTATTTACATTGTATACTATAATCTATTTGCT
>NC_051414.1:5708165-5708263 GCF_015228065.2 Penaeus monodon
AGAAGGAATGACATCACAGCATTGTGTCAATAGCATTATTGGTGAGTTATGTTTGTTATCACTTGAGTTCTTGCAATTGTGATGTAAAAGGTAAACAG
>NC_051414.1:5708654-5708823 GCF_015228065.2 Penaeus monodon
TTGTTACTTAATAAGTGGGTTACAGGGGTGTCACCCATTGTATAATAAGAGATTTATATTTTGTGTGTCTCCCATTACCTATTCCATGTGTGTATAAGGTTATATTGTATTTTGCAATCATTTTGTATTACTGTTTATATATGATAGTTGTCCACAGGTTGGACCGTAC
>NC_051414.1:5710483-5710606 GCF_015228065.2 Penaeus monodon
TACCCGAGGCATCACAGCGCAGCGAGGGTAAATATTAGGGCAGTGGAAGTAAATCATGCGTTAATTGAAACAATCCATGACAAAAAAAAATAATAGTGAAGAACTAAGAAATATAAATGTTGC
>NC_051414.1:5710899-5711317 GCF_015228065.2 Penaeus monodon
TGCCAACATTTACAACATTTCTTTGTTTTCTACTATTACTCTTTTTTGTAGCGGATTGTTCCAATTAACGCACGATTTACTTCCACTGCCCTAATATTTACCTTCGCTACGCCGTGATGCCTCGGGTAGGGCCGCCTGCGATGGAACTCTGACTTGCATATTCTGTTGTCTGAAGTAAGAATTTCGGTTAAGTGTTCTTTGGGTTGCAGATCGTTCTGGTATGAGGAATATCAACAGAGAGGACTAGGTTGTTGCAAAGATAAATAAGGGATAAGGAGTAAGAAGGGTTATAAGCATAATTTGGAAACACGATATTCAGCATTAAGAGAATAGTACTTTTTTGTGTGCTTCGCAGAGAGAGTACAGAGCACGTAACACTAGCAAATACAATAGTTACATTAAAAAATGGGCAAAAAAA
>NC_051414.1:5711355-5711615 GCF_015228065.2 Penaeus monodon
CTCATCCTTTAAGCGCAACATTTTTTCTGTAAGTTTACCTCTTGGAAATAGAAAATATAATTGTTCATCCATACGATGGAAAATATTTCACTAAATCATTATTTTTTTAGGAATTTCTTTATTCCTTCTCATGGCGTTGTTTGATATTAGACATTTTTTTTATTTCTTTATGGGGGGGGGGTGCAATGGGAGAACTTTTACCCGGTTGAAAAATTCTTCATTACCTTACTTAAGATTCACTGTTTCTGCGATGGGCCTTT
>NC_051414.1:5712231-5712348 GCF_015228065.2 Penaeus monodon
CACGAAATCAAAAATAAACATCATAATTTCAGTGGATGCGCTCACTGTTAGTGTGTTAAATAACCAAGGGGCAGACTCTACATAGGATAAAAGATAAATAAATAAATTGTCACTTAA
>NC_051414.1:5714084-5714514 GCF_015228065.2 Penaeus monodon
AAGATACTACTGTCATCTTAGCAGAAGTAGTAAACAACACAAACATTACTTAAACTACCAAAGCATCAACTTAAACTACCATCATCATTTGTGCCAAAGTCTACAATGCATGGAACGTGTAAGATACGAATCCATAGGCTCACATAATGACTTATAAAATTAATTCATATAATGTATCATATAAATCAAGTCAATATTCCCTTCATATTTCCCTCCAATCCTTTTAACGAAAGACACTAATCACACACCATGCTAGAATTCCCTCTAGCTAAAGCCTGAAGTATCTAACGCCACGCACAGGAGAGTTTGAGAAGTGAGAGGCCCCCTGGACGAAGACTTATCCCCCTAAGGTGTGTGTATAAAAGACCAGACCTCCATTAGCCACACGTCGAGGTTCGCCTTCCACGGATAAAGCAACGCGTGTTAAAGA
>NC_051414.1:5714553-5714694 GCF_015228065.2 Penaeus monodon
CATTTTGGAAAAGTAATAAATGATCAGTCACTTCATTTTAGGATACTGATTTTTTTTCCAGATATGGGAACGCTAAAGAAAAACAAAACAGAAATGTGATCATATTAGTGTATGAATGAAAGAATAACTGCGACTGCAAGG
>NC_051414.1:5714769-5714898 GCF_015228065.2 Penaeus monodon
CCAGGCGAGATATATAAATGCACTCTATTAATAAGTCACTCGATAGAATAAGGAAAAAAATTGTTGTCGTGATCATTTTCTTGGATTCTGCTTTGATCTCCTCTTGCGCTCTTGCTTTCAATAATGTCA
>NC_051414.1:5715616-5715718 GCF_015228065.2 Penaeus monodon
TCTGTCAAAACGAGTATCAATTTGTTCTGTTATTCAGAGTCGTTTCAGCCATGCACTCATTTAGTAATGTACACTAGGCTTTATATATCTCACACTTTATTT
>NC_051414.1:5716079-5716157 GCF_015228065.2 Penaeus monodon
AAGTCTTCATTTGAATAAAGATACTTGATATATATTTTGTTAGCCTTTTCCAGTATGCCATTATCAACTCTACAAAAG
>NC_051414.1:5716216-5716524 GCF_015228065.2 Penaeus monodon
CACTTAAACTCCCTAGAGTCTGTACCGGTTACATATTTGCTGAATTTTGTTGGATCTTCCTTAATCAAATTGACTTGATTAACTTTACAAAGGTCACCCCTAGTGATGACACTGTTCATGACATTTCTAAATAATTTTTTCTCCGTTGTGATTTTTCAAATGTCATTTTTTCTTCTTCATCCTTTTCCTATTCGTCTTTATTTCTTATAATTTGTCTCCTTTTGCTTCGTTCCTTTTTCAATAAGATTTATCCAGAGTTAGTGCTGAGCAAAAGTTGTTGCACAAGCTCCATCTAAGGAGCTCAGTCT
>NC_051414.1:5716610-5716938 GCF_015228065.2 Penaeus monodon
AGGCTTAGATTTATTTTCTATACATGTTGATATTCCAGTTCCCTTTTTTTCTACGCTTGATATATTTTCTTCTAAGTAATTTCATCCGTAGAACTCGTATTGCATTGTATTTCTTTTATTTTTCAATCAAATATCAAATCCAGCAGGCGTGTATAATAGTTTTTCACTGCATTTCCCGGTATTCGTTACCTCCACTAGTGGAAAATGATGGCTGAGAGAGAAAATAGCACTTAATAGCATGTTCACTCGCTTATACCCTTTTCCTGACGTTTATTTATAAAGCCAAGGGAGAAGAAGCGTATGAGAATGTTCAAAGGAAGAGGAGGGG
>NC_051414.1:5717099-5717649 GCF_015228065.2 Penaeus monodon
CGTATCCCACGATAAAAAAACATCATACAACCCGATAAAATGATCAGAGAAAAGGAACCAGAAACCAAAATCGAATATCCCAAGACACATCCCTGAATACTCGTATTCACAAACTCATTTCAACTCTTTCACACACTTCAACTCATTTCACACACTTCAACATTTCACACACTTCAAATTTCACACACTTCAACTCATTCACTTCAACTTCACACTTCATACTCGTATTCACACACTTCAACACTCGCCTCCCCCCGCCCCTCTTCCCTTCCAGCCGCCTCTCTCAGTCCACGCCCATCTCCGCATCAGATGCTTCACGCTTCGTCCACCTCGAGCTGTCCTGTGCATAAGGGCTCCTCCGTTCGCACATTATTAGTTTGGGAAATTGGAGGGAAAAAGGGAAAAAAGTGGCCTCTCTCGGGGAACTTTTTTTGGGGGGGAGAGAATGTTTTAAGTTTGTATCTTCGCAGCCGATTTTTTTTTCTTTTTTTCAGAGTTTCAGGGCAAACTTGGAAATGTTCGGTTATTAGGTAAGAAGAATACACTTTCA
>NC_051414.1:5717779-5717977 GCF_015228065.2 Penaeus monodon
ATTCATGTTCCTTTGTTACATTAGTCGAAATCTGATGAAATTTTATCATATTTTTTTTATTACTATCAGACCAAATATGTTTTATTTTACTTGATGCAGCTTAAAGGATTTTCCATCCGCAGTGATATGTAATGCATACTAAATTATAAAGTAAATTAACCCATAGCTCCAGGGAAAATGTAGTGTTCATTGTACTAA
>NC_051414.1:5719350-5719668 GCF_015228065.2 Penaeus monodon
TAAGTTTGAATTTACATACCAAAGTGACTAGCTAATACAGTCAGGTATTCACTTCCTTTCATTTTACTGATAAATCCTGTCACTCTTGTGGTTTCTAAGACACTTTAGGATATGAGTGGAAGAATGGAAATTCCAGGAAATCGCTTTTACTAAGAATATATGAATATATAAAATTCTCGATATAAAACGCTTTCTCGTGTCATGTAGTATGTCTTAGAGCTTCATATTCATGTAATTATTTTTGTTGTTGTTTTAATACGCATGTGTTGATGTCATACGGCAAATATAGTACATGAAACATTATTACACATTGCTTTT
>NC_051414.1:5720493-5720629 GCF_015228065.2 Penaeus monodon
AACCGTTCTTCCTTTGTCGAATATCTAATTAATTCATTAACTATGAGATATTAAATGATTAATCGTTTTTAAATGATCTTTATAATAAATTTGATTTATTAAGATAGGACGTAGTTTTGAATGTTATTGATTTTGT
>NC_051414.1:5720730-5721003 GCF_015228065.2 Penaeus monodon
GTTTCACATAAACTTTGGTGTTGTATTTTTATTAAAGTGATTCAGTAATTTCCAGTTAATAAATTGCCATTGTTATTGTCATTTTACAAAAATTTAACTCATTCCTTGAATTGCATTAATTAATAGTATTAATATTGTCATTTTGAAATTATTTATTAACTATTTAAAGTTACATCATAGTTAAGAAGTATTCTTAAATATTTATTAATCTAAGATAATATTTCTCAAAGAGCATTTAATAAACTATTGCAGTATAGTGGCCCACAACACACA
>NC_051414.1:5721515-5722937 GCF_015228065.2 Penaeus monodon
ATCGAAAGTATAGACGTAAACACATCATTATGGGCCAGTGTCACATCATCTTTGAAATTCTCTAGAGTCCAATTAAGACGTAAGCAATTAAGAACAAAGTGTCAATCTCAATGACAATCAGTTGCCACGTACTGAAAATGCTCTCCGTGAAGAACGAGGCTTAATGCACCAGCTGTCAATAGATTATTCACAAAGACGAAAAAGAAACCTAAGTATGTTGCCGACGCGAAATTTGACTTTGTAATGCAGATCCCAATAAACGGGCAGTGACCAAGCCCGTTAGTGATGCAACCATGGCAGGGGTCACAGTGAACAGAATTATGGAGTCTCATTTTTTCACAAGTCTTACAGTATTTCAGATGGTCAGCCCTCACAGAGATGAAATCGAAAGTTTTGTCCATATTGAGATACTCCGGGATTCTGTTCCTAGAATCAAGAATAATTCCGTCCAGTAATGCAGTGAAACAGATCGTGAAAAATGACATAAACATACAGAAAATTATTGCATAGACTGCAGACTCCATAGGCAACATACAGATGGATTTATTTAGCGTTGTCCTCAAACAGGCTGTGAGTACGATGACTGATCTTATAGGGTTACCACTGCCGACCTCCCCCCCCCCCCCCGATGAAAGGGTGGACATGCTTTCCACGAGATGTAATAAAGTCTGCGCCCCCCTGAGCGCGCGCGAGCGACCGTGGCCGAAGCTCACGCTGAGCGAATCCTGCACTTTGTAGAACTGATTGGGGCCTTGAAGCCGGCGCTTGAGGAGCCTCGTGCCTCTGCTCTGCGCCTCGCTCAGGTCAAAGATCGTGTGCGCCCCCGTGGCCACGTAGAAGAGGCAGGCGCGGTCGGCGCGCCCCTTGCCCACCGCCACGGGCAGCCTCAAGGAGGGGCAGTCGTACAGAGGGTCGCCCTCGGGCTGGCGGCGAGTGCGGCTGAGGGTCAGCCTTGCCGCGTTCGAGGCGATGTCAATCTCGCACGCGAAGTGGACGAGGAAGTCCATGGCGAAGATGTTGTGCGGGGCGCTGTCGCACGTGGGGTCGGCCACGAGCACCTTCCAGACGAAGTGCAGTGACGAGCAGCCGTCGGAGATGGTCATCGGCAGGCGGGCCTTGGCGACGATCCTTATAGAGTGGCTGAGATAGTCATAGGTCTCGAGTTCGCTGGGCCCGATCGGGGTCAACCTGAGGCAGTTCTTCTGCAGGATGGACCTGTCGCTGCCGGTATCCAGGGAGAACTTGACCTCACGCCCTTCCACCCTCACCAGCACGGCCAGCTGGTGTGCCAGAGCCGGTTTGGTGTATCTGTGGAGGGCGACGCTCATTCGCTCGTGCCCTGGGGCTCAGCCGCCGAGGGGGAGGCGTCTGGGCGGGAGTCGCTCATCGAGGCCATTGCGTTCGTCGGCGTCGCCGGTTTAC
>NC_051414.1:5723227-5723665 GCF_015228065.2 Penaeus monodon
TTATTCAGTAAAGGTGGGTGTGTTTTTTTGTTTTGTTTTTTGCATGACGTGAATTCAGCGGCCACGTGCATGTACGAACAGACATTCAGTTAAATCCAATTATTTGACTGAAACCACAGGACTTGTGTTCAGAATATGTTACTGTTAGTCTAAAGACTTTCGAGAAAAAATAGCATTGCATGAGTGAACTTTTGTGAAAAGGTGGATTTGAAAGAGAAGTTAGTGCATAATCATTACAAATAAAAGAGACATTTAAAAGCAGCAAAGCAACAAAAACACTTACAGGAATTATATTAAATTCTATACAAATTAGAAAAGCAGCTTTAGTTTTTTTCTGAGCTTGCGTCTACTAAAGTTTGAAACATGTACTATTATCAAGGGAAATAATGTTGTCAGTACTTTGTAAAAAGAAAATAATAATAAAAAAATAAGCGGAAG
>NC_051414.1:5723744-5724084 GCF_015228065.2 Penaeus monodon
GAAGACAAAAACACACACAAAAAAATATACATTATTCTAAACGTATAATCAGAATTCATTTTATATAATCTTAGTAAATCCTCCAATTTAAGGATAAAATATAATCCAGAGCAGAGAAAATAACTCTAATTCCTAATACCTTTTTTATATAAATTCCCAACGAAACTTCTGCGCCATCTCAACAACTCTAACAAACTTCAGAGTTCACCTTCCTGTGGTATTACTGTCCGCTCTGAAAGGGAGTTTCTCTAAAGCAAAGGATCGTGTTTCTAATGTTTCTGTTTATTTGTACATTTCTACGGAGGATACCACACCAATAATGTGTACATGCATACAGACA
>NC_051414.1:5724854-5724918 GCF_015228065.2 Penaeus monodon
AATATTAATCACGGCTCTGTTTGCTTTGACTACCTCTGTATTTCTAGCTTCCTCTTGTTATCGT
>NC_051414.1:5725228-5725293 GCF_015228065.2 Penaeus monodon
AATATTAATCACGGCTCTGTTTGCTTTGACTACCTCTGTATTTCTAGCTTCCTCTTCTTGTTATC
>NC_051414.1:5725991-5726648 GCF_015228065.2 Penaeus monodon
GAATTTAAATGTCATTAATCCGCTTCGGACACCCAGAAAAACACTGCATTTTTTGTTGTTTTTAAATAAGAAAGTCATTACTTACCTATGAATAATGGTTATTGCATGGAAAAATGCAATACAATAGAATGTACTGCAATAAACAGGTTCTTAAGTATAATGCATGGCTTTTATCGTTGAGATCAGACGACTTGAAGATGCTGGCGGAGATGGAGGAGAAACGCTGAACTGAATAACTTTATCTTATTTGCTGATTTTTGCCACTTTCGAAACGCTTTCCTCACTTTCATCTGCAGCGGGTTTCGATAATAAAATATTTAATGAGATCTGTTTCATCCTCTCTTTTAGAATGTTTCTGAAACGAGTTAGGTAAGTGTCACTAAACAGCGCCGTCGCACGCTCAAGTTGCAACTTTTTTCCTGGGTGTTTCTTTTGAATAAAATCTGAAAGTTTCTCCCACATTCCCAACATTTCCTTTAAAACACTTGTAGAGATAACCTCCTCCACTTTTTGCGTGTTACCTGTTTCCTGCAAAACCTCTGTGTGCTGCTGCGTCTGGAGATCCTCCGTCGTCAGTTCCTCGGGGTGATCCTCGATGAGCTCGTTGATGTCACCTTCATCCCTGTCTAGGCCCACGGACTCGTAGAAGGATGCAAT
>NC_051414.1:5726668-5727215 GCF_015228065.2 Penaeus monodon
TCGGGTTCGAGTCTCTCAAAGGCCCTTTCAGACACAACCTCTGGCCACAGCTTCTTCCACGCAGAGGTCAAGGTCCTCTCTGCAACACTCTGCCAGGCCATTTCGATAATTCTGAGGCATATCACGACAGTAGTAGTCCTTCCGTAAATCGCGAAGGGTGAGGTTTGTGCTCTCCGTCACCTCAAAGCAGAGGCGGAACAGGTGTTTGGTGAAGAGCTCCTTGGAATTAGAAATGACCTGCTGGTCCATGGGCTGCAGGATAGGGATGGTGTTGGGTGGGAGGTAGAGAACCTTTATAAACTTGAACTCTTCGAGGTGGGTGAGCGGGTGCATTGTCCAGGGAGAATGACTGGCAGGGGTAGGTTATTTTCCTGCAGATATTTCTTAACGTAAAAACCAAAGACCAAATTCACCCACTCCTCAAAGAACTGCCTGGTGACTCACGCCCTCCACAAAGTTTTTTCTTTCAGAATTTCATGCGACTTAAAGGTTCTGGGGTTTTCCGAATGATAAACGAGCATCGCCTTAATCTTGCAGTTGTCACTCG
>NC_051414.1:5727751-5728772 GCF_015228065.2 Penaeus monodon
GGAAATGGACGAGGCTCTGGGGCAGCGTCATATTGGAACATCGGCCGCAACGGACACTGAGGAGCGTCATATCGTGGTTAGCCAAATGTCACAAAGTTCAAAATTGGGTTTTGTTATTACCTTTGACTGTTTTAACCCGACCGGAAGGAGGATATTGCTGACCTGATTTCCGGGAAGCCATACCGTGGAATTCGCTTTGACCTGCAACGCGTCTCCGGCTCCAGATTGCAACGCAAGATTTCGTAGACTGCAATTGCCACGCTGCTTGCATATCGCTTCCTTTTTTCAGTCATGCTTTGATGAAATTGACATTTTCCCTGTCTCGTTTATTATCTTTCCATCCTTCGCTCTCAAAATTGTCTTTTTGTCATCTATGATAAGAAAGCAATAGAATAGACAAGGATATGTTCATAAAAAACAATATACTAGGGTATTCAAGTTTAAATTTATTACCCAAGAACTTCTTTCTTCTTTTCCGTGTTGTTTGGTCGACGGCAGAGAAAGTCATGTTTGTCATTTCGCAAGAAACAAAATTTACTTTTGAATTTCCCACCCTGTTTAATGAAATATATTAGACATAAGGTAGCTGTGGTATTCTTCTTTTTAAGAAACGACGTTCAGAAAATGCCCTTATTCAATTGTTCTCTTGCCAGTCTCACTTGGTCCTCCGAAATGAAATGAAACTGCAAACCATTAGGAACAGTCTCTTTAACATTCCAGGCATTACACCGCCTCCCTCACCTAACAGCCACATTGGGGGAAGCTCTGACAGTCTAACAAATGGCCATGTAAGCTGCTGGTTCTCCTTCGTCTACAGTGATATCTCGAGTGCCATTACGGCCACTTAGGCTTGGAACGCCGCCGGGATAACCATTGTTTACAGACCGTGGTGTGTGCTTAGCATGTTAAGACGTGGGTGTTCAAGCGCTTCTTAGTATATGATTTTGTTTTATTGTTTATTCGGGCGGGCGATGGTGTGTCTTTTGCCTACCACATCGGTCTTCGTCTCCAGCTGCCAGGC
>NC_051414.1:5729397-5729476 GCF_015228065.2 Penaeus monodon
CTGTCTCGTAAGGTATGAAATATTTCAAACCTTCACGAAAGAAAGAAATCTTCCTCTCAATCTCTCCCTTTCTCGTTTT
>NC_051414.1:5729784-5730546 GCF_015228065.2 Penaeus monodon
TCCCCCTCTTAATTTTGATTCTCCCAATATTAATTGTTTCTTGGCACTTGAGTATGTTTCTTGGCACTTGAGTATCCCGTGAGTAAGTCCTCATTGGCATCTTACTATATGCACAGAAACGAATCAGACTCACAAATTCGGTTCTTTGCAACAGCAGATCAATCATCTAAATTGCACACTGCTGTTTCCTATGTAGCGGAAGACGGAACATGACGGGGATTCCATGAAGGGCAAAATGCTGATCATAGAACCGACTAAGAATCAAAGAATCATGCGTCTGAGAAATCCATGAGATGGATCCACGTGTCTTCGAGATCAAAGGATGATACCGCAAACCAGCGAAGGAGCTGAAAATACCGGAAATTGCATACTCAATCCAAAGGCTTCATTGAGCAGATGATGGCTGGTCTGGACTACCGGTCAGTGTTTATGGATCGACGTCTTATAACTAATGGAGTGTTTGTGTGATAGAATAAGGCCTCGGCCACGTCGAACGCGATGCGATGCGCGGTGTTGCAATCTGTTGCGAAGTAGCGCGAGGGTGCCACACCGGCCGCGAGCGAGCGCGGGAATTGCCAGGGTAACCAGATAAGAGTTAACGATGTTATATAAGGATTGACGCGTTATAACACACGCCTATACTTATTACATAATTATGGATATAAATATGATTATCTATGATAAACAGAAATACGATTGCTTAAAATCAATGAAGATATGAGCCTCTAAAAGTCTCTAACAATGCGTCTATTTAAAAAAAAA
>NC_051414.1:5730594-5730659 GCF_015228065.2 Penaeus monodon
ATGCACTGTATATCATGATTGCAATAAAGTGACGCGCATGCCCTAAAATATACATAATTATCCAA
>NC_051414.1:5730731-5731334 GCF_015228065.2 Penaeus monodon
TCCTGATAAATGTGGGTGTAATTATTCATGATAAAAATAGATATAATAACTCATGAGAAATGCATGATTATCACATAATCACTTATTTATTACAAACAATTATTCATGATGAATATGAGATAATTCACATTCATAAATATTATGGATATAAATGAGTAAAGAAATAATTTTAAGAAAATGATATGTCATCAAAATTAATCAATTAATCCTGTTGTTTATCAAAGTAAACATAAAAGTCTAATTTATACCTAATCCTCTGCCACTACAACAGCTAATTTATCTCCTTGCATCTTATCTTCAACATCACAAATGAATGGAATTTAAAAAAAAATTAAAAATAATAATAATCGGAAATAAAACTCGACATCCCTCCCCAGCATCGTACTTCAAGCGAGAAAAGTGAGACATTTATTTGTTTTAACTATTAACCATTAAGCATTAACTGTCTACTTTTGCTGCCCAAAGTCGCACGGGATCGCGGCCACGTCTCATTAGTTAGCATGGTATAAAATTTCCCAAGCGTTTCGCCTTGCATTGCGTCGCGTTCGGTGTGCCCGAGGCTTCAGAATAATCCAGAGTCGCCATTTGGTTGAGGCTTCAATT
>NC_051414.1:5731718-5731812 GCF_015228065.2 Penaeus monodon
TTCGCAATGCTACAGTTCCATTTGGCATTTGCATTCAGAAGCATAACCTTTACAAAGCCGAACATTCTTTCGTGGAATGTGAGTAAAAAAAATC
>NC_051414.1:5732128-5732306 GCF_015228065.2 Penaeus monodon
CCAAGTAGCATGCTAACTTCATTTCCTGGACGTCTCCTGCCCAGACAGCGTAATCACAGAACACCATCGCGAAGAACGTGAATGTTTGTCTTCTAAGAAACCCTTTCGGTCGAAGTTTGATGCGAAAATAAAATGATGAAAAAGAACGCTTGCTTCAAGACGAGGAAAAACACATATG
>NC_051414.1:5732985-5733431 GCF_015228065.2 Penaeus monodon
TATCTCTATCTAGAAGTGTATTAGGATCAATATCGACACAGCAACAGTGAGATGAATAGCAGAGATTGATATTAACTGCAACAGCACCACTAGTAGTAGCATAAATCGCTGGTGCATGATGTAGCACTAATGGAAATCGAAACAGCAGAACATATGTCAGACATTCAAGGGAGTTGCAGTCAGAGCGCACGCAGACCTTTTGAAGCAGGGCTAAGAAGCAAAAACAGGACTCATTTGCATTCGCCATGACGTGCTGAGTGGCGGCAGGATCTCTGTGTTGATGCTGCAAAACCTCGATCACTTCATACCTTTATGTGTATATGTGTGAGTGTAAAGAGAAGTATAGATTAAAAGTTGTTTGGAGAGCGAGTGTATAATAGATAAGCACATACATTGATATGGACACAGAGGTATGCTCACGCGTGCACACGTCTGTGCGTGCGTGC
>NC_051414.1:5733636-5734027 GCF_015228065.2 Penaeus monodon
CCGTGTATTAATGTATACATATGTGCGCACTCAAACGATTTATAAATACACAAAAAGGTAGACAAATACCTATGTATCTATGGCACAGATAAAAATCTCATACCCCTGCTCCTGTACAGTCAATCCAAAGGACCTTGTTCTCCTGAGGATATAAGCCTCCTGTTCCATCAACAACATATCTCTCAAAGACAAACGTAATACAATGAAATGCATCAAATACGACTCCCTTGGGGAAGCGGTGTTCAGGGTTAGGGAGTTCCGCAGGCTAGGATATTTGAAGCTTTGTTTTGTTTCTGTATGGAAAGTCAGCGTCGGGCGTGGATGTGCTGTACCGTCATCAGTAAACTGACTCGAATCTGTCTGTCCAACTTACCTGTCTATCTAGATAACA
>NC_051414.1:5736789-5737844 GCF_015228065.2 Penaeus monodon
TCACTGGGTACTGATCTGCACCACTGAATGACCTCTCTAACTCTCCCTCCCCTCGCCTTCCTTTATCACCTTGGGAATGTTTAATCCCGTGATATCTATGATGCAATGATAATAATGTGGCCGTACGTGAATGACCTACACCCTCGCCCTACCTAGATCCTAGAACTCGCCACCGTCTGTGTACTAGGACAAGAATAGTAACCGCGTTGATTCGCTGAGCACATATCTCTGATTTTATCCTCATATTTTGTTTTTTGTCTTCCCGGTATTATCTTTTCGTACACCATTTACGTTAGTAAGTCATATCCCAACGATTTGTTCCGTGTCATGTTCGACAAGTAAATGTTATTAATGAAGTAAACACACTATGTTTACTCCATTATTCTTTGTCTTTTTCTTTTTTTATTGGAACAGAAAGAAACGGTGTTCCGGGTAGTATTGCAGGATATTTTATCAATAACCTACACAAAGAGAAGACGTTAAAAAATAGCGGAAATTGAAGTGACGGATTTCATCTACAAGCGATCGTACCAAGTATACAGTAATCAACTATATTCTACAATTATAGAAAATGTAACTAGATTATTGCAATTTTAGGGGGAGAAAAGAGAAAATCATATAAAAAATTATGTCTATCCATTAACGACTTTGGAAAAACACACAAAAAGATTTCGGTATCCACACTTCAACATACTATAACAAAATTGACCATATAAGAAATTTATGAAATCAGTCATGCAAAAGAATATCAGAATCATAAATGAGTGGAAATAATGAGAATTATTACGGAACAAAAAAATTTATAGAAAACAATGCAAAGTAACAAAAAAACAATATACAGTATAGTAAAAAATATATATATAAAATATAAAAAGAATACATGTAAACTTTACATTTATTTTCTCATGATCCAATTTTCGCTTTTGTGAAGTATATCAAAGCCTCTGGAAGCTTATTACGTTACAGTGCCGTATGGACACTATTGAAAGGGTGCATTGAGCAGATCTTTAATTTTCCAAGAATTTTCCAAGAAGCCTCTCGTCGAGAAGGGTTCG
>NC_051414.1:5741183-5741330 GCF_015228065.2 Penaeus monodon
TGCAAGAGAGGAAAAGCGGTTCTTTAATCTCAGTCTCTGATATCCCCTGAGATTTTCCCTTTGCCGGAGGTTGGCAATTAGCCATTTTTAGACTTTTTTCCTGTTGTTTGTCTTTGAATATAATTGTCTGTAAAACTGAATTATTCT
>NC_051414.1:5741829-5742023 GCF_015228065.2 Penaeus monodon
AAATTCCCAGGAGACGCGTAACGCAATTATGTCCTTAAGGAAGCCAAAATATTGAGAGCTAATTTGAGCTTCGCAGAAACCTGCTTAAAACTTTGTCAAAATGTTTTACAATGGCGGAGAGGGAAGGCTCGGGGTGGGGGTGCAGGGATGGGGGGGGCAGGGTCTCGAGGGAAAGAAAAAAATAGGAGAAGAGA
>NC_051414.1:5742453-5743052 GCF_015228065.2 Penaeus monodon
CTGTCTTGTTACATTATTATCTTAGCATTTCAATTCATGGATAAGCGCGCCCTGTATAATATTACAACCGAAAGCACACCACCCAGGCAAGCCTCCGAATAACCACGCCAGAGTAGGGAAAAGGAAAAGAAACGAGAGAGCGAAGAAAAAAAGTGTTAAAACGGCGGATATCTCAAGCTCTAATTTCTCCAACCTATTCAGGGGATTCGGATGTCGTTACAGCTGAAAATTCGTACGAAATTAGGGTGATCGTTAGGCCGACAGGGGAGCCCTCGCCTCGCCCTAACTACCCAGCGAGCATTTAGTATCCTGTTCTTGGCGAGACAGAAGGAAGAAATAAAACAATTATAATGATAATAAGTTTTCAGCCGTGACACATTTAGAGGAAGCCTCCCCTGTGTCTTCTTGTGCTGAGACTCAGTGGCAATAACAGGTAATGGAAGCAGAAGATAGCAAGGACGATAAAGATATTTGAGAACAGTTCAAGCTCTCGTACTTCCTTCGTGGAAATGATAAAGAGGTTGACAAATTAGATATTAGAACATGATCGAAGCGATATTGACACCAACCAAGGAACAAGTATACAGACGGATTTTAAA
>NC_051414.1:5743402-5743579 GCF_015228065.2 Penaeus monodon
TATCCATCGAATTTCTCCTCATCTACAACTTTCGGGTCATGAAAATGCCATAACGTCAAGCTATAACGGAGAATAAAGACTTTACGGCGCCCAGATAACGTCACCGTCATTGCAGCAACCGGTGTGATATTGCACGCTGTTGCAACGACGTGTTCATCCTCTATGAGTTGCAATGAC
>NC_051414.1:5743754-5743904 GCF_015228065.2 Penaeus monodon
TCATTGGTCTACATTTCTCGTGCTTTTTACTTGTTTGTATTTTCCGTGTTTTTTATATATCTTTCTCCGCGTTCTTCTTTGTATGTGTTTGCATTTTTTAGCATTTTTTGTGTCTGACTTTATATGTTAATCTATTTGTTCCCTTTTAGC
>NC_051414.1:5745064-5745477 GCF_015228065.2 Penaeus monodon
TCTCCCTTATCCTTCTCCTACCTCCTCCCTTATTTTTTTTTATTATTTTCTTTTTCAAAGTATGAACTTATTTCTTTGTACATGTTTCAAACTTAGAGACGTAAGCTCAAAAAAAAAACTAAAGCTGCTTTCTAATCGTATAGAATTTAATTAATCCTGTAAGTTTTGTTGTTTGCTTTAAATGTCTCTTTTATTTGTAATGATTATGCACTAACTTCTCTTCAAATCCACCTTTCACAAAAGTTCACTCATGCAAGCTATTTTTTCTCGAAAGCTTTAGATAACAAAAAACTATTCTAAACACAGTCCTGTGGTTTCAGTCAAATAATGGTTTTACGAGTCTGTCGACATGCACGTGGCGCTGAATTCACGTCCTGCAAAAAACAAAACACAAAACACCCCTTTTATTGATA
>NC_051414.1:5745971-5747348 GCF_015228065.2 Penaeus monodon
GCGACTCCCGCCCGGACGCCTCCCCCTCGGCGGCTGAGCCCCAGGGCACGAGCGAATGAGCGTCGCCCTCCACAGATACACCAAACCGGCTCTGGCACACCAGCTGGCCGTGCTGATGAGGGTGGAAGGGCGTGAGGTCAAGTTCTCCCTGGACACCGGCAGCGACAGGTCCATCCTGCAGAAGAACTGCCTCAGGTCGACCCCGATCGGGCCCAGCGAACTCGAGACCTATGACTATCTCAGCCACTCTATAAGGATCGTCGCCAAGGCCCGCCTGCCGATGACCATCTCCGACGGCTGCTCGTCACTCCACTTCGTCTGAAAGGAGCTCGTGGCCGACCCCACGTGCGACAGCGCCCCGCACAACATCTTCGCCATGGACTTCCTCGTCCACTTCGCGTGCGAGATTGCTCGCCTCGAACGCGGCAAGGCTGACCCTCAGCCGCACTCGCCGCCAGCCCGAGGGCGAGCCTCTGTACGACTGCCCCTCCTTGAGGCTGCCCGTGGCGGTGGGCAAGGGGCGCGCCGACCGCGCCTGCCTCTTCTACGTGGACACGGGGGCGCTCACGATCTGAGCGAGGCGCAGAGCAGAGGCATGAGTCTCCTCAAGCGCCGGCTGCAAGGCCCCAATCAGTTCTACAAAGTGCAGGATTCGCTCAGCGTGAGCTTCGGCCACGGCCGCTCGCGCGCGCTCAGGGGGGCGCAGACTTTGTTACATCCCGTGCAAAGCGTGTCCACTCTTTCATCGGGGGGGGGGGGGGGAGGTCGGCAATGGTAACCTTATAAGATCAGTCATCGTACTCACAGCCTGTTTGAGGACAACGCTAAATAACTTCATCTGTATGTTGCCTATGGAGTCTGCAGTCTATGCAATAGTTTTCTGTATGTTTATGTCATTTTTCACGATCTGTTTCACTGCATTACTGGACGGAATTATTCTTGATTCTAGGAACAGAATATCGGAGTATCTCAATATGGACAAAACATTTTATTTCATCTCTATGAGGGCTGACCATCTGAAATACTGTAAGACTTGTGAAGAAATGAGACTCCATAATTCTGTTCACTGTGACCCCTGCCATGGTTGCATCACTAACGGGCTTGGTCACTGCCCGTTTATTGGGATCTGCATTACAAAGTCAAATTTCGCGTCGGCAACATACTTAGGTTTCTTTTTCGTCTTTGTGAATAATCTATTGACAGCTGGTGCATTAAGCCTCGTTCTTCACGGAGAGCATTTTCAGTACGTGGCAACTGATTGTCATTGAGATTGACACTTTGTTCTTAATTGCTTACGTCTTAATTGGACTCTAGAGAATTTCAAAGATGATGTGACACTGGCCCATAATGATGTGTCTCCGTCTATACTTTCGATAA
>NC_051414.1:5747680-5747761 GCF_015228065.2 Penaeus monodon
TACCTTCCCGTTCATTATAAAGTAGCAATTCCGTTGACAAAATTAAATATTTTTAGAATAATTTTTTTTTTATTGTTTCCT
>NC_051414.1:5747900-5748207 GCF_015228065.2 Penaeus monodon
AAAATCTATAAACAGAGTTTTACGAACTTTTGAATGTGTGTTGTGGGCCACTATACTGCAATAGTTTATTAAATGCTTTTTGAGAAATATTATCTTAGATTACTAAATGTTTAAGAATACTTCTTAATTATGATGTAACTTTAAATAGTTAATACAAAAAATCAAAATGACAATATTAATACTATTAATTAATGCAATTCAAGGAATGAGTTAAATTTTTGTAAAATGACAATAACAATCACAATTTATTAACTGGAAATTACTAAAGCACTTTAATAAAAATACAACACCAAAGTTTATGTGAAAC
>NC_051414.1:5748305-5748441 GCF_015228065.2 Penaeus monodon
ACAAAATCAATAACATTCAAAACTACGTCCTGTCTTAATAAATAAAATTTATTATAAAGATCATTTAAAAACGATTAATCATTTAATATCTCAAAGTTAATGAATTAATTAGATATTCGACAAAGGAATAACGGTT
>NC_051414.1:5749269-5749605 GCF_015228065.2 Penaeus monodon
AAAAGCAATGTGAAATAATGTTTCATGTACTATATTTGCCGTATGACATAAACACATGCGATTAAAACAACAAAAAAAAATAATTACATGAATATGAAGCTCTAAGACTACTAAATGACACGAGAAAGCGTTTTATATCGAGAATTTTATATATTCATATATTCTTAGTAAAAGCGATTTCCTGGAATTTCCATTCTTCCACTCATATCCAAAAGGGTGTCTTAGAAACCACAAGAGTGACAGGATTTATAGTAAAATGAAAGGAAGTGAATACCTGACTGTATTAAGCTAGTCATTTTGGGTATGTAAATTCAAACTTATTGATTAACCGACAGA
>NC_051414.1:5751232-5751595 GCF_015228065.2 Penaeus monodon
TTAGTAAATGAACACTACATTTTCCCTGGAGTTTGGGTTTAAAATCTACTTTATAATTTAGTTTTCATTACATACACTGCGGATGGAAAATCCTTTAAGCTGAAATCAAGTAAAATAAACATATTTGGTCTGATAGTAATAAAAAAAATATGATAAAATTTCATCAGTTTTTTCGACAAATGTAACAAAGGAACATAAATTTAAAGCATCCAATAATGAGATTTATATGTTCCTTTGTTACAATTAGTCGAAATTTCTGATGAATTTTATCATATTTTTTTATTACTATCGCCCAAAATATGTTTTATTTTATTGAACATTTAAAAGGATTTCCATCCGCAGTGATATGGAAAAAAATTTAAA
>NC_051414.1:5751782-5752333 GCF_015228065.2 Penaeus monodon
ATCATGTATCGGAGTGATCAACGGGTAGGATCTAGCACCACTGAATGACCTCTCTAACTCTCCCCCCCCTTCGCCTTTTTTATCCCCTGGGAATTTTTTCCCCGGAATTATGATGCAATGAAAAATGTGCCGTACGGAATGACTACACCCCTCCCCCTACCTAGACCTAAAAATCGCCACCGTTGTGTGTGGGAAAAAAGAATAGTAACCGCTTTTGACCGCTGAGACATATCCGGTTTATCTTTTCGTACACCATTTACGTAGTAGTCATTCCCAAGTTTTGTTCCGTGTAGTTCGAAAGAAATGTTTAATGAAGAAAAACACATATGTTTACTCCATTATTCTTTTCTTTTTCTTTTTTTTGGAACAAAAAAGAAAGGGTTTGTTCCGGGTAGATTGCGGGAATTTTTTATCAATAACCTACACAAAGGGAGAGTTAAAAAATAGCGGAAATTTAAGTGAGGTTTTATCTACAAGCGATCGTACCAAGTAACAGAAAACTATATTCTACAATTAAGAAAATGTAACAGATTTTTGCAATTTTAGGGGGG
>NC_051414.1:5752363-5752881 GCF_015228065.2 Penaeus monodon
TGTCTATCCATAAACGATTTTAAAAAAAAAAACACAAAAAAAGTTTTTCGGTACCCCACACTTCAACATACTATAACAAATTGACCATATAAGAAATAATGAAATAAATCATGCAAAAAAATACAGAATCATAAAATGAGGGTATAATGAAAATTTATAGGAACAAAAAAAGAAAAATACGCGAAAAAGAAAACAAAATTGTGCAGAAATAGAAAGAAATGCCCCGCTATTCAAATTTACAGTCATTTAAACTTTTTAGAAAACAAAATGCAAAGTAACAAAAAAAAAAAACAATATACAGTATATTAAAAAAATATATGTATATAAAATATAAAAAAAAAAAAAAACATGTAAACTTTCATTTATTTTCTCATGATCAATTTCGCTTTGTGAATATACAAAGCCCCTTTGGGAAGCTTATTTCCTTACGTCCCGTATGGACACTATTGAAAGGGTGCATTGAGAAGATCTTAATTTTCCAAGAATTTTCCAAGAAGCTTCGTCGAAAAGGGTTCGAT
>NC_051414.1:5752898-5752969 GCF_015228065.2 Penaeus monodon
CGAAACGGACAAACATTATTATTATAAATAAATGTTAGAAATTAATGAAACAACAAACCAGAAGAAGGCAG
>NC_051414.1:5755994-5756165 GCF_015228065.2 Penaeus monodon
GCAAGAGAGGAAAAGCGGGTCTTTAATCTCAGTCTCTGATATCCCCTGAGATTTTCCCTTTGCCGGAGGTTGCCAATTAGCCATTTTTAGACTTTCTTCCTGTTGTTTGTCTTTGAATATAATTGTCTGTAAAACTGAATTATTCTTACATACACTCGTGCCCAGAACATG
>NC_051414.1:5756718-5756967 GCF_015228065.2 Penaeus monodon
CGTCCACCCACCTATAAAATTCCCAGGAGACGCGTAAACGCAATTATGTCCTTAAGGAAGCCAAAATATTGAGAGCTAATTTGAGCTTCGCAGAAACCTGCTTAAAACTTTGTTCAAAATGTTTTACAATGGCGGAGAGGGAAGGCTCGGGGTGGGGGTGCGGGGATGGGGGGGGCAGGGTCTCGAGGGAAAGAAAAAAAAGAGAAGAGAAGAGCGCCCAACGTGTTGTTGTGTTTGTGTCAGTAGTAG
>NC_051414.1:5757146-5757735 GCF_015228065.2 Penaeus monodon
GTCTTGTTACATTATTATCAATTTCATTTCATGGATAAGCACGCCCTGTATAATATTACAACCGAAAGCACACCACCCAGACAAGCCTCCGAATAACCACGTCAGAGTAGGGAAAAGGAAAAGAAACGAGAGAGCGAAGAAAAAAAGTGTTAAAACGGCGATATCTCAAGCTCTAATTTCTCAACCTATTCAGGGGATTCGATGTCGTTACAGCTGAAATTCGTACGAAATTAGGGTGATCGTTAGGCCGACAGGGGAGCCCTCGCCTCGCCCTAACTACCCAGCGAGCATTTAGTATCCTGTTCTTGGCGAGACAGAAGGAAGAAATAAAACAATTATAATGATAATAAGTTTTCAGCCGTGACACATTTAGAGGAAGCCTCCCCTGTGTCTTCTTGTGCTGAGACTCAGTGGCAATAACAGGTAATGGAAGCAGAAGATAGCAAGGACGATAAAGATATTTGAGAACAGTTCAAGCTCTCGTACTTCCTTCGTGGAAATGATAAAGAGGTTGACAAATTAGATATTAGAACACGATCGAAGCGATATTGACACCAACCAAGGAACAAGTATACAGACGGATTTTAAA
>NC_051414.1:5758093-5758274 GCF_015228065.2 Penaeus monodon
TATCCATCGAATTTCTCCTCATCTACAACTTTCGGGTCATGAAAATGCCATAACGTCAAGCTATAACGGAGAATAAAGACTTTACGGCGCCCAGATAACGTCACCGTCATTGCAGCAACCGGTGTGTTATTGCACGCTGTTGCAACGACGTGTTCATCCTCTATGAGTTGCAATGACTTTA
>NC_051414.1:5758427-5758579 GCF_015228065.2 Penaeus monodon
TCATTGGTCTACATTTCTCATGCTTTTTACTTGTTTGTATTTTCTGTGTTTTTTATACATCTTTCTCCGCGTTCTTCTTTGTATGTGTTTGCATTTTTTTAGCATTATTTGTGTTTGACTTTATATGTTAATCTATTTGTTCCCTTTTAGCG
>NC_051414.1:5760905-5761082 GCF_015228065.2 Penaeus monodon
GATTAAGTACAAAAAAAGTTTTAAAACATCTGAAAACAAAAGCCTGGCAAAGGGCAAACGAAATCCATAGACTCGTAAATGGAAATGTTAAAAGTGTTCTGTTTTCTGGTTTCAAGCGACCATTAAATCAGGGTGTGAGAGCAGCTTGTCCCGTTTACGTTAACGCTGATGAAAGAA
>NC_051414.1:5762011-5762269 GCF_015228065.2 Penaeus monodon
AGGTACATAGCGGGAAATCAAACATGCAAGATCAGGTCTAAATCCCCCGGCCGGGGTCTTGTAGCATGACTCTCGCTTCCCTTCTATAGAACATAAATCTTTCTCCGAACCAAATTGAATACAACGCGATGCAATAACCTGGGAAGCGGCAAAAGCAAATTTGCCCCACTCACAGTCCGCCGCAAATGAACATAGCGCGTCACCGACTGTTCATTAATAAAATGGACACACCCAATCCTGCTACGCTTGGTGCCGAGA
>NC_051414.1:5762558-5762622 GCF_015228065.2 Penaeus monodon
TCACGTGACATGACTTCAGTTCATGTGAAAAGTTCTGTTATTCATCTTACCTTTTTCCTTTTGT
>NC_051414.1:5762643-5763339 GCF_015228065.2 Penaeus monodon
TTTTTTAAGTAAAAAAGGAGCATATTCCGGTTTAAAAAAAACTGTGAAATACTTTCCCTACTAAATTTGGGATTAAAAAGGGAAAATTTACCCCCTTGTATGGGAAATATACTATTGCACAGTAGATAATACCTTTTGTGTTAGAAAATTAAACACAAACATATGGACGTTTGATCTTCAGTTTTTGCTAGTCCTCTGAGAAGTGAGATTACGCACTATATAATTGAATTCATATACTTCTCTTGATAAAAGCGAAAAAAAATGTAATGAATAGATGCGTAGAAATTAGAGCAAGAAGTAATAGTTACATATTAAAAGAGGGATAATGATACTTTATAAACAGCTCTTTATATACAGAAAGTGAAAAAGCTTTAACATACGAATATACAATACACACACACACATATAGATAGATAGTAATAGATAAAAATTTTTATAGAGGAGATGTTGTGTGTAAAATATATATATAATATATATTTTAAAATTTTAATAATTTTATAAAATTTAAATATAATATTTTAATGTGTAATATAATAATTATAAAATTTATATATATTATTTATTATATATTATTAGGAATATTATTATATAATATATATTTTATAATATATATATGTATATATAACATAATATATAATATTATTATTTATATATATTATATAAAATATATAAAAACCATTTAAATATTTTTAATAT
>NC_051414.1:5763556-5765013 GCF_015228065.2 Penaeus monodon
TTTTAAAATATTTTAATTATATAATTTTTTGTATTATTATGTATTATATATTTTATATATTTTTATAATATATAATAAATTGGTGTGTGTGGTGTTTTGTGTGTGGTTGTGTGTTGTGTGTGTGTTGTTTGTATTTTATATATAGTATTATAATATATAATATAATATAATTAAAAATTATTATAATAAATTATATATATATTTTTTTTTATTTTTTTTATGTAATGTGTATATTTTAATATATATTAAATATAATTAAAATATATTTTTTAATAATAATATTTTTGTGTGTGTGGGGTGTTTTTGTGTGTGTTTTTGGGTGTGTGTTGTGGGGTTTGTTTGTGTTATGGTGTGTGTATTATAATTATAATATATAAAATATATATATATATATTTTTAATTTTTATATAATTATAAATTTTAATTATATATATACAGATAAATATAAAAAAAAAATCTTTTTATTTTTTTATTTTTTCAATTAGCTAGCATTTATCTGATCTAAAGAAGGTCACGGAGTTGAAGTTGTTTTGCACTGATGAATAGGATCGTTCGAACAGATACTGCAATGTTCAGATAAAAGTTAAAAGGCCAAGACATTTGAATAACTTTATGGTTCTATCGGTAACACTGCTGTTACTTGCTGTTTTTCTATTTGGGTTTAATTTTTTAAAGGGCGAGTAGTGTTTCCCAACCCTAAAATCCCAGTTCCCCTAAAATAAGGGAAAAAAAGTATAAACAGGATTAAAAAATTTCTACTTCCCGATTTTTATGAACATTTCTGTTGAATGGGTTTACACATCAACACAAGAATCGAAAAAATTGAAACATTTAATGAAAACATTTAGAAACCACTATTTTTACATCCTTCCCCAACAGGGGGTTTTTTCCTCCTTTTTTTGAGCCCCTTTGGGCCCCTTAAAAAAACATCGCGACCACGAATGAGGCGGATGCACTTAAACGTAAGAATAGATATGTATTATTCTCGTTGTTTTGGTAAGAGATAATGATGGGGTTTAGGGTCTTTCCCCTTGGGGTTTATGAGTGTTTAATGCTAAGCAAGCCAGACGGGTTCATTTGGGGTTTTAATTAAACAATTGAATTTTTTACAGGAGTGCATTTTTAAAGGGTATGGCCTGCAGTTTTGTCCAGTTTTATCCAAATTTAAAAATATAGAAACATTAAATGAACACTGCTAGTTAGTCAGGCTACGATTATTCATTTTATTAAAATAAAAGAAAATTAAATCGTGGTAATATTTGGAAAAATTTTTCAGCCTATACTTGTGGTTTTTACGAGTACACCCCACCCTTTCCTCCGGGTGAAGGGGGGGGGGTTAATAACAAAAAGGAAAGAAAAAAAAGAGGGGGAATAAATTCAATAAAAAATTCCATCCAAAATATATATTGTATATATAAAATTTTGGTGTTTTTGCGGTGGGTTTTGCGTGTTGTGTT
>NC_051414.1:5767598-5767907 GCF_015228065.2 Penaeus monodon
CCTAACGCCGGAATAAAGTAGAGCGCGTATCAAACCGGAAAATCCTCCCTCTCCCTTCCCCTAATCTCGTTTCTCTACTAAAGTTATTTTAGTTTTAAACAAGGGATTAAATTTGTTTTGATATCTGGCTCAGAGATTCTCGTTTTATCTAAAAGGAGTTCGACGAAAATACTGCAAATCCAGGAGTGACAATAGCATGCTGGTCGTCAGGGCCTGTAGTGAAAGAGAGGAAAACACGTGCCATGTATTTATATGGGAACAGACAGCAAAGTGTTTTATAAATGAGTTTTCTCGGTTATAATTAGAAAT
>NC_051414.1:5768381-5768511 GCF_015228065.2 Penaeus monodon
TTATCTACATATCTGTGTTTCATACCTACCTCCTAAGTGCAAAAAGTTGATTTCTCTTTGTTTTCCTTGTTGAAAAAATGCAACTAAAACAAGAAAGAAAACAACAAGGAAAAGAAAACGATCATGTTAA
>NC_051414.1:5768596-5769036 GCF_015228065.2 Penaeus monodon
AAACCCATGAGCTCCATCTTTAATATCTGTTTATGAACCACCGAAAAAAAGGGTTCTTTCTACCTAATGAGAATCGACAGCCTCTTTTTAACTTGTCATACGCATATTGTAGATGGACTGAATTAATGTCAGTAATAATCCACTCTGAAAATAGATGTTTCAATCACTGCAGACTCGTTGCAATCACTACAGGCAAATATTGAACATAAATAGTGTATGATATGCTAATTCGTATGAATTATTTCGCTTAAAAATCGTATGCACGTGATATGTTTATTTTTTACACATGTAATTTCCTTTTTAATTGAATTATGTCACTGGCAATTACAGTTCTCATAACCCCTTTTCTGTTTTCAGTACAAAAGGACGGAATGTTATCTAAAAGCCATTATATTATATATGAGTTTGTACCCAGTACACATAGTTTACTCTATGTTTTG
>NC_051414.1:5770364-5770524 GCF_015228065.2 Penaeus monodon
GTTTAAACAAATCGACTGACAGAATTCACTGTGCGGGGATTTCGGACCTTTGGGCAAAGAGAAGTAAACATTAGTATCAATAGCAAGAAAAAGTTGTTCAACCATATCTGTAGTTATTGATATTTTTTTTATGAGAAGTGCTGTAACAAATTTGTAGCAC
>NC_051414.1:5770781-5770937 GCF_015228065.2 Penaeus monodon
CATTATAGTCCTAGAATATAGCAAATTGAATAAAAGAACCTGGCTCCCATACGATTTTATGTAAGCTTGATAAAAATGTTTCATGATCCAACAGTTTCGAATATCCTTAAAGGACAGTTCCTCGTAATAACTTTCGAGTTATTAGATTTAATTAGA
>NC_051414.1:5770955-5771044 GCF_015228065.2 Penaeus monodon
GTAATACAGTACTGTTTTTTTTTACATTAATTCCTGGAAAAAGAGGCAGTCCATTTTTAGTAAAGCAGTGTATTAAAAAACAGTCATGA
>NC_051414.1:5771261-5771529 GCF_015228065.2 Penaeus monodon
TTTCATGTATCACTAATATCAATGATGTCTGGTACTGATATTTTTAATATACGAAAGCAGTAGAGTCGTACCTTCAGACATCATTAAACATTTTTGACAAAGTAAAAGTCTTATCCTTTGATGACAAAGAAATACTCTCCCTGGTACTTACCGTTAATGGAGGTGAGATGAGGAGTAAAGTTCTTGCGAGAAAAAAGCTGCTTTTGCTGACGAAAGTGAAATCAAAGCGAGTTGCTTCTTGCATAATGCCATCACGACGGTGGGTAAA
>NC_051414.1:5771574-5772034 GCF_015228065.2 Penaeus monodon
CGGGGGGTGGTTCATTTTTCTTTTCTTCGAGTTTGTTGATTTGTAGGACGAGAAAACATTATTAGATTTGAAAATTTTAGGAAAAAAAAAACATTTTACGCGATACCTACATGAATTTTTTTTTTTAATAATTGTAAGCCACCTACAATGGAAGAAAGTGATTCAAGAAGTTTATCAAACTGCAATCAGAGTTTTAAAAAGAAAAATCCCAAAGGATATAATTGTTTGCTGTAGGAACGGTCATCTGAAAGCTTAATAATTGCATTCACTTTATACTAAATATCTTTCAATTTGCGTGAAATATGTGACAAATATGATACGGCGGTAACTGAGATTTTTTAAGTATTGAACTGCTGTTTACCTTTCAGCTGTGATACACTTTCAAAAATTTCGATCTATACCCCTCACACAAACACATCACTCCCCCCCCCCCCCACTTTCGCACTCTGTTGTCTGTCTG
>NC_051414.1:5772184-5772290 GCF_015228065.2 Penaeus monodon
TTTGATTTTAATACTGGTTTCTCTTTTATAAGGTAGATATTTTTTTTCCCTTGTGTTAAGTGAGCCTGCTTGCACCCGCATGTGTTAGCGAACAAAAAGGTGACTC
>NC_051414.1:5772591-5772784 GCF_015228065.2 Penaeus monodon
TATTTTTAATTTCAAAAATGAAATGTTGACAATAATAGTCCACTTATGATAATGGCAAATTCAAAATGAAAGGAAGGTATATATCAAACAGTGGGGAACGCATTTTACTTTTTTTAACGAGACGATAAATGATAATATAATTAATATCAGAAAAACATATTTTTGATGTCCTTACGTCAAGAATACTTATGGA
>NC_051414.1:5772884-5773659 GCF_015228065.2 Penaeus monodon
GGGTAAGGTTTTAAGAGGCTGAGCTAGTGTTTCCCAACCCTGAATACAGTCTTACCCTGAACTAACGACGTAAATGTATAAACATGGATTAATAAATTCTACTTGCCGATGTTTATGAACATATTCTGTTGATATAGGTTTACATCATCAACACAATGAATCTGAATAACATTGAAACAGTAATGAAAACATTTAGAAACCACTATCTTTTACATCCGTATCCAACAGTGGGTTTTTCCTCCTCTTTTTGAGACCCTCCGGTGACCCTTAAAAAAAACATCGCGACCACGCATGAGGCTGGGATGCACTTAAACGATAAGAATCAGCATATGTACTTATTCTCGTTGGTTTTGGTAAGAGATAATGATCAGGGTTTATGGTCATTCCCTGTGGTTTATGAGTGCTTAATGTCATAGAGCAAGCCAGACAGGGTTCATGTGGTTTAATTTACAAGCAATTGAATTTATTACAGTGAGCTGCATTTCAATGGGTATGTGCACGTGCTAGTCTTTGTCCTAGTTTCTACTCCAATCTAAAGATACTAGAAACATTAAATGAACACTGCTAGTTAGTCAGGCTACCGATTATTCATTTTATTCAAAATAAATGAAAATTAAATCTGTGGTAATATTGGACAATTTTTACAGCCTATACTTGTGGATTTTTACGAGTACACCCCACCCTTCCTCCGGGTGAAGGGGAGGGGAGTTAACTAACAAAAAAGTGAAAGTAAATGAAAGAGGGGGAATAAATTCAATAAGAACATTACCATCCA
>NC_051414.1:5776342-5776637 GCF_015228065.2 Penaeus monodon
CCTAACGCCGGAATAAAGTAGAGCGCGTATCAAACCGGAAAATCCTCCCTCTCCCTTCCCCTAATCTCGTTTCTCTACTAAAGTTAGTTTAGCTTAAAACAAGGGATTAAATTTTGTCTTTGATATCTGGCTCAGAGATTCTCGTTTTATCTAAAAGGAGTTCGACGAAAATACTGCAAATCCAGGAGTGACAATAGCATGCTGGTCGTCAGGGCCTGTAGTGAAAGAGAGGAAACACGTGCATGTATTTATATAGGAACAGACAGCAAAGTGTTTTATAAATGAGTTTTCTCGG
>NC_051414.1:5776991-5777093 GCF_015228065.2 Penaeus monodon
CCTAAGTGCAAAAAAGTTGATTTCCTCTTTGTTTTCCTTGTTGAAAAAATGCAAACTAAAACAAGAAAGAAAACAACAAGGAAAAGAAAACGATCAGTTAAT
>NC_051414.1:5777176-5777631 GCF_015228065.2 Penaeus monodon
AAACCCATGAGCCCCTCTTTAATCTGTTTTATGAACCACCGAAAAAAAGGGTTCTTTCTACCTAATGAGAATCGACAGCCCTCTTTTAACTTGTCATACGCATTTTGTAGATGGACTGAATTAATTCAGTAATAATCCACTCTTAAAATAGTGTTTCAATCACTGCAGACTCGTTGCAATCACTACAGGCAATATTGAACATAAATAGTGTGAATGATATCAAATTTTCGTATGAATTATTTCGCTTATAATCGTTGCACGTGATATGTTATTTTTTACACATGTAATTTCCTTTTTAATTAAATTATGTCACTGGCAATTACAGTTCTCATAACACCTTTCTTTTTTCCCAGTACGAAGGACGGATATGTTATCTAAAAGCCATTATATTATTATGATTTTGTACAGTACACATAGTTTACTCTAGTTTTGAATACAAAATATTTTTTAAATAC
>NC_051414.1:5778956-5779112 GCF_015228065.2 Penaeus monodon
GTTTAAACAATCGACTGACAGAAATTCACTGTGCGGGATTTCGGACCATTGCAAAGAGAAGTAAACATTTGTATCAATAGCAAGAAAAAGTTGTTCAACCATATCTGTAGTTATTGATATTTTTTTTTTGAGACGTGCTGTAACTAATTGTAGCAC
>NC_051414.1:5779311-5779466 GCF_015228065.2 Penaeus monodon
CATTATAGTCCTAGAATATAGCAAATTGAATAAAAGAACCTGCTCCCATACGATTTTATGTAAGCTTGATAAAAATGTTTCATGATCCAACAGTTTCGAATATCCTTAAAGGACAGTTCCTCGTAATAACTTTCGAGTTATTAGATTTAATTAGA
>NC_051414.1:5779484-5779604 GCF_015228065.2 Penaeus monodon
GTAATACAGTACTGTTTTTTTATACATTAATTCCTGGAAAAAAGAGGCAGTCCATTTTTCAGTAAATGCAGTGTATTAAATAACAGTCATGAAAATACAGAGATCACATATATCATGACA
>NC_051414.1:5779771-5780538 GCF_015228065.2 Penaeus monodon
AGGCCTAATGCAAGTCAGTTTACATGTATCACTAATATCAATGATGTCTGGTACTGATATTTTATATATACGAAAGCAGTAGAGTCGTACCTTCAGACATCATTAAACATTTTTGACAAGTAAAAGTCTATCCTTTGATGACAAAGAAATACTCTCCTTGGTACTTACCGTTAATGGAGGGTGAGGGTGGGGGATAAAGTTCTTGCGAGAAAAATGCTGCTTCTGCTGACGAAAGTGGAAATCAAGGCGAGTTTGTTCTTGCCCAAATGCCTCCACGTGGTAAATTTTTTTTTTCCCGCTTTCTGTTTTTTAATGGTTTTCTTGTTTCGTTTTCGGGATGGGGTTCATTGTTCTTTCTTTTCTTGGTTTGTTGATTTGTAGGACGAGAAACATTATTAGATTTGAATTTCAGGGAAAAAAAAAAAATAAACGCGATACCTACAAAAGAATTTTTTTTTTTTAAAAAATGTAAGCACCTAAACAAGAAGAAAGTGATCAAAAAAGTTATCAAACTGCAATCAAAGTTTAATAAAAAAAAAAATTCCAAAGGATATAATTGTTTGCTTAGGAACGTCATCTAAGAGCTTAATAAAATTCATTCAATTTAATAAAATCATCTTTCAATTTGCGTGAAATATTGACAAATATAAGCGGTAACTGAGATTTTTTAAGTATTGAACTGCTGTTAAACCCTTCACTGTGTACACTTTCAAAATAAACTAACCCCTCACACAAAACACAAACACTCCCCCCCCCCCCAGTACGCA
>NC_051414.1:5780775-5780940 GCF_015228065.2 Penaeus monodon
GAGTGGTGTGCATTATAGTCCTAGAATATAGCAAATTGAATAAAAGAACCTGCTCCCATACGATTTTATGTAAGCTTGATAAAAATGTTTCATGATCCAACAGTTTCGAATATCCTTAAAGGACAGTTCCTCGTAATAACTTTCGAGTTATTAGATTTAATTAGA
>NC_051414.1:5780959-5781082 GCF_015228065.2 Penaeus monodon
GTAATACAGTACGTTTTTTTATACTTTAAATTTCCCGGGAAAAAAAGAGGCAGTCCATTTTTCAGTAAATGCAGTGTATTAAATAACAGTCATGAAAATACAGAGATCACATATATCATGACA
>NC_051414.1:5781246-5782032 GCF_015228065.2 Penaeus monodon
AGGCCAAATTTGCAAGTCAGTTTACATGTATCATAATATCAATGATGTCTGGTACTGATTTTTTATATATACGACAGCAGTAGAGTCGTACCTTCAGACATAAATTAAACATTTTTGACAAGTAAAAGTCTTATCCTTTGATGACAAAGAAATACTCTCCTTGGTACTTACCGTTAATGGAGGTGAGATGAGGAGTAAAGTTCTTGCGAGAAAAATGCTGCTTCTGCTGACGAAAGTGGAAATCAAAGCGAGTTTGCTTCTTGCATAATGCCATCACGACGGTGGTAAATTTTTTTTTTCTGCTTTCTGTTTTAATGGTTTTCTTTGTTTCGTTTCGGGGATGTGTTCATTGTTCTTTTCTTCGAGTTTGTTGATTTGTAGGACGAGAAACATTATTAGATTTGAATTTCAGGGAAAAAAAAAACATTATACGCGATACCTACATGAATTGTTTTTTTTTTTAATAATGTAAGCCACCTATCAATGAAGAAAGTGATTCAAGAAGTTTATCAAACTGCAATCAGAGTTTTAATAAAAGAAAAATTCCCAAAGGATATAATTGTTTGCTGTAGGAACGGTCATCTGAAGAGCTTAATAATTGCATTCACTTTATACTAAATCATCTTTCAATTTGCGTGAAATATGTGACAAATATGATACGGCGGTAACTGAGATTTTTTAAGTATTGAACTGCTGTTACCTTTCAGCTGTGATACACTTTCAAAATTACGATCTATACCCCTCACACAAACACATCACTCCCCCCCCCCCCCCACGTACGCACTC
>NC_051414.1:5782202-5782309 GCF_015228065.2 Penaeus monodon
TTTGATTTTAATACTGGTTTCTCTTATATAAGGTAGATATTTTGTTTCCCTTGTGTTAAGTGAGCCTGCTTGCACCCGCATGTGTTAGCGAACAAAAAGGTGACTCA
>NC_051414.1:5782635-5782890 GCF_015228065.2 Penaeus monodon
TCAAAGCTGAAACTGTTTGACAATAATAGCCCACCTTATGATAAGGGCAAATTCAAAATGAAGGAAGGTATATATCAAACAGCTGGCAAAGCATTTTACTTTTTTTTAACGAGACGATAAAAGGGTAATAAATTAATATCAGATAAAACATATTTTTGATGTCCTTACGTAGCAAGAATACTTATGGAAGAATTTTCCTTCTCATTCATTTATCCACTTTACTAATATTTAGTTGGATTTCGATAGTTTAATAAG
>NC_051414.1:5789232-5789424 GCF_015228065.2 Penaeus monodon
TTCTTATAAAAGTTTTTGTTATCAAAAAAAAATAATTTTCGCTAAATTTGCAGTGTTATCTTCATTAGATAAACCGGGTTTTGGGTCATCATCTACTTCCTTGTATTTCATATTTTGCCTCTGAGCAGTATTTTACAAAGGTCCCTTTTACTAATATACAAGATATTTTTATCCTTTTTTTATATCAAGCGG
>NC_051414.1:5789509-5789744 GCF_015228065.2 Penaeus monodon
ACCTTTATAATTAAAAATATTGAAATTGTTGACAGGTACGGTTTATGAGTGCCCTTTTTTTTAAATATTCAAACGACTTTACGCAGGGAAAAATTGAGAAATATAGTAACTTGAATGTGCCCCTTCCCCTCTCTATGTAAGTGTTGTCGTCAAAGGCGCCCCCCCTCCCCTGTCGCCTCCACCGCCCTCCGCCGCCCTCGTCGCCGCCGCCGCCCTCCGCCGCCCTCGCCGCCCT
>NC_051414.1:5796592-5796987 GCF_015228065.2 Penaeus monodon
CACTTTAAAAATTATCATTCTTTTACACATAAACCGATAAAATTAGATATATGACACACGCCACGTATGTGATGCGGTGAAAAAAATAATACTTCTAGCCCAGACTTTCTGCCTTGTTTATACAAGTAGGAAAATAAGACCGTCGTTTAGGCAACAGCTAGTTTTTTGTTTTTTTGAAGATATTTTGGTTTATGTAAAAATTTAAAATAAGATCGCAAGAAATCTGTTTATCCTCGTCGTGGAAGTGGGGATTACTATAAATAGAATCATATTGCATCGTCTTGTAGCATGTAGTTACATTGGGAAATCTGCGTTGCTTTCTGAATAATTCTGGATAGAATTACCTATGAACTTTCATAATTAGAGTAATATTATAAGCCCTAAATAACGATTTT
>NC_051414.1:5797705-5798001 GCF_015228065.2 Penaeus monodon
AAACGGGACACTTCTGACATAAGCAGGCAGTTGGATGCAACCGCTTCAACATCAATCTATCTACGACCTCATCAAATGAGCGTTTTCTTATCATCACGAATATCTGATGTGTGGAAATTACTGGTCTTGAAATTAGAAGAAAGGGCATATGAGATTGTTTCCTAATCTTTATTTGTTCTATATTTTCATGAATTTCGAATTGAAATTTATAAACTTATCTTAAGATTGTGGTGTTATATTTTCATACAGTTACTTCATGTCTGATTTAAAAGAAAAAATCATTCCATCTGATTCTT
>NC_051414.1:5798054-5798134 GCF_015228065.2 Penaeus monodon
GTTTTAATAATCTATATCATCGATATTTAATTGTAACCAAGAGTGATATATGAAAAGTGAAAATTTTCGACCTACTGATG
>NC_051414.1:5798167-5798796 GCF_015228065.2 Penaeus monodon
GTCCTCATGTCCCCCCTCCCCTTTTATCTGTTGACCTTTCATAACCTTGATTCCTGTAATTATCGTAAAACTAATCAGTCACAGACAGACTAAGTAATCGAATGTATTAGACAATTATTACTGATCAGATGGACATTAATCATTACATTGGTTTTATGAGAATTATTAAACAGCTCCAATTAAACATTTGAACATTAAAGGTAGGACTATAACCAATAGGCAATATAACCAACAGTGATATATCAAAAGTACACATACTTTCCCCAGTCATGACGACCTATTGATGACTTTTTTTCTCTTTTTTTTTAATCCTCATGTCCCTCGTCCCCTTTTTTTCTGTTGACATTTCATTACCTTCATTCCTGTAATTATCGTAAAACTAATCAGTCACAAGCAGACTAAGTAATCAAATGCATTGAACAATTATTACTGATCAGATGGACGTTAATCATTAGACTTTTATGGGAATTATTACACTGTTTCCTTTAGACATTTGAACGTTAAAAGTGTGACTGTAACCAATAGGCATTAGTGTGGCAGTAATCATTAGAGAGATAGAAGAAACAGATAATTAACGGTAATCAATATGCATACGGTGATCATGCATTTTAATTAGGGAGAACAATTTT
>NC_051414.1:5798853-5798925 GCF_015228065.2 Penaeus monodon
GACATTGTTGTAAAGCAAAACTTAAAAATGGCTGTTGAATTTATGATATAGAAACGCGAACTCGATAATCAA
>NC_051414.1:5798976-5799484 GCF_015228065.2 Penaeus monodon
TCATTCCCTAGAGAAATCCAATCTTGCCTCTGTCCTTTCAGTATTACATTACATAACAGGTTGGTTTTACACAAGAGATTATGTTACCTACTCTGTTGTATTTATCCCATTTTTCGACATGTATAAAACACGAAATTGCAGGCATATAATTTTTATAGTTTGTAAGCTGATATGTATCCATGCACAAATTTCCTAGCGTATTCACAATCACATTTTCATTGAAAACTGTGATTTGGGAGTAGATTCTCTTATTTCATTGTTTTATCATAGGTACAATGGCTGATATGAAGTCATACAATTCACAACTTCCACTGTGTGTCACAAAAAAAAAGAAAAAAGAATACATAATAAAATATCTGAGACTCAATAAGCAAGTATTGTGTGGAGATTTTATAAAAGTTTCCACAGCTGTATTTATATTTTGATATACAGTATGATCTACTTTCATCACATTCTTAAAGCTATGTTTGTGTTTTCTTTAATATGTTTTAAAGATTGGAATTTACTA
>NC_051414.1:5806259-5806506 GCF_015228065.2 Penaeus monodon
CAGCCCCGATAAAGCACATCTTTTCTTTATGTGAGTTTGTCTAATATATTTCCAAATATATGAGTTATTTTTTTCCAAAAAACATTATGATAATGTTCCCTAGCATAAGGGCTTTGTCCATGCACAACCATGTTACAATCCGGTGATTATTCTAGGCTTCATATTACGCTTCGGACGGACGTAGTAGTCTATATCACTGGGGTGTTACAAGCTGCAGATGTTGAACGGCGTCCGTATCAGTGAAAGG
>NC_051414.1:5809487-5809638 GCF_015228065.2 Penaeus monodon
TAGTAAATTCCAATCTTTAAAACATATTAAAGAAAACAAACATAGCTTTAAGAATATGATGAAAGTAGATCATACTGTATATCAAAATATAAATATAGGTGTGGAAACTTTTATAAAATCTCCACACAATACTTGCTTATTGAGTCTCAGA
>NC_051414.1:5809675-5810005 GCF_015228065.2 Penaeus monodon
GTTTTTTTGTGACACACAGTGGAAGTTGTGAATTGTATGACTTCATATCAGCCACTGTACCTATGATAAAACAATGAAATAAGAGAATCTACTCCCAAATCACAGTTTTCAATGACAATGTGATTGTGAATACGCTAGGAAATTTGTGCATGGATACATATCAGCTTACAAACTATAAAAATTATATGCCTGCAGTTTCGTGTTTTATACATGTCGAAAAATGGGATAAATACAACAGAGTAGGTAACATAATCTCTTGTGTAAAACCAACCTGTTATGTAATGTAATACTGAAAGGACAGAGGCAAGATTGGATTTCTCTAGGGAATGA
>NC_051414.1:5810056-5810128 GCF_015228065.2 Penaeus monodon
TTGATTATCGAGTTCGCGTTTCTATATCATAAATTCAACAGCCATTTTTAAGTTTTGCTTTACAACAATGTC
>NC_051414.1:5810185-5810819 GCF_015228065.2 Penaeus monodon
AAAATTTGTTCTCCCTAATTAAAATGCATGATCACCGTATGCATATTGATTACCGTTAATTATCGGTTTCTTCTATCTCTCTAATGATTACTGCCACACTAACTAATGCCTATTGGTTACAGTCACACTTTTAACGTTCAAATGTCTAAAGGAAACAGTGTAATAATTCCCATAAAAGTCTAATGATTAACGTCCATCTGATCAGTAATAATTGTTCAATGCATTTGATTACTTAGTCTGCTTGTGACTGATTAGTTTTACGATAATTACAGGAATGAAGGTAATGAAATGTCAACAGAAAAAAAAGGGGACGAGGGACATGAGGATTAAAAAAAAAGAGAAAAAAATCATCAATAGGTCGTCATGACTGGGGAAAGTATGTGTACTTTTGATATATCACTGTTGGTTATATTGCCTATTGGTTATAGTCCTACCTTTAATGTTCAAATGTTTAATTGGAGCTGTTTAATAATTCTCATAAAACCAATGTAATGATTAATGTCCATCTGATCAGTAATAATTGTCTAATACATTCGATTACTTAGTCTGTCTGTGACTGATTAGTTTTACGATAATTACAGGAATCAAGGTTATGAAAGGTCAACAGATAAAAGGGGAGGGGGGACATGAGGAC
>NC_051414.1:5810852-5810934 GCF_015228065.2 Penaeus monodon
CATCAGTAGGTCGAAAATGTTTGCACTTTTCATATATCACTCTTGGTTACAATTAAATATCGATGATATAGATTATTAAAAC
>NC_051414.1:5810987-5811278 GCF_015228065.2 Penaeus monodon
AAGAATCAGATGGAATGATTTTTTCTTTTAAATCAGACATGAAGTAACTGTATGAAAATATAACACCACAATCTTAAGATAAGTTTATAAATTTCAATTCGAAATTCATGAAAATATAGAACAAATAAAGATTAGGAAACAATCTCATATGCCCTTTCTTCTAATTTCAAGACCAGTAATTTCCACACATCAGATATTCGTGATGATAAGAAAACGCTCATTTGATGAGGTCGTAGATAGATTGATGTTGAAGCGGTTGCATCCAACTGCCTGCTTATGTCAGAAGTGTCC
>NC_051414.1:5811903-5812267 GCF_015228065.2 Penaeus monodon
TACACATGAATCCATTTTCTGGAATTTTATTTCTCCGAGGAAAATCGTTATTTAGGGCTTATAATATTACTCTAATTATGAAAGTTCATAGGTAATTCTATCCAGAATTATTCAGAAAGCAACGCAGATTTCCCAATGTAACTACATGCTACAAGACGATGCAATATGATTCTATTTATAGTAATCCCCACTTCCACGACGAGGATAAACAGATTTCTTGCGATCTTATATTAATTTTACATAAACCAAAATATCTTCAAAAAAACAAAAAACTAGCTGTTGCCTAAACGACGGTCTTATTTTCCTACGTTGTATAAACAAGGCAGAAAAGTCTGGACTAGAAGTATTATTTTTTCACCGCATC
>NC_051414.1:5813209-5813659 GCF_015228065.2 Penaeus monodon
GTATTTCAAAAATATTTTGTATTCGAAACATAGAGTAAACTATGTGTACTGCTACAAACTCATATATAATATAATGGCTTTTAGATAACATATCCGTCCTTCGTACTGAAAACAGAAAGGTGTTATGAGAACTGTAATTGCCAGTGACATAATTCAATTAAAAAGGAAATTACATGTGTAAAAAATAAACATATCACGTGCATACGATTATAAGCGAAATAATTCATACGAATTAGCATATCATACACTATTTATGTTCAATATTGCCTGTAGTGATTGCAACGAGTCTGCAGTGATTGAAACATCTATTTTCAGAGTGGATTATTACTGACATTAATTCAGTCCATCTACAATATGCGTATGACAAGTTAAAAAGAGGCTGTCGATTCTCATTAGGTAGAAAGAACCCTTTTTTCGGTGGTTCATAAACAGATATTAAGGATGGAGCTC
>NC_051414.1:5813745-5813863 GCF_015228065.2 Penaeus monodon
TTAACATGATCGTTTTCTTTTCCTTGTTGTTTTCTTTCTTGTTTTAGTTGCATTTTTTCAACAAGGAAAACAAAGAGAAATCAACTTTTTGCACTTAGGAGGTAGGTGTGCAACACAG
>NC_051414.1:5814379-5814653 GCF_015228065.2 Penaeus monodon
CTGTTCCTTTATAAATACATGCACGTGTTTCCTCTCTTTCACTACAGGCCGTGACGACCAGCATGCTATTGTCACTCCTGGATTTGCAGTATTTTCGTCGAACTCATTTTAGATAAAACGAGAATCTCTGAGCCAGATATCAAAGACAAAATTTAATCCCTTGTTTTAAGCTAAACTAACTTTAGTAGAGAAACGAGATTAGGGGAAGGGAGAGGGAGGATTTTCCGGGTTGCGCTTAAGTTTGATACGCGCTCTACTTCATTCCGGCGTTAGG
>NC_051414.1:5815571-5815887 GCF_015228065.2 Penaeus monodon
ATTCCTTTCTCTTTTTGTTTCTTCCTCGCCGGAATGAGTAGCGCGCTTTCCCCTTAAAAGCGAAAACCCAAAAATCCCTCCCCCTTCCCTTCTTTTTCTTTAAAAAAGTTGTTTAGCTTAAAAAAGGGTTAAATTTTGTTTTTTGATTCGGGCTCGGGTTTCTTTTATCTAAAAAGAGTTCGCGAAAAAATGCTCCAGGGGTACAATAGCATGCTGGTCGCACGGCCCGAGTGAAAAAAGGAAAAACTGCAGTATTTAAAAGGAAAAGACAGCAAGTGTTTTTTAAAAGATTTTCCGGTTATAATTTAAAAAAACG
>NC_051414.1:5816289-5816413 GCF_015228065.2 Penaeus monodon
TAATATTTTTAAAAAATATATATCATATATTTTATGAATATTATATTCAAAATTTATTTTCTACATACTGGTTTCCACCTACCCCTAAATGCAAAAATTTATTTCTCTTTGTTTTTCCTTGTTG
>NC_051414.1:5816522-5816910 GCF_015228065.2 Penaeus monodon
ATGACTCATACACAAAAAACATAATGACTCCTCCTTAATATTGTTTTTGAACCCCAAAAAAGGGTTCTTTCACCTAATAGAATCACAGCCTTTTTAACTTGTCTACCCTATTGTAATGGACTGAATTAATGTCAGTAATAATCCACTCTGAAAATAGATGTTTCAATCACTGCAGACTCGTTGCAATCACTACAGGCAATATTGAACATAAATAGTGTATGATATGCTAATTCGTATGAATTATTTCGCTTATAATCGTATGCACGTGATATGTTTATTTTTTACACATGTAATTTCCTTTTTAATTGAATTATGTCACTGGCAATTACAGTTCTCATAACACCTTTCTGTTTTCAGTACGAAGGACGGATATGTTATCTAAAAGCCA
>NC_051414.1:5817255-5817984 GCF_015228065.2 Penaeus monodon
TGGTACTGATATTTTATATATACGAAAGCAGTAGAGTCGTACCTTCAGACATCATTAAACATTTTTGACAAGTAAAAGTCTTATCCTTTGATGACAAAGAAATACTCTCCTTGGTACTTACCGTTAATGGAGGTGAGATGAGGAGTAAAGTTCTTGCGAGAAAAATGCTGCTTCTGCTGACGAAAGTGGAAATCAAAGCGAGTTTGCTTCTTGCATAATGCCATCACGACGGTGGTAAATTTTTTTTTCTGCTTTCTGTTTTAATGGTTTTCTTTGTTTCGTTTCAGGGATGTGTTCATTGTTCTTTTCTTCGATTTTGTTGATTTGTAGGACGAGAAACATTATTAGATTTGAATTTCAGGGGAAAAAAAACATTATACGCAATACCTACATGAATTGTTTGTTTTAAATAATGTAAGCCACCTATCAATGAAGAAAGTGATTCGAGAAGTTTATCAAACTGCAATCAGAGTTTTAATAAAAGATAAATTCCCAAAGGATTTCATTGTTTGCTGTAGGAACGGTCATCTGAAAAGCCTAATAAATACATTCACTTTATACTAAATCATATTTCAATTTGCGTGAAATATGTGACAAATATGATAAGGCGGTAACTGAGATTTTTTAAGTATTGAACTGCTGTTAACTTTCAGCTGTGATACACTTTCAAAATTACGATCTATACCCCTCACACAAACACATCACTCCCCCCCCCCCCCACGTACGCAC
>NC_051414.1:5818100-5818227 GCF_015228065.2 Penaeus monodon
ACACACACACACACATTTGATTTTAATACTGGTTTCTCTTATATAAGGTAGATATTTTGTTTCCCTTGTGTTAAGTGAGCCTGCTTGCACCCGCATGTGTTAGCGAACAAAAAGGTGACTCAAATAC
>NC_051414.1:5818571-5818770 GCF_015228065.2 Penaeus monodon
ACTGTTGACAATAATAGTCACACTTATGATAATGGCAAATTCAAAATGAAAGGAAGGTATATATCAAACAGCTGGGCAACGCATTTTACTTTTTTTTAACGAGACGATAAATGATAATATAAATTAATATCAGATAAAACATATTTTTGATGTCCTTACGTAGCAAGAATACTTATGGAAGAATTTTCCTTCTCATTCA
>NC_051414.1:5819451-5819542 GCF_015228065.2 Penaeus monodon
TGTGTGCGGTAAAAAAATAAGACTTAAGTCCAGATTTATCTGCCTTTTTTTAAAAAACGTAGGAAAAAAGACCGTCGTTTAGGCAAAAAGC
>NC_051414.1:5819571-5819800 GCF_015228065.2 Penaeus monodon
AGTAAAATTATATAAATGCAAAAATTGTTTATCCCCGTCGGGAAATGGGGAACTATAAAAACCCCTTTTTTCCCTCTTGTGCATTTAGTTTAAATTTGGGAAATCTGCGTTGCTTTTTTTGAAAAATTTGGTAGAATTTCCCCTTTAAAATTTTATAATTAGAAATATTAAAGCCCCAAAAAAACGTTTTCCCCGGGAAAAAAATTCCCGAAAATGGATTCGGAAACGG
>NC_051414.1:5820809-5821084 GCF_015228065.2 Penaeus monodon
TAAGCAGGCAGTTGGATGCAACCGCTTCAGCATCAATCTATCTACGACCTCATCAAATGAGCGTTTTCTTATCATCACGAATATCTGATGTGTGGAAATTACTGGTCTTGAAAAGAGAAGAAAGGGCATATGAGATTGTTTCCTAATCTTTATTTGTTCTATATTTTCATGAATTTCGAATTGAAATTTATAAACTTATCTTAAGATTGTGGTGTTATATTTTCATACAGTTACTTCATGTCTGATTTAAAACAAAAATCTTTCCATTGATTCTT
>NC_051414.1:5821137-5821887 GCF_015228065.2 Penaeus monodon
GTTTTAATATTCTATATCATCGATATTTAATTGTAACCAAGAGTGATATATGAAAAGTGAAAAGATTTTCGACCTACTGATGATTTTTTCTTTTCTTTTTTTTTAGTCCTCATGTCCCCCCTCCCCTTTTATCTGTTGACCTTTCATAACCTTGATTCCTGTAATTATCGTAAAACTAATCAGTCACAGACAGACTAAGTAATCGAATGTATTAGACAATTATTACTAAATTCAGATTGGACATTAATCATTACTTTTGGTTTTTATGAGAATTATTAAAACAGCCCCAAATTAAACATTTGAACATTAAAGGTAGGACTATAACCAATAGGCAATATAACCAACAGTGATATATCAAAAGTACACATACTTTCCCAAGTCATGACGACCTATTGATGATTTTTTTCTCTTTTTTTTAATCCTCATGTCCCTCGTCCCCTTTTTTTTCTGTTGACATTTCATTACCTTCATTCCTGTAATTATCGTAAAATTAATCAGTCACAAGCAGACTAAGTAATCGAATGCATTGAACAATTATTACTGATCAGATGGACTTTTAATCATTAGACTTTTATGGGAATTATTACACTGTTTCCTTTGGGATTTTTTTGAACATTAAAAGTGTGACTGTAACCAATAGGCATTAGTGTGGCAGTAAATCTTTTAGAGAAAAATAGAAGAAACAGATAATTACGGTAATAAATTTGCATACGGTGATCAATCCAATTTTAATTGGGGGAGAACAAATTT
>NC_051414.1:5821944-5822016 GCF_015228065.2 Penaeus monodon
GACATTATTGTAAAGCAAAATTTAAAAATGGCTGTTGAATTTATGATATAGAAACGCGAACTCGATAATCAA
>NC_051414.1:5822067-5822583 GCF_015228065.2 Penaeus monodon
TCATTCCCTAGAGAAATCCAATCTTGCCTCTGTCCTTTCAGTATTACATTACATAACAGGTTGGTTTTACACAAGAGTTTAAATTTTAACCTACTCTGTTTATTTATCCCATTTTTCAAACATGTATAAAACACGAAATTGCAGGCAATATAATTTTTTATAGTTTTGTAAGCTGATATGTATCCATGCACACATTTCTAGCGTATTCAAAATCACAGCCCATTGAAAACTGTGATTTGGGAGTAGATTCTCTTATTTTCATTGTTTTATCATAGGTACAATGGCTTGAATGAAGCCCATACAATTCACAACTTCCACTGTGTGTCACAAAAAAAAAGAAAAAAGAATACATAATAAAATATCTGAGACTCAATAAGCAAGTATTGTGTGGAGATTTTATAAAAGTTTCCACAGCTGTATTTATATTTTGATATACAGTATGATCTACTTTCATCACATTCTTAAAGCTATGTTTGTGTTTTCTTTAATATGTTTTAAAGATTGGAATTTACTAAT
>NC_051414.1:5826170-5826440 GCF_015228065.2 Penaeus monodon
GTAGCGGCTAAGTGACTGACAGCCCCGATAAAGACATCTTTTCTTTATGAGTTTGTCTAATATATTTCCAAATATATGAGTTATTTTTTTCCAAAAAACATTATGATAATGTTCCCTAGCATAAGGGCTTTGTCCATGCACAACCATGTTACAATCCGGTGATTATTCTAGGCTTCATATTACGCTTCGGACGGACGTAGTAGTCTATATCACTGGGGTGTTACAAGCTGCAGATGTTGAACGGCGTCCGTATCAGTGAAAGGATTAACG
>NC_051414.1:5826812-5828089 GCF_015228065.2 Penaeus monodon
TCATTTGATTACTAATGGAAACATTGTTTTTGTGGATGTTTGTATATCTATAATGGTTTTGAATAACATATATGCTATAGAGAAATAACATTATAAATTATAAATCATACTTGACTAGCTAAACATTATGTGGATACCCTTTTCGTTATTCCACATATACCGTTCATGTGTTTACTCTGACAGTAGTAGCTTTGCAAGAATGTAACGCTGGACACAACCGCGCTACCACTGCGTTTGATCTTCTCCCACTACTACCATAGTTACCATATCTTCTTTCCCCTCCTACCCACGCAACATGACAGTAAGACAGATTTGACTGAAAGGTGTATATATAACATTACAAGAAGAATGACCCAAGAACCTCAACCCTCTCATGTAATTAGAGAGATTTGCCTGCTAGATATTATCTTCAGCTATTTTTAAACCACGCTAATTATATTGCATTGATTGAAAGTTCATAACAAAATATGATTATGGACATAGAGTTCAAAGAATTCTGAATTTATCCTTTATCTATTGTCGTTGGAGAATCATTCTTAAAAAAATATCCTAATTCCGTGTCTGTTCCTTTGATTTTTCAGACATTACAGAGGTTGTTTTGCGAACCATTCGATCGTCATTTTCCCTACAGTGCATTTTAAGTCAAATATGAACTTCCTATGCACCTTATTTTGTTTGTTGGAAAAAGTAATGTAAATTCTGCAACACTGGCAAATATGACATGTGAATTGTTATTTTTAATATTTAATAATTTTGTGATAAGCACAGTAGAATCTAGCTTATATGGTTTAGAATGTTTGTGTTTATTGTGTCGTTTGTCAACTGGATTTTACGATAAATTATTAATGAAGCATCAGAGTAATGCTATGTTTTTGTAGTTGAAAATTTTATAAAACAATTCGAAGAAATACGAGAACAAAATATTTTCGAAACTTTTTTCTTTATTTTTTTTAACCTCGCATCTGTGGCAGTAATCCCCTTGCCCTTTCATCTACTAGTCACTTTTATTCTCTAGTTGCCTGTGTAAATTGTGAAATGAATTCAAATATAAATTACACTAGTACGTATATCTCAGAACCATTGTATCTGCAACAAGAAATTTGACGTAGCAATAACAAAACATTTATAGCAATGTGTTACAAAATGTGGAAAAGATTGATGTTTTTAGGACATGATTCTTATCAGATGAGAATTTTCTTCTCTAGCAAAATCATATCTAATATCTGAGGATAGCGAGGGATGAAAATAATTTTACGCGTAAATAGAATTTCCTAGGA
>NC_051414.1:5828160-5828285 GCF_015228065.2 Penaeus monodon
TTATTTATTCAGTTATACTGATTAATTCAATTCTTGAAACCTAAATTCACTTGACTAATCAAATGTTAGAGAAGAAAAAGAAAAGATAAAAATCATGACTGTGTTTTTCAGTTGTTTTTTCCTTT
>NC_051414.1:5828459-5828716 GCF_015228065.2 Penaeus monodon
TGCCGACCTTTGTCATTATTTTGAATTAAACTGTGATATATGAAGGTATTACCTTTGTTTTTATTTGTTATTTGAAAATCCCATACGCTGTAGGACAGGAATTATTATGCTTTGATGGATATGAAGTTCGGGTGAAATGAAAGTATTCTGTGCAGTTTGAAAACGATAATTTCATTCATAATGTTATCCAACTTTTTCTAGCACAAATAATTCAGCATTCAGCAAGAATCTGCCTGTGTCCATGATTAAACATAATG
>NC_051414.1:5828968-5829139 GCF_015228065.2 Penaeus monodon
GATAGTTCATATATTATTTTTATTTATAATATATGTCTAAGTAATATTCAATATTTTTTAACTCTTCAGAAGACATTGTTTTTGTGTCAAAACTCTTGTCCCTGGGGATTTTTGAAAATTGTTGAAAGACCAGGATTTCAACTTTCATAACTCATATAAATAATATGTAAG
>NC_051414.1:5829819-5830037 GCF_015228065.2 Penaeus monodon
TTACGCAGAAATGCCAGTCTCATTCTAGGAAATACGTAACGTCTGTATATACATGAATGTTAAAAACTTTCTGTTCTGCATTACAAAGGTATTTTTCAACAAAACATTGCTACTCTTTCTATTCAACTTGAAATCCGATTGTCTTCCAAGAATTCCAGGTGTCACACGTTGACACACATGATTCATTACAATTGACACGATTACGAGCCTCAAAAGAC
>NC_051414.1:5830054-5830318 GCF_015228065.2 Penaeus monodon
ACTTGAATATTCTCATATAGTAGTGTTTGGAATACTAAACTGAAAGTTAAAATTCGCTTATAGAGTAAGCAAATTAATGCACTATCGCACTACATAGTAAATGCAGAATGTTACGATGGAATGTACGGTTATACTCTGGAGTGTCATTAACAATAACATCAATCATAAAAAGAAAAATGTTACAAGATTATTCTGATGAAAAATGTGATAATTAAATAATGAAGGCCAAGCATTACAAGACATTACTATTTCACTATATATATT
>NC_051414.1:5830361-5830459 GCF_015228065.2 Penaeus monodon
ATTTGAATAAAGTATCTCAGAGGTTGAAGCTGCGTGAAGCGAAGACCGGAGCCAAGTGACTGACATTGAGAGGGTTGTTTCCGACAGTAAAAAACAAT
>NC_051414.1:5831789-5833030 GCF_015228065.2 Penaeus monodon
TTCTGATTGACTGATATGTGCGATATAATTGGCAAGTAATCAGCAAACACAGAAACATTCATTATAGACTGAACATAAAACTCAAGATGCGTCACACGTGCTGGGAATTTTAAGTCGCATTTCCTCACGAACGTTTTTGATTTTGCTTTAAAACATTTTGTAACGGTTAGACTTATTTGATTATATGGCATACGAGAATTTGTCTACTATATAAATGTAAAAGTCTGGAAAGTTGATAGCATTTACAATATAATGAGTGCTATATATGGTTCTATTTGAAGTGATCTCTTCAGCAAACACACCAATAGCCCTGACTTAGAAAATTTCTATTTTATCTCAAATCTAATGGACATTGCAGGTCAAGACATCAAGGGCAGCCTTCTAGATTTAACTATCATGTCACGAGCATTGCACAGTGCTGTTGATTAGATGTTTCATCCTTTCCTAAGTTGTGATCATCATGCTTGCCTGATCAATATTAGAAAGTTCCTCTTATTACCCCGTTACAACGACCAATATTGTGATCATTTAGAAAAGCTAACTGGACATTATACAATAATGAGGTGGTACGAGGGACCAAATAATACTCGCCCACATACTATCCAAATGCATGATTTAAACTCTGCAATAACAACAGTTGCCAATACTGCCATGCATAATACTAATACCTGTCAAATGTTTTACAAGGACAATTGATATTACAGTAGTCGAGTAAAAAGACATTCAGAAATATAATCAATAGTACATTCAAATGTTAACAAATACCATAATAATCAGCATTGTTATAAAAGACCACAGTAAGGGCTGTATCTGCTGAGCTGCATGACATCAGAAATGAAAGCTGGCTGATATGGTGTGAGACAATCAATGCTAACACTAATCAGCGAGAAATATGTAGCACATACACAAGAAACAGATAAAACGATGAAAATAATACTAGGATTGTATAACCTGTGACATGAGACTGCCCTTTCGTCGTTCAAGCTATGGATACAACAGATCACCTCAGGTTACATGTTTAAGACTATGTCCCTCCGTAGCCAGTTTCTCTTCAAAAATAAGATCATTTCAGGTCTTAAACTACGCTGAAATCTTATAACAAGATAATCTAAGCATTTGACAGTTGCAGAAGCTATTCACAGAAAAAACACAAGGAAGTTGATATTAACAAAAGGAACAAGACACATTAAAACAATTACCCTGAACTCCTTTCCTCGCCACGATCTTTTTTAGTACCCAGC
>NC_051414.1:5833063-5833275 GCF_015228065.2 Penaeus monodon
TATTGTACAGAACAAGAAATCTCTTAACTCCCTTTAATTACAGAGACCTTCCGTTAATAATACCCCTACATTCATCTATACTTCTATACTAGACTCGAAAAACTTGTATAATCGATTAATACAGCAAAATGTCCCAAAGCAAAGGACTGTTATTTAACGCCCGCTTTAACATCTCAGATCACCCGTAACCACCAATGAAAGTTATTTAGAGG
>NC_051414.1:5834228-5834860 GCF_015228065.2 Penaeus monodon
TAAGCAGGAAAGCCTACTCGCATTCCACCGGTCGTTGCTTATTCAACTTGGCTTCCCTAACCCGTGCTGGTGGGTCTGCGGAATACCACTAGACTAACAGTTAGAAAATAACTTCAGCGTGCAATTGGAATAGTTTGCCTAGAGCTTTGTGGGTCGAGTGTGGAAGTGACATCCCTAAAATAGCATACAGTACGTAGGCCACAGCACAACGGAGTTCTGCGTCGCTTTCCAACAAGGGTAAATACAGGTGGGAGGATCATAATAACAATAATGATTCCATTTCGTAGCTTACAACAGATCATGCTGCAGGGGAGGGTGTGGAATTGCGTTGTTTGTTGCCATTCGCGGTGTCAACAGATTACATTTGGAATACAGTTCGCTATTTCCCTCCTAGTTATAGAACACAAATGGGTAATTAATAATAAACACGATGTTAAAGTTGAGAAGGTTATTTCAGTCCTGGGAATTATTATCAAGATGCCAAGAGGCCATTGCTAAATTGATGGGCAACATTATGTTATACTGCAATGTAATATAATTCGGGAGATGGATTAATTGTAATAGGCTTAGCCAGGTGTGGACTTCCTGTTCCCTCACTCTCGAAATGTTACGGCGAGGAAAGTCACCTTTCC
>NC_051414.1:5835726-5836129 GCF_015228065.2 Penaeus monodon
ATTACCCCCCATATTTCTTACCTTTTGCTTAATTTGTTTTAAATTTCTAGGAGATAAACTTGCAATTCAAAATAAAGAGAATTACACACAACATTATTCCCATTATTGATAATGATTTAGATGCAAACAGTCACGAGCATCAAACTGCCTGTTTGTGCAGTGTAACAATTTACCCAGCAATGATAACAGTGAATATTCAGTTACTGCCGTCTGTTGGTTTTGAGAAGGTTTCAACAGCACCAAGGTAGTGCAGGGCCCCAGCCTCGTGTCAGTTACAGCCCTCACATAGTATGGGGAGCATAATCTGTCAGGCCTATGTAATGTATATATATCTACCTCGCCCTGCAAATGATGGACGAAGTGTAACCACAGAATTTGAAATGGCACAGGAGAGGAGTTCTGT
>NC_051414.1:5836643-5836956 GCF_015228065.2 Penaeus monodon
AAATGGAAGGGATAGATAAACCATAACACGCGACGACACATATGGTCTCTCTCTATCAAATCAAAGGTCTTTATCACTGACCTTATAAATCAAGGCGAGCGAATGTTTTATGTCGAACGGAGTTCTTTTTTCCCTCTAGATCGCCGGTTGGAAGAACAGAGGAATGTACGTCACGGTTTATATATACTTAGGCAAGGTTAAAGAGCTAGAATAGTTTGAAATAAGACTTGTTTATGTTAACTTATTCATCGATCACATCCTATAAGAAATTGTTGATCATTGTTACATGTTGGCTTTGTGAGACAGTTGAAAC
>NC_051414.1:5837173-5837597 GCF_015228065.2 Penaeus monodon
CAAGACTTCCCGTTTATATTCCACAGCCTCCTTCAGAATAACAATAGTATCATTTAAGGCGAAAGCGAGTAATCAGTAATGGTGATTGTGAAAGGGACTGCCAAAAGACAAAAAAAAATTATCGAATTCCACACTAAAAACAAACAATGCTCGTCCATAACCAAGTAATCCACCTTTCATCCACAAGTTTTGATATCAGGATATGACCTACTGGTGTACCTATAAAAGAAGAGGAAGGTCATCCCACTCACACTCAAGAGGGATAAGGTCAATATAGAAATCCATTCAAGGGGCTTTGGCTACTGGAGGGACCCGGAGTGATGTTTACCAATATCACTCCAACCATTAATAATTGCCTGTAATAAAACCCAGGGATTCACATCAAGCAAAACGGGAGAAACGAAATACCGAAGTCGACGCTAAA
>NC_051414.1:5838794-5838951 GCF_015228065.2 Penaeus monodon
GTCATAAACATAAAATCACAATATCTCAAAGGGCACTGTTACGAATAAAACGCAAATAAAGAAGAAAATAAAACTAATAATAGTGAAAGAGGGATAACGGTGACAATAAATATAAATAGTGTCCAATAAAAGATGAATCGATAGATACAGACAATTA
>NC_051414.1:5839877-5840039 GCF_015228065.2 Penaeus monodon
ACAAAATAAAAGACAAAAAATATATATACAATGTTTCGGATTAGCCTGTCCCTTCGACCCTCGTGTCATATTATCAGACCTGATTTACAATGGAGTTAATCACTTTCTGACGCCCAGACCCGGAGTTAATGAGGCCATGATACGGGCGGACATTGAAGCTGA
>NC_051414.1:5840902-5841487 GCF_015228065.2 Penaeus monodon
TAACCCAAGTACTAAGACCACTTATAAAAAAAACTACGACTCCTTGAGAAAAAAGTCTAAAGTCTCGTGACAGTGACGACTACAGATCATGTATCTTCCCCAAGTCAACAACAAAGACCGAATTCAATCCTTGTGCTCTGAATACGAATTATTTTACCTCTTCAGCCAAAATATTCGTTGTTGTAACATCCACCCACCATTAATATGCATAAGGCGAAACACTCCTATTAACCAGCATTATTATTGCATCTATTTAATTACTGTACAATAATTCACCCTTGATTCCGTAAGAATATTTATCCGGATCCAATTTCTTCACATTACTTCATCCTTAATTATCCAATTATCATATTTACCCTGCCTCGATTCTCCATAATGGTTGACACCTCCGTCATTAAAGGAATAATTGTTCTCCTGTCCTCATCTCAAAACATCTATCATAATTACATTGACCTACAACCATAACCCATCTACTGTTATTATCGTTAATTTCAGAAACCCTGTCATCTTTTACCTCTATTAAATCTTTTTTCCCCTTGCCCCTTGCTTTTTTTTCCCCATTTTTTTTATGGGACCAAACCTACC
>NC_051414.1:5841796-5842045 GCF_015228065.2 Penaeus monodon
TATCCTGTTGTCACACTTACCCATATCTTAACAGAGTGAGGCAATTAAAACACAATTGACTTGTGATTGATGAAATGGCCCTGCATTTTTGGGGTTGGGGGGGGGGGGGGTTAGCACCATGCACCCCTCTCTTCTCCCGTCTGCGGTCAATTTTTTTTTATACATCTTACGATATGATAAGAGTGAATGCTTCAAAGATATGGGATTATGCCGTAAACTAGTGTAAAACTCTCACAGTGCAGTCATGCG
>NC_051414.1:5842945-5843184 GCF_015228065.2 Penaeus monodon
AAAGATAATAATAATTATATAATGTCCTTTATATATACAAATATTAAAACATCTAAATTTTTAATTTTAAATATAAGGGAAAAAAAAAAAAAAATGCCGGTCGTAGGTGCGGACGGGAAAATTTTCTTTTTTTCCGGGAAAACCCAGCTTTTCGTTCGGTAGTGAAAAATATTCTACTTAATCGCTGTGGAAGGGAAATATAGATCGTAAACTTTCTTTGAATATCTAGAATATATATG
>NC_051414.1:5843213-5843459 GCF_015228065.2 Penaeus monodon
AAACTGAAAAGGAAGTCTATAAAATACCAACGTTCAAATTCCAATGAAAAAATCGTTTTCTTCGAAATCGGGAATTTTTAAAAAATATTTAAAAACTTAAATGTAAAACAAAAAAAGGGGAAAAGCAATAATTCAAGATTATAAATAAATGAAAAAAAGGGAGAAAAAAAGTAAAACATCTTTTGGGCAAAATATCCCTAAATTCTGGAGTGGGGGCAAACCCTAAATTTAAAAAATGATAAATGC
>NC_051414.1:5843563-5843889 GCF_015228065.2 Penaeus monodon
TCCCCCTCATTCCCCCACCCTTCCTCGATTTTTTTCCCACTTTTTCCCTTATTTTTTACTTCCCTTCTTCTTCGACTATTCTTTTATCATAATTTCAATCCTCTTCATTTTCCCTCTTCCTCCTTGCTTCTATTCGCCAGAGACAAGTTTTATCACCCGTGAAATGCCAACAGAAGGAACAAGATTTGGGCTTGTCGGCTCCATCTCCGAAATCCCCGCCTCAGACGCGCTTCTCGTCTGTCTTTTGTTTTTTTTTAGTGTTTGGCGGGAAAAGAGCTGACGGTCCGAAAGAGGCTCCGAACTCGTTCGAACCTCCTTGTTTGAGG
>NC_051414.1:5844005-5844324 GCF_015228065.2 Penaeus monodon
TTTGACAATACTAAAGGGTTTGAGAAACAATAATTATTATGATAATGCTTGATAATACTAAACACAACATAAAAATTATATTAAATGATGATGGAACGTTCTGGATCGGCTATGATAATACAGACAGGCAATAATGATAATGATGATTGCGTAACCACAGCAGTGAGACTCACTGTCAATATCATTATTATCCTAATATCTTTAATATTAATTTTTCTCTCTTATTTTTCTCCCAAACTCTCTTGTAAATGGTTAGAAGTGAGATGAGTGATGTTAAAGTAAACTCGTATCCGAAACAAAAAAAGAAAAGAAAAAATAC
>NC_051414.1:5844493-5845839 GCF_015228065.2 Penaeus monodon
CGGGCTAAGGGAAACCGCTGTGTTATGCGATCATACTAAATTACAGGCAAGTACAAAGACAATTCACATTTCATAGTCGGTGTTCGTGTAGTCATTGGCCTGCGAATATGATAGGGGCAGTTTATGTTTCTAAGGCTATTTTACTCATGTTAAATGGAGATTATCGGTAAACACTAGTGTAAAGTATTTTTACCAAATCATAATAGCAGGCGAATCATCTAAATTTCATAATATCATTACTTAAAACCCACCAAATAACAAAACTAATGAATTATATCACTATGTTAAGCTTTATATTCTAGTTCCCTTTACTGAATCACGATCCTTAAATCTGTTTGATTACTAAAAATGTTATATCCAGTATACGCTAGTTACAAAGTTTAGTCCTCCCTCTCCATGGAAATATAACCTGTTTTCTGTAATCTATTTTCCTTGTATCCCATTTCCAACATTAAGTCCTGTTTTTGTCATCCACGTTTTTCATATTCGCTTTTCCTCAACCCACTTTATTTTCTTAATCTTCAACAGTATTCTGCAGGTGCAACAGAGGAAGTGGCTGCTTTTATGTATATGAGGAAAATTTTTTTCATCTGTACATCCCACTCTCACATTACCCAACACGCTAATTGTCTCCTACTATTGTACTACTACACAAAAGGGCCCCATAACATAGCTAGCATCCGAGAACACCTTTCTTGAGAGTATGTTGACGGTTTTTTAAATGGACGTAATGAACAGGCGGTGTCGGTCAGTTAGTGCCATTATCTCGGTCTGCAACTAACTATTCTCGTCACTGCTCATCTCTCTGTCTCCGAGATAATATAGCTATATAACATCTACAAATCGGTAAACTTGCTACAGTCCAAATTGCCATTAACACTATAAATGTAACTCAGTGTAACCAGTTAGTTTTATAGTGAATGTCCATAAACTGCGTATTTGATAAGAATATAACTCTTTTTGTGAAACCAGTCTAACTACTGTCAGATTCGCAAGCATTATGAACGTCCTCAATATGTTTATATGATAGGTATAAATAAATAAAAGGTATTAGTCATTTGGAAGGTAAACTGGTTAACTTTCACAAATTACCTGACTCATTTACATACATTAAGCACCGCCGGGAAATTTTAAATTGTCTTGAATGCAAATACGTAACACCTGCAATGTATTAATTACTTAACTTTGTTGACTGAATTCCTGCGTTATCTAATTTTATTATTATGTAACTAATTCGATTCGGAGATGTTAACAATAATGATAAGACCTACGTAACAAAGATCAATTTTCAAATTAAGATACAGTTGTATTAGTATAAAAGAATAAATGATTCAACAAATGTACGA
>NC_051414.1:5845856-5846143 GCF_015228065.2 Penaeus monodon
GCCTGGACAAGGACAAGCTTCGTAAAATTTTCATTGGATAATTCCTTTTCACTGATAAGAGAGAAAGACATTTATCATACAATACTTGCCTTATCATGATAACCTTTTTTTTGTTGTTGCAGAAGCTGTGAATTATTGCTGACAAAACACCCAACCGAATATGTCATTCTCATGTGCTTATTGCAGTAGCAGGTGAATTGCTGTAGAATAATAGCGAAAAAGGGTAAATTGGGTACTCTAATGTTTATGCCATCATTTGGAACAACTATATGCTAAGATATTGTTAG
>NC_051414.1:5846718-5846960 GCF_015228065.2 Penaeus monodon
CAACAGCCTCCTTGGATGATTCCATGTGATGCAATTTTAACAAAAACTCGCAGACATACACATGCACACATAAAGAGAGAAAATTAATAATAAACCATAAATCACTTAAGGGAACACAATATAAAATGTTGGAATTTTTTTACAAATGAGCAAGTAAATATTTATTTTTATTCACTATGCACCTCGTTCCAAAAACAGCAAAGACATAAAGACATTTATTTTCTTGTTAAACAAAATTCCGT
>NC_051414.1:5847958-5848397 GCF_015228065.2 Penaeus monodon
CTGAAGAAAAGAGAAAGTTATTTTCACCTGTTTCATTTCCGGCTGTTAGCGTGATATTAGAACCTAAGGAACGGATTGACTTTAAAAGTATAAGGGGTTGAATCTGTTTATTTTTTCCGTATTGGAATCGAATTCTGTAGCCCTTAAGCCTATAAAGTTAAACATAGAGAGAGAGACAAATGGAGCAAAGGATATAATTAATGGACGGCATGTAAATGGAGCAGATGGCGGGGAAACAGTAAAGAAATGACAAGATTTATGCATTAATTAATCACATGTGGCACCCAAGCTCAGAATTAATGAGAAGATGCCTGAGAACATTATAAAGAAAAAAATTGTGATACGGCAATTAAGTGATTTCGTTGGTGTAATTTCGTTATGTATATTTATATTTCTTCCCTTCTTTCTTTTCCCCTTTTGTTGCTTATAAACGTTTGAA
>NC_051414.1:5848435-5848616 GCF_015228065.2 Penaeus monodon
ACATTAGCATCTGGCGGTTGACATTTCGTGGCAAAATCAGCGTCGTTACTCTGACCCCCTGTTTCCTGTCACGTGATTTTGATGGCTATTTCTAGCCTTGCAAAAGGCACCGATAGTCTCAGAAAAAAAAAATCTGATCTGTATGGAATTCTAGGTTCGCTTTGGTATGGTTGATAATTAT
>NC_051414.1:5848641-5848709 GCF_015228065.2 Penaeus monodon
CATTCACAACATATGCAAATAACCAAAGCTAGTTCTTGGTCAAGGATTGTGTAATATTCTTTAGAAAA
>NC_051414.1:5848763-5848846 GCF_015228065.2 Penaeus monodon
CATTTTTATGCCATAGTATCATCCGCATCTACTGAACTCTCAAATGGTTTATTTTCAGAACTATGGTTCAAAAAGCATTGATG
>NC_051414.1:5849680-5849967 GCF_015228065.2 Penaeus monodon
ACTGAAAGCAATGTTATTGCCTGTGAAATAATATTCTGGCCTTGCACATTTGTTCACATAATTTTCAGCGAAATAGTGTAGAGGTCACGTGGCTACCAACTTAATCTAGATAAAAGTTAAGGGAAAAGCGGCGTGTGACTTCAGAATTTCAGCCTACAAATTACATAATTAGCCAACCTCTTTTTCTTCGCAGTGTCCACAGGTGTTGCCTCATTATCGCCGGGCTGGGCGTCACCTGTGATTAATTCATGCATAAATCAGACCTTCACTTCACTATTTCCTGTCGC
>NC_051414.1:5850228-5851103 GCF_015228065.2 Penaeus monodon
GAAACAGATAATGCCATGATCGTATTAGGCCTCGATGTATATATACAATAGATATGATTTCATAGAGATACATTTCAAATTACCAGCCCACATGTTACATGTTTGGACACTTATGACGTCAAAGAGAGCCATTGTAATATTCAAGCGATCAACTGAGTCATAAACGATTAATGAAACCAACCTGTGGGTGGCCGGAGTGCAGAGTGAGTCATTTAATGCAGATATTGTATAATGTTATTACATCCTTTCACTAGTGATTCTTCTAATACAGCTGTTCGTGCAGACAGTCAGCGCGGAATATAGCATGAACCTTCGTAATTTTCCCTTGTGGGTTAATACAGTATAAGCAGTGCAAAAACTTACAGGAAGGATACTAGTAATAAACTAAAAAATGTGTTTTACCTGGACGTCGGACACTGCCTTGTTCGTGTCTATATCACCCGAGATTGTAGTCCTTATAGTCTCACTTACGTAGATATCACACTGTAGCATACATATTGCATACAAAACTCCATCGATCCAAACAGTAACCTCCGGGAATGAAACTGTTTTTCTCTACGGATACTTACCATTGATTTATCCTATGCTAAAAAAAAAAACGTATTAAGAATGAACAAGAAAATGTTGCTACCAAAAGGTTCTTATGCTGCCTTAATGCCATTCATCATATGCATAATGTTATTCCAGGCTGTCGATACACAGGGTTGATTAAGTCTACTACCAGCTCGTTTATCACGCTCACTCTAGGTGTATTGACGGAGAAACATACAGTAAGTGGTGCCCAAAGAGATGTAAAGTGTGTTTGGGTGACCTCTATGGGTGTATTGGTTAAGGAGAGGAAGGAATAGTGATAATGGGTGAAGACAGGAGAGATT
>NC_051414.1:5851236-5852001 GCF_015228065.2 Penaeus monodon
GTCCGTTTTTGTGTTTATATGAATGCAACTTATATACAGGGATACATATCCATGCTATATATATATACACATCCAAAATTGTGAATTTCTTCTTAAAGAAAAAAAAATCAAATAAAGCGATTCCCTGAAAGATATTTTCCTTCCCTCCACCTCCTCTTCCCAACCTTCCTCCCAAGACGTTTCCACCAATTTTTACTACGCCCAAACAACAAAGACTTGTTTGCTAATGCTGGGAGATGTGAAAATAGATGAGTTACTGCTGACCATATGTGTGTGAATGGGTGATGTTACTGCTGACCATATGTGTGTGAATGGGTGATGTTACTGCTGACCATATATGTGTGTGTCTGCGCATGTGTGTGTGAATGAGGCAGATAGAGATCCTGTAATCAAATACTAACGAGACCAGTGTATTTATTGAATGATATCCAATATAAACACAATATCACTAGCAGATATTAATAGAAATGCCATTATGTTATTAACATTTACTATGCCAATAACATAAATAAATACTGATATCCAGAAAACAGTAATGCCAGGAATAATGATGATCATACCAAAATTAATACACAATAACACATCTATTTATATCCTAATGCCGGGAAATGTGAAAGTGAAGGGATTTTTACTAGAATTAAGTGTCTGTAAATGCGCAGACAGATATCCTGTAATCAAAATGTAACGAGACCAGTGAATTTATTAAATAATACCGACTGTATGATTGCACCTTACATGACATTTCTAAGACAATGTGACTAGTAG
>NC_051414.1:5852778-5853041 GCF_015228065.2 Penaeus monodon
GCCTTTCAAAAGTGGGTCGGTGAGTGACGTCATAGCAATATGAAGGCCGTGCCTCCCAGGCTAGCAGCCTCCCCCCCCCCCCATTCCTAGCACACACACCCCTCCCCCTCCTTGCTTCCGCTCGCCAGATAATGGCGTTGTTGAAACTTCGCTGACCTCGTGACGATAGTGGTCGGAGGAAACGGGACATTGGGGAATACTACATGTTAGAAATCAGGGTTCGTCATAGTACGGGTCGTGTGCAGAGTGAGTCTCCACATCAT
>NC_051414.1:5853194-5853380 GCF_015228065.2 Penaeus monodon
CCGTGTTATGAAAGTAGTGTACAAAATCAAACTGGGTCGCGATGAAAAAAGATGAAGAACCCCTGTGTTACAAAAGATACAGAGCAGTTTCTATAAAATTGTAGGTGTATAGACGTCACAGATAAAGTAACCGAGATGTGTAAGTAATAGGCAGCGGGCTATTAATACACAGCCCACAGCCATTCA
>NC_051414.1:5853800-5854428 GCF_015228065.2 Penaeus monodon
CGAGTCGTCTCAGTATTCCAGTGCTTTAAAGTTTCTAATTGAGCAGTTGCGGCTCGTGACTAGCAAAGTAGAATATTCAGCAGAATTTTTAATAGTTCACTCTCTTTCATGATTGTCCATCACATGGCTACAGATTTTTATGTGTGCGAAAAAATAATCCTAGTATTACCATGCGACAGCGCTATTAGATGAATTCTCATTTTAAAAGCTTTGGCTCATGAATCCGAAAAGAAGCCTTTGCATGTTCTGCTGTAAGTAAAGAACATTTTTAAAACCTTGGAAACTATAGACCACACTGATAATAGTAACATGAAACCTCAAAAGGGTTTAGGGTTAGGGTAGTATCGCAGCAGCATTTAACTGCATCTGAAACTGAAACAAATGCTTTTGTATTTATAACCGGCATCACTGTATCTTTATTTTAATATGTGCATAAACTGCCAGTTAAATATAATAATGTAGAAACTCTTCATGGCATTAAACTAAAAATTGCGTTTGGAGGATTCCGTGTAATTTGTGTGACTTCAGATAATAATGTTATAAATGGAAACGGTCTTTAGTAACAAAACAAATCACTGTAACATATACCTGAAAGTGTAGAGAGGAAAAGACATTTGTTGTTGTTGTT
>NC_051414.1:5854510-5854685 GCF_015228065.2 Penaeus monodon
TTCGTTGGTCTGATTCATTGCTTGTTTTCGGAATTCCGTTCGGATAGCAAAGATGACACTTCTAGTACAGCTTAGTACATACCCCATTTAGCTCCATACAAAACTTTTTTGCACTGAAAAAAGACTCTCAGACTTTAAGCTGGTAGTTCTATTTTCGACCCAGACCAGCACCGCG
>NC_051414.1:5855499-5856287 GCF_015228065.2 Penaeus monodon
TGTGCAGTTAGTGTAGGAGAATCAACTCTAGCATAGTTAAATATTGTGTTCCCGCTTGGGAATATACCCGAGTGCCCAGTTACATGATTAATTGAATTTTTTAAAACAATAGAACTCTGTAATTATATTTCTAGTTGAAACAGAACTCTGATGATGGAGGTGTGACAGTTACCCGGGTGATGGAGACTGACACATTTTACTTCCATAAAAGGTTTATCGTAAACTCTCAAATCTCTTTATTGTGCAACAAATCTTATTTGCTTATGCTTTCTCTGTAATATTTGCATATTTAGTAATTTGATGAATAAGTCTGAGTTTAGTATATATACTATATATACATCCAGTGGTATTTTAACGGAGAGGCAGGTTTATCACTTTTCATTTTGCTTCAATGATGTATCTGTTAAATATGTTAAGTATCACTTCGGACTTTGATGAAGTGTGCTTAAATATTCGAATATTTATTTGCTGCCGAATTCAGAAGGTTAATTTTTCACCTGCCAGTTAATCAAAAGGTAACGAATTCGGACTCTCATATAATCACACGTGACACTACCCACAAACAGAGAACCATATTTACTGTCTAAACAAAAGGAGAAATATGACCGGCGATAAGGCAAAGTATTTAAATTGGACACACAGAGAAGTGAATAGAAATGAATCCTCTCCCTCATTTGCAAAAGAGTTTTCTGCTTTCGGAGACGGTGTTGGCTTTAGTACGGCGTTCACGATTCGTTTTGCATAACGAATGTATATGTATATGATTACGAATAGTTGCATATATCTCA
>NC_051414.1:5856820-5857295 GCF_015228065.2 Penaeus monodon
ACAATGTTCAAAGAAACATTACTGAAGATTTATGAAACTGGAAACGATGATATTCCTAGCCATGAAAGAAAAAGACTCAAAAAATATTAGAAAAAGGCAACATTTATTGTTATTGAGAATCCATTGTCTATCTACCAAATAATCTCTGGCAGAAACATTAAAACAAATTCTTTTAATGCTAATATTACACAAGGAACATCAGAATTCCCACCTACAGCAGGGGTGTCAGACTCAAGGTCCACGACCCAAAATTACCATGGCGATGGTTACTCGTGGTCCATGGTGTCACAAAATTTGCCTGTGAAATAGCGAAATAAAATTCTTATGTTTAGAAACTAGAAAAAAAGTTTTTTTTTGTAAAAGAAAAACACGTGTAGTGCTGCTAATGTAAAATGAAGTAAAAGTGCTAATGCATGATAGTTTATGCTATGCATGTGTAGACCTCTTAGGTTTAAAAACAAGAATAAAATTTACA
>NC_051414.1:5858009-5858078 GCF_015228065.2 Penaeus monodon
TAAAACCATTCCTTCTAATTCGATTTTTTTCAGCCAGTTTATGGCTTAAAAATAAAGATAAACAGGGTT
>NC_051414.1:5858341-5858422 GCF_015228065.2 Penaeus monodon
ATAGATACAAAAAAAATCGCGCGTAGGCTTATCTCAAAATTGCCATTTTTGGATACTGGCCTTTTTAGCACTCGGCCCTAG
>NC_051414.1:5860092-5860191 GCF_015228065.2 Penaeus monodon
GGTAACTGAAAAGGGCTCTTCAGAAGTTTTGAGTTTGACACCGCTGACTTATTGCGATAGCCCATCACCCTCCAGTGCTAAGAAATTATCTTACTGTAT
>NC_051414.1:5860215-5860995 GCF_015228065.2 Penaeus monodon
CAAACTTGTGTACCGATCAGATTTTAACATATTTACCTTTGCAGAAGCAGTGGATGATTTTTTTATTGCAAAATTTCTTGAAACTTCATGTGGAGACTAACTACAGAGGAATAACTACAGACATATGCATGATTTTTTATTACGTGAAACTTTCTTTTGGTAGAATATGAAACTATGAACTAAAAAAAGTCCCCCTTCGATTTCCGAATATGCAAATGACATGACAATAAGGTATGCTAAGTTATTCATCGAGATCCTGCTGAAAAGGAGCAGTAAAATGTTTAAAATTCATGACATTAACAAATTTTATTAACAGGTTACCTACCATCTCCTCTCACTCTATTAATCATTGACGTGGCTCTAGGAATAACATTCAGTAAGCAATATGGAAATATTCAGTATAATATACCTGTATTATACTGTCACCCCCCCCCCCCCAGCTGCCACGGCCTACCATTAGAGTCTGGTTGATAACACTTTATCTGCTACCTTGCAAAGGCAAGAACATTTTAATGCATTTGGATATGATTTGAAAGAATCCGATCTTGTCTAGCCTCGCAAACGAATAGTATTCTCTCTATCTCCTTACCGACTTCCACTCCACCTAATATTCTTAAGAATTTTTTTTGTAGAGGGAGGGTGTATATGATATGGAGTTGATTGGTACTAAATGTAGCAAACTTTAGATTGTAATTGTAAAGGTACAGTCCTGAACTAAATTTTGTAATCAATTAAAGTATGGAAAATCCCTTCCTCAAAAAAATTGCCCGGCTTTGGTTC
>NC_051414.1:5861975-5862222 GCF_015228065.2 Penaeus monodon
TTCACATTCGTGGGGTTTCCTCATCTTAACTATTTTTTCCCAACCACAACAGTTTGTAGATGTCTGCGAGTGGGCTTTTGTGGCTTGGGGTACATTGTTGCGGGGTGTTCCTGAGTGTCTTACTGTTTGTATTTGCGTGAGGGCTCGAGTGAGTGTCCTTTGTCTTTCCCTGTGCTTGTATTTTTCGGGGTTTTCAGCTTTCTTGTGTTCCCCTGTGTGCCCTTTAGTATAGGTGTGCTTTGTGCTC
>NC_051414.1:5862369-5862508 GCF_015228065.2 Penaeus monodon
AGTGAAAGGGAGACACAAAAATTTTTTTCTTTAGAATTATTTTTTTCGTCCATTCTATCATACATCTTGTATATTTATCTTCGAAAAGATACATTATAAACTGCACGAAACACAGATAAAAGCAGCGTCTGGACACCAA
>NC_051414.1:5862658-5862851 GCF_015228065.2 Penaeus monodon
CCGCAGCTTCAACGTGGAAAATGAGAGCAGAGGTGAAGTCACGAGGCGCGTAGGCCAGCTGCTGACGGGGTGAATCCATTGTTATGCCATTTGCCACGCGTCCGCTGTGGCGAGATTCGATTTACAGAGTATTTGCCCCGAGGAAATTGTTCGGAGTTGTTGGATAACAGAGCAACATCGCTGTATACTCATG
>NC_051414.1:5862880-5863032 GCF_015228065.2 Penaeus monodon
TCCCAACCCTTCATTCCTTTACATTGCTTTTCCCTGTGCTTCCCCTCTCTCCCCACCCCACTCCTCTATCTCCCTCTAACCCTTCCTTTCGTTCCCTTGTCCTCCCTTCACCCGCTGTGTACTCATGCCCTCCACCTCCCCTTTTATCCGTA
>NC_051414.1:5863139-5863332 GCF_015228065.2 Penaeus monodon
CTATTACTTCCAAATAAATTATTGAAAACTCAATATCTATTTGGCTCAAACGCAACCTGCCTTTTCTTTGTTTAAAATTTCTATAATGCAAATGGTCATAAATCAACGTTTTAGTCTAGTCTTATATCTGTTACCAGGTCTTAACTGCACTGACATGGACATAATTCGTTACGTATAAGGCATGGCTATTATG
>NC_051414.1:5864946-5865148 GCF_015228065.2 Penaeus monodon
ATGTATCATACTCTTGAAACCTTTACCCTATTTACTCTACTCGCTATATTTCGTCTCTTCTAACTACTTTCTCTCGTTCTCTCCCTCTCTTCCTCGTTCATTTCTTTCGTTCCCTTTCATTTTTCCCTCTCCCTTCCTAATCTTACTTTCATTCCTTACTTTCTTCCATGCTAATCTCCTCCTCGTTTTCTCCTCTTCCCCG
>NC_051414.1:5865764-5865880 GCF_015228065.2 Penaeus monodon
TTTATACATTCATTTGTTTAATGGTTTGAACTGTTTTTTGTTGTTTTTTCACACCGAACCCTTCCCCTTATTTTAAAATATTAATTTTACGTTATTTAAGGTTTATACTCTTTTTT
>NC_051414.1:5866601-5866708 GCF_015228065.2 Penaeus monodon
GTGGAAAATTCCGGGTCTCCTCGCAGAAAGCCTTACACGTCTCGAAAACAATCTATTAATCGAAAAAATAAGTTTGCCCAAATCAAATAAAAAGTTGAAATTTAAGG
>NC_051414.1:5866745-5866859 GCF_015228065.2 Penaeus monodon
GATTGGGTATATAATAATTAATCATCAGATGACAACAATAGGTAAGATATGGGGAAAAAGCCGAGAGGTTTAATATTACACACATTATACATACAAAATTTTAACATATAAAAT
>NC_051414.1:5867179-5867537 GCF_015228065.2 Penaeus monodon
GTTGTTGTACATAATACATAAAATTATGTACATTAAATAAATTAATAAAAATAGTAAAAGGATAATTAGCAAAGGGTAAATGAAAAGGTTATTGAAATTACTTCACTGAACAAAGTCTTTTTTTACATGACTGAAATTAAAATCCTCTCTCTTAAACCCATTTCTAATATTCTAAAAAATGGGGTGATACTTTTTAACCTTGTTTTTTTTTCTTCATTATAAATAATTGCAAAATCCCATTCTCCTGACAAATAGTCTTTTCAGCTAATACTTTTTCTGTGTATTAAAGTAAATCTTTTATATTGAAGGAAATGTAGACCTTTTTTTGGGGCTTTTTTAGGGAGGGTTGTTGAGGGAA
>NC_051414.1:5867785-5868345 GCF_015228065.2 Penaeus monodon
GTACAAATAGTTTTCACCGCGCTAGAATAGGGGAACGTAATTTGACATCCCCGATGCACAGGCTCATATAAAATATTCTAAGGCCCTCTGTATTTTGTTTTCCCACCCAAGTGCAAAGATTGCTCTTTATTGTTTTTTTGGTTTTTAGAAACTCAAAAGGATGAAAATATCATATTACTATCACTAAGATTCACATTACGCAGACAACCAGGACGGAAAAATAAACCAAATCTCAGTTCTCCAACCACAAAAAACAAAAAAAATCAATTTCACTTCTACAAACTCTAAATATGAAAGAAAACAACGTCGAATCTACATCTTCTACGCGGGGGATCCCCAAAAGGTAATTAGGATACGGATTTCTAAGTGTAAAGTGCAAAGACTGTAGTTTTAATTGAAAATTGATTTTTTTCCCTCCGCTGATTTTCAATCAGAAGCAAAAACACATTGGAGGGCGCTCTTCTATCAAATTTCAAGTGGTTTCTTCAAAGGCTTCATTCGACATGTTTGCAGTTTTTTTAAAAGATCAGAAACCAGTTACAGTTTTTTTTGAAAAACCA
>NC_051414.1:5868664-5868776 GCF_015228065.2 Penaeus monodon
ATAATAATAATATATATATATAAAAATTTATTAAAATTTGGTGGTCTGTGTTGTGTGCCTGTGGTGTTGAATATAAAAATATATATAAATTTAATAAAAATATTTAATTTAA
>NC_051414.1:5868865-5869039 GCF_015228065.2 Penaeus monodon
ATTTTATTATATATTAATGTATATTAATATAATTATTAATTTTAAAATAAAATAAAAAATTTAATATAAAAATATATTATATATATATATATAATATATTATAAAATTTTTTGGTTGTTTTGTATTTGGGGATTAATTTATATATTATATAATAACATATATTTATTTTATTTT
>NC_051414.1:5869102-5869434 GCF_015228065.2 Penaeus monodon
CTTATTGGGAAATTTTAAAATAAACATAATATTTAAAAATTTAATAATCAATATTAAACATTAATTTATTAATATTATTATATTATTATTATATATTATTATATATATCTATAATATATTAATATTATATATTATTATAATATATAATATTATATAATATTATATATACTTTATATCATATTAGCTCCATATATTAATAATATTTTAAAATTATATATTATATATATATATATATTATTATTATATAATTATATATTTAAAATATATTATTATTAATATATATATATAATATATTTATATATATATTTCCCTATTATTATATTTATATAAAA
>NC_051414.1:5869478-5869579 GCF_015228065.2 Penaeus monodon
GTGTTTTCCTTAAATAATTAAAATATAAATTAAAATTAATATTTTTTAATTTTTTATAATTAAATATAATATTATATATTTAATATATAATTTATAATTTT
>NC_051414.1:5869626-5870172 GCF_015228065.2 Penaeus monodon
TATATTTTCTTTTGTTTTCCGTGTTTTTTTTCCCGGACCGAAAGAAAAAAAATCTCTTCAAATATTAGTTAATGATCCCTTTTTTGATTTAATTCCTGATGTAATAATTTTTGATAAAAAGTATATAATGTATATTCCTTTTAAAAAGTAGGGGTTTGGGGCCCTAGTAAAGTTGATAAAAAATTTATAAGAGATTAAAAAAAAAATTTTAAATTTAATTTTGTTTTTATTGTAAAATTTCCCAAAAAATTAAAATTTTTTTTTAACAACAGACCAAATTTTGTTTTGTTGCTGGTTATTTTTTGTTTATTATTTAACATTATTTGATTATACCCATGTTTAAGATAAAATATTGAATAATATAAAATTTGATTAAAAATGATAAAATTTATAACATGTTATGAGAAGTAAAATTTTTAATAAAGTGAAAAAAATAAAAACAAAGCAATATTAAAAAATTAAAATTTGGAATATAAAAAAAAATATTTATTATTTTTAATATAACATTTTTTTTTGTAAAAAATTTTTTTTTTTTTTGGGGCTTTT
>NC_051414.1:5871002-5871194 GCF_015228065.2 Penaeus monodon
TTGGTTTTGGGGGGGGGTTTTTGGGGGGGGGGGTTGGTTGTTTTGTTTTAAAAGTGGGGGGTGGGGGTTTTGGGGGGGATAAATTAGTATTTATTTTTTTTTTTTTTTTATATTGTGTGGGGGTTTTTTTGTGTGGGTTTTTTTTTTTGGGGTTTGGGTTGTGGTTTTTTGTTTTTTTTTTTTTTTGTTAAA
>NC_051414.1:5871983-5872324 GCF_015228065.2 Penaeus monodon
CCACATCTTGTGGGTACTCTTTTTTACGATGTGAATTAATCGTTTTAAAAGGGAAATATTTGTATTATATCAATACATTTACTTGCAGAACTCTCATAGCACCAGGGACAAAAAAAAACTAACTTCACATGGGAAATAAAAAAACCACTCCTGCACTACAAAACTGCATGCACAAAAAAAAAAAATCTCACGATGCATGCATAAAACCCCCCGTCATTTCCCCGTCGCTTCAGGAAACTCCCATTTCTTCGCCTCCTTTTTGGACATTTTTAAAAGCTTTTAAGTAGATTGGCGAGACTGCAGATCTTCCCTGTTTCTCCTTCTTACTCGGATAGATTACG
>NC_051414.1:5873167-5873405 GCF_015228065.2 Penaeus monodon
GTGTCAGGGCCCGGGAAGGAGCGTAATCTATCAGAGTAAGAAGGAGAAACAGGGAAGATCTGCAGTCTCGCCAATCTACTTAAAAGCTTTTTAAAATGTCCAAAAAGGAGGCGAAGAAATAGGAGTTTCCTGAAGCGACGGGGCGACTGACAGAAGGATTATGTCATGCACTCGTGAGATATTTTTTTTTTCTGTGTCATGCAGTTTTGTAGTGCAGGAGCTGGTTCTTTTATTTGCC
>NC_051414.1:5874093-5874521 GCF_015228065.2 Penaeus monodon
TCAAGGCATTATGTACGAGCTGTGAAGCTTTCTAGACAAATGATATATAACAAAATGGATGAAGGAAAACATGCTTAAGAAGTAGATACATGTGAAGGAATATTATAATGATATTCCCCACATACTTGGAAATGCGAATTAATATTCGAATGTGACTCTCTCCTCTTTATGTATATTACATAATAGGAATTACTTTGAATACAGAGGAATGGTGCTTTTACATTTATACTTTTAAAAAGGCCAAGTAAACACAACTTGAGTAAAAAAAATTGTGTTTACGAGCTGTTTTTCCCCTTGACGGTTTCCACAATTATGTTCCTGGTGTTGTAGAGTGTGAGTTAAGAGAGTTAGAGCTTCTTGGTCATTTAATTATAATACAACCCTTCTGCGGAAAAAAAACAGAGTGATGACGAGGTAAGGGGATATAG
>NC_051414.1:5875818-5876097 GCF_015228065.2 Penaeus monodon
ATCCACAAAAAGAAATAACTGCACAATATTAACGAGTGCAAGAAGCTCTAGTGAACAGAAAAATAAATATAAACGTATGAGAGAACAGACGATGGTAATACTCATTCCCGTTTTTTTTTTTTTAGGTCAATAAATTACAGACTTAAGGAAAGGCTTCACAAGCTTTGTCTCTCCGTGAATAATGGCGTTTATAACGGCTAAGCCTTCCCCACGAAAAAAAGGATGGATAGCTATGATAGGTTTAATCCTGGATTATCCACTGTATGCTTAAACGAGTTA
>NC_051414.1:5877176-5877603 GCF_015228065.2 Penaeus monodon
GCCCTGTATGTTTCGCTAGCATGCGCAACTTCATAGAAAATACGTTCATACAATTCCCTAGATCACATGTTGATAGAATGGGTAGACCTCTCCTCCTTTGTTGTCCGCTAGACAAATCCCGCAGGGAAGCTGAAAAATGTATAACGAACAATAAGCAGAGCGTAGAAAATGAAAAAAAGTAACCCCACAGGCAACATAGATTAGCAGTGTCCACCACACACGGCTCGCCACGCCAGGACCCAGCGTGACACCCATGCTTTATACCAGCACAAAATTCATGGCCACAGGCAGAGTGTGTAAAGACCTGGGCCATAACAGAAAATTGGGGGGAAAAGGGGAAAAAATTAAAAAAAAATTTTTGGGGGTTTTTGGGGGGGGGTTTTTTGGGGGGGGCCCAAAAAAAAAACCCCCGTTCCCCCAAATTTCC